>NW_028234406.1:6852172-6857172 GCF_977035675.1 Penaeus japonicus
TGGAGAGAGAGAGAGAGAGAGAGAGAGAGAGAGAGAGAGAGAGAGAGAGAGAGAGAGAGAGAGAGAGAGAGAGAGAGAGAGAATCATTGCAAGAGTTGAGCAGATAACAAAGGAGAGGGAAAATAAACAAATAACATCTCTGAAAGGCTTAGAGGAGAGAGCCTGACCTGATCATGACCGTGAGGATAAAGATCAGGTCGGAGGTCAAATGTAAGGAAAATTGTGAAATCAAGGTGTAAAACCAGCTCAGTTGATGGGAAAAATAGATGTACGGAAATAGCCATATCGTTTGAAAGGAAAGAGTTAATGGAATGGATAGCAAAAAGTATATCGAGAAAAAAGGTAAGGTTAAAACGAGCAGCGTGCTACACATATACACGTGAACGTCCATATCCCAAGCCTACGTGAAAGCATACACTCACACAAAAACACACGCATGTACAGACGCACACACACGCAAAACACACACAACACACACACGCAACACACACACAATACACACACAACACACTCTCTCTCTCTCTCTCTCTCTCTCTCTCTCTCTCTCTCTCTCTCTCTCTCTCTCTCTCTCTCTCTCTCTCTCTCTCTCTCTCTCTCTCTCTCTCTCTCTCTTTTTCTCAGGGACATATACATATACAAGCACGCAAGAAGCCAGCTGCTAAACCCTGAAATGAGAATGGTGAGACTTAGCTTATGGAAAGAAAACATTGTTGCAAGAAGAAAGCATTTGGCTTATCGAGATGGAAGTTAGCGGAGATGGAGAAGAGGAGGTGAAGAAGGAAAAAAAGAAAAGAGAAAAATAACTGAGCGAAATGGGGGTAATTTGTATACGCAGGATGATTAGAATAATGATAGAAAAGAATGGAAGTAATGAACAAAAGAAATATGCGAAATGGGGATTAATTAGTATACGCAGAATGATTAGAAAGAGGGGGTCGCTTGCGGTGATGTGTGATTATTAGTCATGTGATGAGGCTGCCGCATCAAGGGGTCGCCGGGCAGAGGGAGGGGGTCAAGTGCCTTTTACTCGCCTTCTGAATTGGGCTGATTAGCTGACAGTTTTTTCTCTTTCTTCTTTATTGTTACTTTTTAGGTGGTTGGGAAGATTGGGCCGGGGATGGAGGGGGGTGCGGAGAGGGAGAGTGAATGTGAGGGGAGGGGAGGGGTATGGGAAGAGGGAGAGGAACAGGAACAGGAAGAGTTAGTTGGTAAGAACAGTGGGAGTAGGAGTAGGAATAAGAGTGGGCAAGGAGGAGAAAAAAAAAGAGGAAAAGAAGATGATGAAGAAGAAGAGAAGGAGGAATTTGTAGAAGGGAGTATTTGTGTGTGTTTGTGTGTGTGTGAACATACGTATACACAGAGACAGACAGAAAAAGAGAGAATGAGAGAGAGACAGTGAAAAAGAAAGAGAAGCGGTGGCAGTGGTGATGCAGTCCAAACGCCCCCACCCCCCAAAAAAGGTTTCGAAATTTTCTTTTTACTTTTTAAAATTTTTGTTTCACTTTTTACTTCCCTTTGAAACTCATTACGGTTAGAGAGAGAAAAAAAGTAATTAGAAAAAAAGACCAAGAGAGTAAAAAAACGTGGTTGTATTTCACTGCTTTACCAGAACTGGAAATAACGTAACGGGGATGAAAGTGGCGAGTTTGCGGCGATAAGTTGGGCGGAAATGGAGAGTTTCTGGTGGTATGTGTGAGGGGAGATGGAGAGTCTGCGGCGGCGAGTTTCAGCGAAAATAGAAAGATGAAGCCTCTTAGGGGCTGAGAATAGTACGCTTCCCCACCCCCCTTCTTTCTTATTTTTGACGAAAAAGTCGAAAAGTCGAGTATGTTTTAATTTTGGTTTTCTTTTTTTTCTTCTTTCTTTTTCTTTCTTATTATTTTTTTTTAGATTTTTATCTCCAAGAGGAAAAAGATACATGGAAAATGTTGCGGACTTTCGTTAGACGGAGAATTATGTTTTGAGCGTATTAGAGGATATTAAGACTTTTTGCCTGGTAGACCGTTATGCAGCGGTATTTTATGATGCGAAGTGGAGCTGCGGCAACAGTGATATTTTTAGTTCTCTTTTTATGTATTCAGGAACGCGTGAGAGAACGTGGTCTTAGGGATTCGTTGGAGAAAGGGGCAAGATGTCACTCGATAAAGAGGAAAATTAAATTGAGGAAAAAGCCATTGCTTAGATTACGCAAGATTATCCATACCTAAGTCTTGGCGAGGCAGTATACTCGCATGGGTGAATGAAGGAGAGTTTGGCAAGTATCGTTTGTCATGTGTCATGTCGCAGTGCTTTAATTATTTTAGGTAATGCATTTCTTGCTCGTCTCCCTTTCTTCCTGGTCTATTGGCTCATCGTGGGAAAGAAAGAAGGGCATGGGTGATGGAGAGGATGATAAAAAGACCAGATAAAGAGAGGCAACTGCGCCATGCGATATGTCGGGGGGAGAGGGAATATGAATAGAGAATGCGGCCTAATGCACTGGAACTTTAAAGGGACGCTTTCCTGTAGGAGTTAAACTTCTTTGGTAAACGGCACAGGGACTCGCACGCTGAATATATTCCCGACTTGTTTGTTTTGTCTCTTTGCACGAGCGTGAGACCAAATACGAGGATTTTTGTTTTTGTTTTCACTTTTCGGTTGTCGTGGATCTAGAGGTTTGCAAATCTGTGCATAGGTAGAGTTGAGAGTAGGGAGTAAGGAGTAAGGAGTAAGAAGAAAGCGGAGGATTAGGAAGAGGAAGAGGAGAGGGGGAGAGAGAGGGGGACGTAAATGCGAGGGGGAGGGGAGGGCGAGGTGGAGAAGAAGAAGGGAAAGGAGGAAAAGAAGAAATGAAAGAGGAGCTCTGGCGCAACCCAGACACAGAAAATAGGAGAGAGAAGGACAAGTCCAGTCAGCTTTGTATGGACGAGGAAAGAAGGGTAACGAGTGACCTAATTCATTAGCCCTTGGAAAATATAAAAGGGGAACTCTGCGAGGGGAGAGGGGGGCGCCATGATAGAGAAGCAGCAAGCAAGGTACGTTGCGAGGAGATAGTTGTTGTTGGGGAATAAAAGGGATATCTCATTTTTCCAAGGGAGCGAAACAGGCCATTAATGTAGATTTATAGCGTGATGTACCGTGGGAGTGGGGATGTGCTTGCGTGTGCAAAGGAGGGAGATGGCGTGTATGTGTGTAAGTACGTGGGTGCATGTATGCGCGTGCGTGATAGCCAGACAGATAGACAGGCGATCAAATAGTGACAACAGGAAAGAGGATTTCATCCCTAGCGAAAATGTCTTTGGAAAATGTCGAGGGAAACTTAATTCTTCGGAGGTTATTGGAATCTTCTTGGAAAAAAAACAACAACAATAATAAAGGTCTCCTCGACAAGACCAACTTCCCCTCGAGTTAATACCACCCATAGAAGCACGAGGGGAAGAAAATGTTTTCATACCTCGGATTGCCAGTCCCTTTTCCTCCTCGATCAGCAACTCTTCCTTCCTTTCGATTCTTGTCTCATTCTTGTTGAGAAGGCGACGGCGCTGTAGAAAAACTTTCCCGTTCCATCCTTACATATAAGAAAAGTTCCAAAGATGTTGGCATGGGTTATGCTCGTCTCTGATTAGTCTCGCTAATTATGAGAATTTCGAGAAGGTTCTGGACGAAGTCGGGCGTCGCGAAGACATTCGACCGACCTTGGTGATAGATCATTCGTTTCTTTTGTCAAAGAGAAGATCGGGGCCCTTTTGTTGCAAAGAAAATACACGATCAGACAAAGGAACGTAAGCTGCAGGAGGAGGAGGAGACTTGGGAGATTCAGGGGAAAGGAAGGATGGAGGAAGGGAGGAGAGTGATGAGGACAGAGGCAGAGACATAGAGATAGCCAGCGACAGAGACAGAAAGATAGCGATAGTGACAGAGATAGAAAGAGAAAGAGAAAGAGGGAGACGACGACCGGAAGAGAAGCAAAGACTTCTCGCAGTTCGTTCTCCTTTCGCATTAAGGTTCAGCACATTATCATCGGGACGAACCGTTTCCTCTTTGTTTTCTTAGAAGATGGAAATTTTCGCTGGTTGTGTTTGTGTGTGTGTCTGTGTTTGGTTTGCGTTTTTTTTCTTCGGAATACTGTGTGTTTCGTGTATGTTAGAATGTAATTAATGTGATTGTCTTTGTTCGTATATATATATATATATATATATATATATATATATATATATATATATATATATATGTATGTATGTATGTATGTATAATGCAACTTGTTTATTGGCAACTTTACTGCTCATGATGATATTTACAACAACCGAAATATAACAATTGTAGCTGTTGATTTGGCCGGTCGATTTGGTCAATAAAGCTCGAGCAATAACACGCACCATTAGACATCCGGCGGCGATCGGAGGGCTGGGGTAAGGGGGTAGGGTGGAGAGGAGGAGGTGAAGGGTCAGAGAGAGAGAGAGAGGGGGGGGTTGGAGAGGGAAGAGGGAGGTTAGGGTTTCTTTCTAGAAAAGTCTGTCCTTGATTAGTCCATTTATACGGATGGTCCACTCATTGTTATCTCCAGGGGGGCAAAGGACACTAATTTTGGCCGTTATCTTCTTGACATTTGGTTTTACTATTTTGTTGTTTAAAGTTGTTTTTTTTTCCTCTCTCTCTCTCTCTCTCTCTCTCTCTCTCTCTCTCTCTCTCTCTCTCTCTCTCTCTCTCTCTCTCTCTCTCTCTCTCTCTCTCTCTCTCTCTCTCTCAAGGCAAATTGAGCAATAGCTGAAAGAAATGAATGGGAGGGTACGGAGGGAAGCAACCGAGAACGGATTATTTATTCGGAAAGAAAGGTTGAATATTTGCCTTTAGAGGCGGGAGGGTGATTTCACGGCATATTGAGAGAGTTTCATCACCCAATCTACTAACAATAACTCGACACACTTGCTGCTCAAAGCTAAGTGGAGATGATGGCTTACAGTCGAATGGTTAGCTTCACTGCAGAGTCGATTGATTTCTTGTTAGGCGCGGGAGACGAACTG
>NW_028234406.1:6862172-6867172 GCF_977035675.1 Penaeus japonicus
GAGAAAGGATGCACATGCGGGCGATTGAAATCGAGACTGGGAAGAGAGTAGAAGAGAGGAAGGACTGGGGGACGGAAAGAGAAACGCAGCATAGTGAAGAGGAGACATGATGGTGCACTAACCCTTTCCTTCCTATCCCACTCCCCTCTGCCTCTCACCCTACTCTCCTCCTCCCCTCCCCTCAACCCCCTCTCCTCCCCTCCCCCTTCCTCTCCCGCTCTTTCTCTCGTCCGACATCCCCCTGTCCGTCCCCTTCCCCCTCCCTCCCTGTCCGTCCCCTTCCCCCTCCCTCCCTGTCCGTCCCCTTCCCCCTCCCTCCCTGTCCCTCCCCTTTCCCCTCCCATCCTATCCGTCCCCTTCCCTCTCCTTCCCTGTCCGTCCCCTTCCCCCCTCCATTCTTGTCCATCCCCTTTCCCCTCCCTTCCTGTCCGTCCCCTCCCCTCTCCCTCTCTGTCCGTCCCTTCCCTCTCCCTCCCTGCCCGTCCCCTTTCTCCTCCCTCCCAGTCCGCCCCTTTCCCCCTCCCTTCTTCTCCGTCCCCTTTCCCCCTCCCTTCTTGTCCGTCCCCTTTCCCCTCCCTCCCTGCCCGTCCCCTTTCTCCCTCCCTACCCGTCCCCTTTCTCCTCCCTCCCTGTCCGCCCCTTTCCCCCTCCCTTCTTGTCCGTCCCCTTTCCCCCTCCCTTCTTGTCCGTCCCCTTTCCCCTCCCTCCCTGCCCGTCCCCTTTCCCCCTCCCTTCTTGTCCGTCCCCTTTCCCCCTCCCTTCTTGTCCATCCCCGTCCCCTCTCCCTTCTCCCCTCCTTTCCACCTGCCCCCCCCCCTTTCTCTTTTTTGTCCCCTAAGGACCTCCGTCTCAACTCCGCTTATTACGCTCACCTCTCGATGCTGATGATGTTGTGCAACCGTCGCTAATTGTTGCCTTTCTGCGCGGCTGCTTTTTTCTCTCCCCTTGTTATTTTCGTTGTTTGTTTATTAAACCAGACGAAGCTCATTTTCTTTCGTTCACTGCCCCAGCCGACTTCATTTGCAAAGTGTGGAGTCGTGGTAGATTGGGAGACCAATCCTGTATTGTGAGAATGGTAAAAAATATTATTTTTTTCGTCGTGCTCACACACACACGCCCGCACTCACACTCACTTTCACTCCTATTCTCCTACATACTTTATGAATTTGTTAATTTGTTTAAATGCTTTTCGAAGTAACAGTATATTGATCTGATTTACCGTTTATTCAAATGAGTCAGTCTGTCTCAAAGATAAAGAACCATTTCATAAAACTGACTCTTCTCGTCCACATAGATTTATCGAGCGTCAGAAATTAGCCGACCTCCGCCACCAACACCCTCAGCTGTGTTACGACCGCCTTAATTACTCTGGAATTAAATTTTCTGAAATACCCCCCCCCCCTTCCCTCCTCCCCCTCCTCCTCCTCCTGGTGGGACGTCCTTAATTTTGGCTCCCCCCCCCCCTCTCCCTCTGGAAGAGTGACTCTCTCATGTCCTGTGGGACTTTTGAACTTTGCTCCCTTCTCGGTCATGAAGTTTTTTTGGGTTACGTATGTTTATGTGTTTGTGTGTGCGTGTGTGTTTGTTTATTTGTTTGTGTGTGTGTGTTTGTTTATTTGTTTGTTTGTGTGTTTGTTTATTTATTTGTTTGTTTGTGTGTGCGTGTATGTGTGTGTGTGTGTGTGTGTGTGTGTGTGTGTATGTATGTGTGTGTGTGTGTTTGTTTTGTATTTTGGTTGTTGTTGACATTTATTTTTGTAAGGCTGTTATTATTGTGTTTTTAAGATAGTTACTATGATTTATATTATTATCAATAATGATATTGAAAAAAAATAATTTTCATTGTCTTTTTATCATTAGTGTTATACTTTTATGATTTTATTAATAATGATAATAATGTTTGTGTTGACAAAACTATAGTGATAAATCTATTATTATTATTGACATTATTATTATTTGTTAGTGTCATGTTTACGGCATCATTTTCGTAAGAATATAGATATCGTAAGCCTTTGTGCCTTACCTGACCTGACATTCCTGTCAGACCCTTTTCCGCGGCTACGGTGTTACCGCATCCTTGACGCTATTTATACACCTCCTTCACACAGTGTTGAGACCTAAATGTGGAGTCACATTTAATACTGAAATGCTTCACATTTTCAAAAAATCAGATTGCAAGTTTTGGTTATACAGTCGTTTTTTTGGGCTAAGTTAATACAGTATAATGTAGATATCTCGAGTAACACACGCACATGCGCACATTAATTGCCGTGTATATATATCTATGTATGTAAATAAGAAGTAAAGATATATTTAATCAAAGGGTCAATAATCCTGGCTGGCGCGTCTTCGTGCAAAAGATTGCTCATTAAGACGTTGGGCGGCCAGGTAGGGACGCTAAAGGCTATTCTTTTGGGACGTCATTGATGTGTTGCCAAAGAGTTCGAAGCTTAATTAGCGGAGTGACAATGCGCATGAATTTATTATGTGAAACACACACGACTCTTGCTTGACGTCATCAGCTGGGCTCTTTGTAAAAGGGGGAGAGAGGGAGAGAGAGAGGGGGGAAGAAAGAGAGGAGAAGGGAGGGGAGAGGGTAGGAAGAGAGAGAGGCGCTGGAAGAGTGAGAGGGAGGGAGAAGTAGACAGGGGAAGAGGTAGAGGAGAAAGAGAGAGAGAGGGAGAAAGAGACAGAGGGAAGAAGTAATAGCGAGGAGGGAGGGAGGGAGAAAGAGACAGAGATAGAAATAGATTGAGTTAGAAATTTCTTTTGTGTTGATTTTCTTTTGATTTTTCGTCTTTATGTAAGTTGCTAAAAAGGCTTTTGTTTGTTACTGTTTTTTCGTTGATGTCATGGTTAAGATAATTGTGAATAAAAATGTAATTGTCATAGTGCTTAGAACAAAATGAATGTTGTTGTAGGACCTTGCCATAATAACACTAACCTGTTTTTTTTTTCTCTATAAATTCCAAGGATATTTTTCTTTGTAAATAATACGTTTAATTATCGGCGTTTGTTTGCCCTTTCACCCGCTCTCACCCTTTTCGTATTACAGTATCAGAATTTGGTTTGTTTTTTATGGGTATCCTAGCGAGCGAGTAATGATAATTGAAAACATTTAGCATCGTAGAAAACGGACATTCCATTTGCATTTAATTCCCTATTTTCCCACTCATTTGCCGGCCGTAACGACGATTGAGGAATGAGATCGAGATCGTAAACGTGACTTGCGGTTTTCGGAAGGCCTGCGAACCGCCAAGGTAAGCCAAGTGTCAAATCGACCGGGTCAGCGCGATATTGATTCCGCGACGTGAATAATGGACGAGTTTGGAAGGCCATTGTGCGTGCGTTCGTGTATATATGCTTGTGCGTGTGTTTGGAAATGGTTTGCGGAGTTTTGGGATTGTGTGTGTGTGTACATTTCGTTGATTTTTCGGTGTGTGTTTTTTTTTTTTCTAGGCTCGTGGGCGGTTGTACTCGTGCACGTATGTATGTTTATTTTCTTGTTTGTTCAGTGGAAGTAAAAGTCTGTATTATCCCCGACGGATGTTTTAGTTTGTGGGGAAAAATGAACAACATAACCCGTTTATGCATATTTGGCCTGATTAACATATTCAGTACAAACTCTTCCCGAGGGACCTATTATCCTGTCCTATGTCATATGCTCTCCAATTATACCGGATGGGAGAGTGGGTGTGGCCTCCTTGTTGATGGAGGGAGGGGGAGGGGGGAGCGTAAAGAGGGTTACCGTAGATGGTTGGTAAACACAAGAGGGGAAGTGGAAATTGAAATGGACGACTGTTCCTATTTTTTTTCTTCTGTCCTTGTTCCTCTTTCCTACTCCTACCTTCTTCTTCTCCTCCTTCTCCTCCTCCTCCTCCTCCTCCTCCTCCTCTTCCTCTTCCTCCTCTTCCTTCTTCTCCTCCTTTATCCGTCATCCCCTTTCCATTTTTGTCATCGCTTCAACAATCCCGTATCTTTTCAATAAGCCAGCGTACCTTCACAAATTGCCGTAAGATTAATAGAGTTTTAGTTCGAGAATTGAATGAAACTCGTATTTGATCTAGAAGAGAGAGGAGGAGAGGAAGAAGAAGAAGAAGAAGAAGAAGAAGAAGAAGAAGAAGAAGAAGGGGGATACAGAAAAAGGATATGAAGGGAGAAGAAGATGAGAAGGTGGAGATGAAACAATCAAATCTGCCGAGAGTCGCCCGTCATGTAATCGAGATGGAGTGATGGAATTGCTATTTTTCACCCCATACAAGATGAGAGCGGTCGTTGGCTGGAGCGAGTGCCACGATCGCGTCAAAGATGAAGAGTGTGCGTGCGTGCGTGTGTGCATGCGTCGCTCGTAGCTGGCAGACAAGGCAGATGATGGCTCTCCAGCTGACATTAAGGCTCGTAGAGTTATTGCCATGGGATTGATTGCCCATTTGGAGTAGGGGGGAGGGGGAGGAGAAGGGGGAAGAGGCAGAGACGATGTGAACTGCCAAAGGTTGTAAAACGTTTTTTTTTTAACATACGTATGGAAGAAGAAAGAAAGGCATGACATTGTCGCGAAAGTTGCCAGTGTCCCGGGCGGGCGGGAGGGCGGGAGGGATGATGATGATGATGATCTTGTGGGTGTCGGGCGGCTATGGACGAGTGAGGAGGAGGGAAGGGGGAAGAGAAAGGGGCTGGGAGGAGAGGAGAGAGAAGGTGGCAAGGAGTGGGGAGAGGTTGAGGAGCAGGGTTTAATGACGAGATTTGTTTGCAAATGAGAATCCACCGAGTCCAGGGATGGTAATTATGACGTGTGCTGAGCCGAGAGGTGTCGGGAATGTAGTGCGATTCTCGGTTGTTCAGCAGTATGTCGTGAGCGAGAGGATAATGAGGGGCAGACGGAGGAGAAAGGAAAAGGCATGGATAAAAAATAGGAAGAATAAGAAGTAGAAATAGAAGTAGAAGAATAAAAGGAAGTTGAAAAAGGAAGAGGAAATTTTGTACCCAGAGTAGTACTGGGG
>NW_028234406.1:6872172-6874672 GCF_977035675.1 Penaeus japonicus
CATTATCATTATTATCATAATTTTTATCATTATTATCATAATTTTTATCATTATTATCATTATCAGTTTTTTGTAAGTCTTCTGATTATTCTTAACCTTATCCTTATTGTTGTTAGCATTATAGTCATCGTGTTTCTTTCTCATCTTATGTGGCCTCGGTAAGCGATCCCTGCCACAAAGGTCATCTTTGTGATATTCTGTCATTTCGCCTTTAAAAGAGACCATTCGCATCGGCTGTATCGTTGGTTGAATTATTCCAGAAATGTTATTTTTTTATGCAGCAACATTTTTTTTTCTCCTGAATGTTGATGTAATTAGTATGGTACGTTTTATAGGTCAGTGCGTACATCCGTTTTTTCTCATACGCTCACTGATGAATGCCTATTCTGTCTATACTGCTGTATTGTTAATGCGTATATATATCTTTAAGTAAGTCGTCACACTTACAGATACGCGCGCGCGCACACACACACGTACACTGACAATTGCACTCTCACTCACCCACTCGCAATCTCACTCACTCACTCACTCACTCACTTGCTGTTATTTGCGCGCGCGCACACACAAACACACACACACACACACACACACTCGTATATACACTAACACATCATCATAACCCACCCTATCATCTCCCACCGATATATAATTATTTTCGTGTTTTTTTCTTCTCCTAATCTTGCATTTTCCTTTCCTTCCCTTTCCCTCCTTTGCTCCATAAAAAAACAAATCTGCAAATGACACTCTCTCAAACGGAATTCCTTTTAATGACCCAGTTCTCTTAGGCCTCATACAAGTCACATTGTCTCCCCCACTCAGTCCTTTTAAAGGGGAACGGGTCGCTCTTCGGTCGATCGTCTTCAAGGGGCAAATTTGTTTGTAACGATGACTTTTATTTCGATTCGGAGGGAGTTTAGGTCTATTGGTTTGATTTTGTTTTTTGTTTTTTTTGTTTTTTGTTGTGGGATTGTAGGAGGAGGAGGTGAAGGAGGTGGGGGTGGTTGTTGTTCTTTTGTTTACGGTTTGTTTGGTTCTTTGGATGTTGCGAAGGTTTGTTTGTTAATTAGATCCTAAAAGTTTTGCGTTACTCTTATAAAGTTGGGAGCGAGACGATTGATTATCTCGTTGTTGATGGAGGTTTTCTCTCCTTCCCGCCACCCCTTCCCCCCACACACGAACGTCTACGTTTTTTTATATATAGAATCTCTTAATTCTTCTAATTTTACAATTTACACATTTTGAAATGAAATAAAAAACGATTTCTACCTGAAGGCCTATCATCACAGGGCGGCGATCGACCCGTACACAATTTGTACCGGAGAGGGAGGTCGAGATTTCAGACAGGCACTAAAGCCTCTTGACCTTGTGAGGGGAAGGTAAAGAATCTAGTAGCGTCGCTTGCAGGCTCCAGATTCTTTGTTTATTTGCGCGTTTTTTTTTTCTTTTTTTTTTTTTTTTAGTCTTTCGCTTCTCCTGCCCTTTTCCCTTCTCATTTTCCTTCTTTCTGTCTCTCGGTCTGGCTTCGTGTTATGGCTTTGTCTTTCAGGTTTTCCTTTTAATGTCATTTACAGTTATCGTGATTGTCGTTTTTATCTTTATTTTTCTCACCATCTCTACCATCATCAGTCATCATCATCGTCATTATAATCATCATCATTATCATCATTATCATCATTATCACCACCATCATAATTACCGTTGTTATCCTCATTATCATCATCACTATCATAATCATCCTCATAACCACCACCATCATCATAGTTGTCGTTGTTTTCCTCATCATCATCATCATCACTATCATCATCATCGTTACCATCATCAATCAACACCACAGCCACTATCTTTAGTCGCAATTATTATCCTCGACAAATGTGTTGTCACTACGTAGGTTACACACGTTGCCCTTGGATACCACTCCTCTCCGAGTCTTCCGGTTAATCATGCATCTTTTCATATGCAATATTATACATGATATCAAACTCAGTCTATACTACAGGAAAAATGATCTGGATATTGCATCTCAAAGCTTGTAATAACGTTTGATGGAAGTGTGTGTGTGAGAGAGAGAGAGAGAGAGAGAGAGAGAGAGAGAGAGAGAGAGAGAGAGAGAGAGAGAGAGAGAGAGAGAGAGAGAGAGAGAGAGAGAGAGAAGGAAACAGGGTGGAAGAGCGAGAGAAAGAGAGAGAGAGAGATACAGAGACATATGAAAAACAAAAGTGTGAGAGATACAGAGCAAATAAGAAAGAGAGGGACAGAGAGAGAACGAGATTAGGTGTGAATCGAGAGATCATTTCATGTGATCGATTGTCTTTATTTCTGAAACGACTCGCTCCCTCTTGTGCGGTGATAAAGAAAAGATATTTGACACGGAGCTTTTATTCTGATTGGATGTAAGGACACACGATTATTTCATACGATGGAAAATACTCGGCTGTTAGTCTCCGAAGCACCGTGTTGTTATACGCCTTTTCATTTTAAGGAGATACGTGTTTATTCATTC
>NW_028234406.1:6897172-6917172 GCF_977035675.1 Penaeus japonicus
AGTAAAGTGTGAAAGGGGAGAGAAAGATAACCAGATGATTACCATAAGTAGCGAAATGGAAATTTGCATATAGATACATGCAAAAGGAATAATAAAAATCGAGAAGGGAAAAGAAGAAGGAAAAAGTAAGAAAGGAGAAAGCAATATATAAGCAGACGATTATCATTTGTAACCGGAGAAGAATTTGCATATAGATTCATGGAGACGAGATCTAAGGACGGTGGGGGTTTTCCCAGGCAGATTTAGAGTCACGATGGAAACAGAGGAGAGAAAAAAAGTGAACTCAAAGGATATCAAATTTTATATCTTAGACGATATTTAAAAAAAGAGAGAGAGATAGGAAACCCCATCATGAAAGTGGATTTGGGGGGGAAAAAAGATGTATAAAGATCTCGTAAGAATTTAATGACATGTTAGTGCGTTTACCTCGACTTTCTCCCCGAAAATCGCGTTTCATGTTTAACGAAAGAGAACCGGTGAGTCCTTTTTTTTACGAATGTTTAGGTGAAATATCTAAATGACTTTTGGGTTGGAGTTGCCATACGATACTTAGTTTCGTCGTACTTTTGTATTTGCGGATATGTTGGATACCCGGATGTGCTTTGGTTTGTTTTATTTATTTATTTTTTTTTTAATTTTGTTATTTTTCTATGTTTATTTGATGAGAAGACGTAATGGTGATGAAATATATATCTTATGATGTAAGATGAAGAGGAATCACCCTCGGCTGTGAAAGTTTGAGTGGTTGTTGAATCATGGATAAAGGTTGAAGAGAGAGTAAGAGAGAAGATAACAGAAAGAAAGAAAGAAAGAAAGAGAGGAAAGGGAGAGTGAGAAAAAGAAAGGGAGAAAGAGTACGAGAGAGAAAGAGACATGAAAGGAGAGGGGTGAGCGGGTGGGCTGCCCAGCGCCGTGTGTTTGAAGTCAGACGCAGAGGATGATCGCGGGTTGAAAGGCAGCGGCATGTAGACTTTGAGGGGCCGAGGAGGGCGCTGGCGGGGGAGAGGAGAGAGAGAGAGAGGCGTAGGGGAGTGGAGGTGATGGACGGAGGGGCATTGGGAGGAGGTGGGAGGCTGGAAAAGGGAGGGAGGAGGAGGGGGAAGGGGGAAAGAGGGAGGGAGGAAGAGGAGGATAGGGGGGAAAGGTGAGAGGAGGAGGGTATGTGGGGACGAAGGAGGTAGGAGGAGGGTATATGGGGGAGGGGGGAAGAGATAGAGGGTGCTGGGGGTAGATAGGAGAAGAGATGAAGATGGAAATGGGAAGGAGAGAGGATGGGGGGAAGGAGGGAGGGAGAAGGGGTGATTGGGAGAGGGAAGGAAGGGGAGGGGAGTCGAGGCGAGGAAGGGGGAGGAGGAGCTTAGAGGACGTCTGAGGTGCTGTGAATAGGACTTTTCGAGACTCCCGGGAATGGTAGAGATAGCCGGGGAAAAATGGGAAGGATACTATTTTCTTTTCCCATTTCTTTTCTTTCCCGGAGGACGGTGGGAGGTTTCTCAAGAAAGAATGCGATTGCCGCTTCAGCCGATTAAATGTCTTGAGCGGATTCTCCTTCCGTTTTTTTTCTTTCTTTCTCTTCTGCAAAGGAGGGAATTAAATGTCCCCGAGATGGATAGTGAAGAGTGAATCCTTAGTGATAGCTATGCATGATAATTATTTCAAGGAAAAAAAGATAAATTAATCTTCTTAAACGACTTCTACTCTCTCTCTCTCTCTCTCTCTCTCTCTCTCTCTCTCTCTCTCTCTCTCTCTCTCTCTCTCTCTCTCTCTCTCTCTCTCTTCTTTTCTCTTTCTCTTTCTCTTTCTTTCTTTCTCTTTCTCTTTCTCTTTCTCTTTCTCTTTCTCTTTCACTCTTTCACGCACACGCGCACCCTCCCCCCACATACATACCACACACACACACACACACACACACACACACACACACACACACACACACACACACACACACACACACACACACACACACACACACACACACACACACACACACACACACACACACACACACACACACCTCACACCACAAACCAACACACCACACACACACGCACGCACACGCACACGCACACGCACAAAGACACACGCACACGCACACGCACACGCACACACATATATATATATATATATATATATATATATATATATATATATATATATATATATATGTATGTATATATATAAGGCACAGTATTTGGGTCGAATTTTGATTCTACGAAACGAAAATCGGGCGCCACGTGAAATATCCTAATAGGATGAGGGAATCTGCGTTCACAGGGATTCCGTATCTTTTATTAAGGAGGGGACTCCTTTTTTTAGGGGGGGTCTGTTAGAAGGAGGTTTGTTGTGGGGAGGTGGGAGGTAGGAGGAAAAGGAGGGGGAGGAGGTTGGAGGGAAAGGAAGTGCGGGAGGAAGAAGAGGAAGAGGTACAGGAAGTATATGAAGTACATGAAGTACAGGAAGGATGGAAGGAGTGAGTGAATGAGGGAGAGAGCGTGGGAGGGAGGGAGGGAGGGAGGGAAGGAGGGAATGAGGGAGAATGAGGAGGAGGAGAAGGGAATAGGAAGAGGGGGTGAATGGAGGAAGAAAGAGAGCTAGGGATGAGAGAAAAAAAGGCAGGAGAAAGAGTACGCGAAGTAAAGTGGGAGAGAAGTTACGAGATGCGGACACGGAATAGGAAGACGAAACAAGAGAAAATACGAAGAGAAGAGAAAAGGAAAGGAAGAGGTGATGGAGATGGCTATGAATAATGAGCATTCCCCCGACGGGATTACCACTCTGTTGCTCTGGGAACTGCGAGGCAAGTTTCAATGGCCGAGGAGATGGCGTTGGTGAGGGAGGTGGGGGGGTGGGGTGGGAGGGAGGGAGGGAGGGAGGGAGATGTGAAGATGACTAGGAGAAAAGAAGGGATGGAAGGAGGGAGGAAGTTAAGGATATGAGGGGGGGAGGGAGAGAGTGAAAAGCCAGAGTCGAAGGCATGAGGGGTGGGAGGAGGGGAGGGAGGGGGATAGGGAGAGTAGGGTGGGAGTGGGTCGCGGTCAGAATATGAGTTTGGAATCTCGTTTTGAGAGCGGATTACGGCCTCGCGCTCCGAATTTGTAGATAGATTTATCCATGCTTATTGTTGTTGTTTGCACTGTCATTGTTGGTATTGCTCCGGCTGCCGTTTGTCGTGATGGAACGGTCGGCCTCGTCGCTTCTCATTTGCGTTCTCTCGTCGGGCATTTCGCGAAAGCCGAAATGCTGGTGGAAACTGCTTGCATTATTGGTAGATACCTGTGTTTACTTTTAGTTTAACTATTTTGCGTTATAAATTATATTTTGTCATCACCACCATTGCTATCATCGGAAATGCCGTTAAAATCGTTGCTTTAATGTAAAGTAGTTTTCAGTATTGAATGTTGATTTTACGAGAGGAATTTTGAAGCAAAGGAAATGACATGGAAATTACTGCAGATGTTTGATATTTATTTGCAATTTTCTCACCTTCAATTTTTCTTTTTCTATTTTTGCTTTAGATGTAAAGGGTGAAAGAGAGAGCAGGCGAGAGTGAACCAACGCCATCAAAAGGAATTCCAAGATAAGAGGAAAGAAAGAACGAAAGAAAGAAAAAACAGGGCTGAATATTTTATTTAGTCAGTGAGAATATTTACCCTCCGTGCAACTTCATTTATGAGGCGATATTGATGTCGCTCCTCCCTCTGAGAGTTGTCGTAGTTCGTGTTTATTTACTCGTCCTTATTTATTTATTTATTGTTTGTGTTTTGTTTTGGATGAATATTATAGGAGACGAGCATGGAACAGCTGACATCTTATCGTGTTGTATTTGACAGGCGGAAGTGCCTGTATTTATCGTGTATTTGTATGATTTGTTTTCTGTCGGTGAGCCCTTGCCCACGCCCTTGCCCTCGCCCTCGCCCTCGCCCAAGGCCATCGCCGGGAAGAGACGCATATAAGTCAGCTCGAGGTGGCGGTTGTTGAGGCGAGGGCGAGATAGTCCCGTGGTAATTTGGAGTGATATATAGCCGTCATGGCGGACGACAAATATATGCCCCGAGCGCGAGACTCCCCCGACATTTTTCTGGGAAAGTTTACGTGCCGGGAAATTTATGGGCGTGATTAAACCGTTAAAAGTTGACGGAGGAGGAGGAGGAGGTGGTGGAGGAGGTCTAGAGGGGAGGTCCGGGGCTCAGGGCGGCCTCCCGGGGGGCCTGGGGAAGAGGCGTCGGGGGCGATAATATGTTAATTTTGTTGACTTAACACCCGTCGAAAGTGTGTGCGAGAAGGCGGGGGCGCAGACTGCCGGGCCTGTTTTATGAACTCCGACTGCATTAAGACGTCTGGGATGAGGGCAGAAAGGGCTCATTGGCGCGGAATTAGCTCTGCTCGGCCGCTTGCGCTCCGCTCAGGTGGTTGGAGCTGAGGGTTAGGCGCTCTGTGTATTATATTTGTATGTGTTTGTATTTATGTGTGGATTTGTTTGTATATGGGTATGGGTATGAATATGTGGGCGCGTGCGTGTGACACACACACACGCACACGCACACTCACACGCACACTCACACACACCACACACACACATATATATATATATATATATATATATATATATATATATATATATATATATATTATATATTTATTTATATATTATATATATAATATATTTACATATATATGTAAATATATATAATATATATATATAATATATATATATATATATATATATAATATATTTTATATATATGTAAATAATATATATATATATATAATATATATAATATATGTATATATATTAATATATATATATTATATATATATATATATTATATATATTTACATATATGTATTATATATATTTACATATATATATATATATATATTTACATATATATGTATATATATATAATTATATATATGTATATATATATATAATATATATATCTATCTATCTATATATATATGTGTGTGTGTGTGTGTGTGTGTGTGTGTGTGTGTGTGTGTGTATTTATATATACATATATATCTATCTATATCTATCTTTCTATCTCTCTCTCTCCCTCTCTCTCTCTCCCTCTCTCTCTCTCTCTCTCTCTCTCTCTCTCTCTCTCTCTCTCTCTCTGTCTCTCTCTCTCTCTCTCTCTCTCTCTCTCTCTCTATATATATATATATATATTTATATATATATGTCTATATATATAAGATGAAACCAAAAGTAGAAATAGACAAATAGAAAACAAATATATATACATATATACTTATATACACAAAGACAAAACATACACGCACTAAAGCACACACTAAACCCATACACAGAACGCGCGCACACAGACACATGCACACGCCATTCCCCTTTGCACACATCTCCAAAAACAATAGTATGCACAAACAACACAGAGTTATTTTGATGTACGAAAAATCATATATGAACAAGGGCTTTGTATCCTCACCAGCTTAGTCTTGCAGACACATAATAGAGCGGAGTTTAAATCGCAGTGTATAATTCGTCCTGTTATTTATAGGAAAAGTCCCTCGTTGTCCTATTGTGTGTTAGAGCTTCCGTCTCGCTCGCAGATCCTCACCGGCGAAAATGTGTTTGCAGAATTATGCTTGCTTTGCAATTAGCGGTTCTCGTTAAACGCGAAGTAAACGAGGCGAGGAGTGCTGCGAATCAGGGGAAGAAATCAGCTGTTGATGTTTCGACAGGGAGCGAGTGCTGATGAAGCTGTAGTTAACGGCGGCGTTGTTCTGTTTTGTTTTGTTATTTTATGTTCTCGTCGATGGTGAAACGAGAATACATGTCTTAGCGGGTGCGACGTCACGGCTCGTTTGGGAACCGCGTTATGGACGGATGGAGGTCTTTACTTCTTTATGAGTAGTGGGTTGTATTGTTGCCGGAGGATGTTTTGCCAGTGCTCTCAGGCATTGCGAAAGGAAAGCACGTTTTGCTGCAGAGGAGGAGGTTTGGAATAGACTGTTCTTTTCGTATTTATTAATGTGTCTAGCTTATGCTCCTTACTTATTGCATCGACCAATCCTGCTCAAAGACTTTTTTTGTGGGGAGGGGGGGACAACATCGTTCCATTATTCATCAGCATGAGCTCAAACCGTTGCATGAGTCATCAACGTCTATCGCTAAGAGAAACGACGAGCAATTAAATTCGTGGGGGAAGAGAAACGGCAATAAGGCAACAAAAAAGTACCTTAAACGCGAGCAATTTTGACGCAACCCGCAGAAACCCTTGGATCAGTGGGCGAGCGGGCGAGAGAGATTAGCTAGGCTTCCGCGTGGGTCTCGAGGGGCGACAAACAGCCCCCGTTTTTCTCTCCTTCGGGAGGATCACGGGAGCGCCTTTGACCCGACGGATTCTCAGGGCCGGCGGTTGTCGGCTGGTGGTTTCCGAAGGAAATTTTCGTCTTTTGATTTATTTTGATATTTCTGATCTATGTTTTTTTTGAGATGTAATTTGTTTTGAAATCTTTTAAAGAAATGATTGCCATATGTCCATGCTCTTCATTTTGGAACTTTAAGCCCTTACGCCGAGAGCTGAAAGCCTCCTCGTCAGCATGTCCGATATGAACTATTTTTTTATGCTTCTTTCTCAAAGTTTTTTTTTTTTTTTTTTTTTTTTTTTTTTTTTTTTTTTTTTTTAGTTTGTTTACCACCGTCGTTTACCTGTGTCCTTAGAAGGTAACTCTACTTCTTTTTCCCGAACAATTTCCTCTTCTCTTTAACCTGCTCTCTCTCTCTCTCTCTCTCTCTCTCTCTCTCTCTCTCTCTCTCTCTCTCTCTCTCTCTCTCTCTCTTTCTCTCTCTACTCCTTCCTCCCTCTTTCCCCATATCTCTCTTCCCCTCCCTCTTTCCTTCCATCTCCCACTCTCTCCCTCTCTCCCTCTCTCCCACTCGCCATCTATCCATTTCCTCTCTCTCCCTCCTTCCCTCCACCCCCCCAAGTTGAATACCAGAGCATTACTCGACATGTATTTACGGAAACCGCTATACGCAAACACTCGCAATATGCTCCAATCACCGCCCCTCGAGTCGAGAGTCAACAAAGACGATCCTCGGGGGAAGGTTTAAGTCGACAAGAGAAGCTGGAACGAAGGGTGGGAAGGGTGTGGGTGTAGGTGGGTGGCTGGGGGGAGGTGAAGAGGGGGATAGGGGTAAGTAAGAGGGGGGAGGGTAGAGGTAATGTCGAGGTTGAGAGGAGGGTTAAGGACGAGGGGAAAGGCGTAGAGGCAGTGTTGGGTGAGGGTTGGAGAGGGTGGTGCTTGCTTGTGTGGGCGTTATGGTGGTGGTGCCTGTGGTTAGGGATGCGACTTTAGAGGAAGAAAACTTGGAAAAAGTTCTGAGGGAGCGAGAGGACGGGAAGGAGGAGGTGGAGGAAGAAGGGAAGAGGAGGGAGAGAGAAAATGGAGAAGGGAGAAAAGGGACAAGGGAAGGAGAAAGATGAGGAAAGGAGGAAGGAGAGAAGAGATGAGAGAGAGAAAAAGAAAGATAAAGAGGTAAAGAGACAGAGAAACTACCAAGGGAGAAGGATCTATCGGCGAAAGAAAAAAAACAAGAGAAATGATGGCGAGCGGCGAAAGGAGCAAGGGTGAAATATTGCGAACAGGGAAGGGTTGCAACAAGAGGCAGGGGCGGGGTAGGGTAAGGAGGGGGGGGGGGTACCCGGTATTGATAAATCTCGTCTTGTTGACAGCTCTTTCATGTGGGGGAAAAATGTTTCCTCTCCGTAGAGCAAGATTCTTTCTGGATTATTTCTTCATAAGATTACATTCCCGATAGAAAGTAGGTGACACACAAAAAAAGAAGTAAATTATGCTTCTTTTTCCTCATCTTGTGATATGGATTATTATACTTACACCCGGTAAGAAGAGCGGGTGATATTAATAGCAAAGACGAGGAGTAAGAAGAAAAGACATTATGTAAATCAAGGTTTTGATATTTAGTTTTTCATTTTTTTTTAAATCTCTCTCTCTATATATATCCTGTTTATCTATATTATGTTATCCATCGATTCTGTTTGCCCTTCCATCCAGCCAGAATAAATGAATAAATAGAATCGCAGATGGCTAGCAATGCATTACCAATTCAGTATAATGTAAAATTGCCGTTGTTTGGAAGGCGAGGTTAGTCATGTTGAAAGAGACTTCGTTTCTATTATCCGGAGCTGGTTAGTGCTGTTTCCTTTAATCTTATTATTTGTTTTCTTTGTTATTGGTGCTGTTGTTGCTTTTGTTACTGTTCTTTTTTATCATTATCAATATCATCGTTATTATTATTGAGGTTATTGGTGTTATTTATTATTATTATCATTATTATCATGCTATTGTTATTACTGTTATTATTGTTATTGTTGTTGGTGGTGATGTTGATATTGATATTATTATTGTGATGATGATCATCATACCTAAAGTGGTAATAGTAGCAATAATATAATATTTAATTTTATAATTGTGCTTACCATTAGTTATGATTATTGTTATCTGCTTGTTTGGTTTGTTTCTTTCCTTCTCATGAAGAGGCACCTCATACTCATAACCATACTCATTTTACTGATTCCGTTACTCATAGCCATACTAATTTTACTGATTCAATTATTCTGACTTTTCCCTTATTACCGTAGTCTTATATAGCTTACGCATGCGTAAAATATGCATATTTTTCTGCCCCCCCCCCTCTCCACATTTCGTATTTTGTTCATCTAAATTGCAAAGCAGAAGCAGAGGTAAAATCTCGCATGTTAAGCTCCGTATGATCTGCGAGCGACAGCGGCCTTAGGAGTTAGGTGAAATTTATTATTTATGTAACTATTTTGATTATGCATGATGGTGCGTGTGTGTGTGTGTGTGTGTTTGCTTTTTGTATATTGCTAAACCTTGAGTATGGCGACTTTGACAAGGCATTTTTTTATATTTTTTTCTCTATCTTTTATTTATTTATTTATTTATTTTTTACGTTTTTATCCTGTATCCTCCCCCTCTTCGGTTTCATGTCCATACGAGTCCATTTAAATATTTTTGAATGTTGGGAGTGATGTTGTTGCAGACATTTTTCTCCTACATTTTTCCTATTAAATTTATACATTTATTTTTATTCTTACTGTTTCTATCTCTTTTTTATTCTCTTTTTATATCCGAATGCCGTTCCATACCTCCCTATTCTGCTTCGTTTTTATCAAGCGTGATTTTTTTTCCATACGAACGGTGAGTGGAAGACATGAAAAAAAATATATCTTAAAATTAACAAATCAAATAAAGATTTATTCTTTGTTCATAGTCGAATCAGCAAATGTACATGTAATTAAAAAGTGAAGAATTGTAATATAGTGAATACCCCCCCACCCCCCACCCCCCCAAAAAAAAAAAAAAATACACTGCTTCGTGTGCGGAATATTTCGGTAAAGTAGACACGGTTTTGGTAGAAAAGAATATCCTTTGCAAAGTCCTGATTTTGCAGGTTGGAAAAAATTCTTCTCTTAAGGGGCCGTGATGGGAACTCGCGCAGGAAGAGTGCAACACTATGCAACAATAAACCCTTGTGTATCTTCGGCTTGGGTGAAGGCAAAGAATGGAGGGTGGGGGAGAGTGGAGCATGTAGGGAGGGAAGGGAGGGGGAGAGGGAGATTGGCATGCGCTTGCTCGGGTTCTGGCACTCGTACGAGGAGTGTGTGTGGGGGGGGGAGGGTTGCTGGGGGGGAGGGGGTATTGTCTTGAGGGGAGGTTAATCGTGGGGCGTGGAAGAGGGGAGAGGGCGCTGGTGATTGCGAAGGGCGGGTTTTGTCAGGCATGGTGAGATGACGAAGGAGGGAGTGAGAAAATGGGTCTGGAGATAATGGTGATTTTTTTGTGTGGGCATAGGGGAGGTAGAAACATGATGACGGCGAGGGAGGGAGAGAAAGAAAGGAGGAGAGAAGGAGAGAGAGAGAGAGAGAGAGAGAGAAGAGAGAGAGAGAGAGAGAGAGGGAGGGAGGGAGGGAGGGAGAGAGGATGACAAACTGATTCTTTTTTCTCTCTTTTTTTTTTTCCTGATTCTGGACTAGATACCAAGTCTTGATATAATCGAGAAAATCCCCGCATTTTTTTCTCATCCAGTCCCGGGATTTGTAAGGCGCGGAGAGGGAGGTTGGGTAATCTGATTATTAGGAGAGCTAATTTTGATCAGGCCTTAATTATCTTGGAAAGAATGCGCCGCCTCTTTATCATCCAAGGAGAGAGAAGTTGGATATTGGAAGTTCCCTGGACGAGTTACTTCATGTATTGGGGGGTGGGGGACTGTTCGTTCGCTTGTTCGTTGCATATATTGAGCGTGTTTTCTTGCCTTTTTTCTGTATTTTTGTTCTTTCTTTTTTTTTTACCCATTCTTTTCGAGGCTTGAATCTTTTGTTCGTGAGGTCTTCCCTTGCTTGCTTACTTGTTTTTTTTCGATATTGTCCTTCAGTTGAGTTTGTTCGTTTTTTTTCCTGGAGTGGGACATAGTTGCTGTTTATTTTTAGGCTACTTTGATTTGATTCTGATGCTCAGAGAAAATTAGGGTGGGGAGAACGATGCGAATCAGCGATGGCATTGTAATTATTGGAAATTTTACACTTTTAACCAGGTAAAAATGTAGCTTTTGGAAAAGTGTTCATATTCGAGACCAGCGCAGCACGCAAGAATTCACGTATTGATGATAACTGTTTTTTTTCTAAAGCACAGGCCGCACGGGGGATGATGATCACCTAATTTGACTAATTTCATTATGATGATAATGACAATGATAATGACAATAATGATAGCAATAATGATAATGATAGCGTTAATGATAATAATGATGCTAATAGAAATAATCATCATAATGAAATCGTAAACAGAAAAAGGAAAAGAAGTAAGGTCAGCATACCATTGGCCTAAGACTGGCTGCGTAAAAATTCTAAACCAATAATGTGAGGCTAAAAAACCCACTGGTAATATATTTGGTTAGGAGAGCGTGACCTGGCTAGTGACGGTTCGCCGCGACGTGGGGATAATGCTCAAGGGGGGATGAGAAGGAGGTTGGAGGGAAGGAGGGGGGGGGAGTGGGATTTTAGGAGGGTAGGGAGGTGGGGGATAATGCTGAAGGGAGGGGGGGATGAGACGGGAGGTGGGTCGTGGGGATGGAGAGGAGGGGAGGAGGAAATGGGAGGTGAGCAAGAGGCTTTGGGGAAGTGGGAAAAAGTGGGTATAGAGGTTTGGTTTGGAGGTGGGGGGGGGGTCGGGTTGGTGCAGGTGGGAGGTGGGAAGGTATTGGTGGGGGTTTAGGGTTGGAGGAGGGATGTGGGGGAGAGGGGGGAGGGGAGCGCGGAAGAGATGGAATGAGAAGAATAAATAAGGAACGAGAAGTAGAACATTGGTAAATAAGTCTAGGTGCCGGATGAGAATGGAAGCTCAGGAGGTTTATGTCTCGGGAATGATAATGAGCAGAAAGGCAATAGGATGAGAGAGGCGAGGGAAATGTTACGAATTATTAGGAGGTAAGGAGACGTTGAGGAAGAGGGAATAAACCAACCTATGCCGCAAAGGCCAAAATGGAAAATAGTAATAGGTTTTGATCAAAGTTGGCGAAAATTGAACCAAGACCTAGAAAAACAACAACAAAGGGCGAACTAAAATAGCAATGAAAGAGATGGAATAAGACAGAGCGATAAAGCAGAAGAACGCAAAAGGAAAACCAGATCAGCAGAATTTGTAGTTCAGAAAGGGAAGGATTTTTATTCGTCGCGTATCTTGGCTACGTACCCTTCTTGCTCGGAAGGCAACGTAACCAACGCTCTTGCTCTCCTTTTCAAAAGGAGCTCGGGTTGAAGTCTGAACAGAAATGTTACAATAATATCAGTTGTTATTGCAATTGCGGGCGAAAGAGCAGCTAGCGCCTCCCACTCGTCGCTACGGAGGATCGAGAGAAGCGCATCTAATAAATACATAGTGTTGATCGATGACGATATCATCACGAAGTTCCTGGTCTCACATGCTCTTGAATTGATCGCTTTATTGATGTGTTGATGCTATTTTTTTTTCTCTCTCTTCTCGGTATCGTTTTTCTATATAAAGATGAAAATATAACTTTTTATTTTGTTCTTTCGGTGTATTTTTTTTACACAATGATGAAAATGGAACTGTTCACACCGCCCCGAGCCGATACACTAGTAACCCTTTTCCCTTCGCGGAAGATGACGCAACAGCTTCGGAGGCTGCCTGGCAACCGTAGCATCCTTGAAATTCCATTTTTGTTAACCCTTGAGGGTCTGCACGTTCTCTGCAGTCGGCAATCGTCAATCGAGGACGAGAAATATTATTTACCCTCAAGCATCGTAGGAGATCATGCAGAGGCGAGCGATGGGGGAACGGCGGGAGGGAAAATTGGAAGGATTGGGTTAGGGGAGGAGGGAAGAGAGGGGGACGGGGAGAGAGAGAGAGAGAGAGAGAGAGAGAGAGAGAGAGAGAGAGAGAGAGAGTGTGTGTGTGTGTGTGTGTGTGTGTGTGTGTGTGTGTGTGTGTGTGTGTGTGTGTGTGTGAGTGTGAGTGTGAGTGTGAGTGTGAGTGTGAGTGTGAGTGTGAGTGTGAGTGTGAGTGTGAGTGTGAGTGTGAGTGTGAGTGTGAGTGTGAGTGTGAGTGTGAGTGTGAGTGTGTGTGTGTGTGTGTGTGTGGTGAGTGGCTAAGCGCTTTGGAGGAACTAAAGAAAGAGAGAGATTCGGTATTTGGCTGAATTAATATGGAAGGCGGGTTAGAATAAGAACAGTTGGAAAAATGAATAAAACAAACGGTAATAAAAGAAAGAGAAGGTGTAAGAAAATGGAAGAGCTTTGAAAGAGAGACAAAGAACGTGTGATAAAAATGAAGAGAAAAGAGAATCAGAGAGAAAGAAGAACAAATAGAAAGAGAAAAAGTGACAGGCAAACGGATAGGACAGGAAGGGCAGAACAGAACAGAACAGGATAGAGTAGGACAGGAGAAACAACGAAAGAGAGGGAGAGATAGCGAGGAACAGCATGTCTACATATGAGGAAGCTTGTCCTTGAATTGAGCAAAGGGAAAAGAGCGATGGTCGATGAGGGAGGCGAAGGGGAGGTCAAAGCAACAAGGACGAAGGTATCAAAAAAGGATGTACGTATAAAAAAAAGACGGAATTAAAGTGACTGAGGTGAAAGAGACGAAAAAAAATTAAATGAAATGCTCTATAGCAGCCAAAGGAGTCAGGGAGACAATATGTGATTTGAAATGGCGGGGGAAAGAAAGATCAATGAGGGAAGGAACCCCAAGAAGACGAAGGATAATAAGAAAATGAGGAATATGCCTTGAGACTGAGGGAGTGTGTGGAGGGGAGATGAAGAAGGCGAAAACGTGCTGAGACTCCCCCCATATCTCATTTGCTGAGTATGTCGTTCCCTTGTTTTGCAGAAGTATCTTAGACCCAATATATTAACATTGTTGCTATTTATGTTTATCACTACGTTAATGGTTATTTTTATCATTTTTATTGTTGCAATCATAAGTATCATTATCATTATCAGCAGCAACATCAGTTATATTATTGATGTTAGAATTAGTATAATCATTGTTATTCTTATTGTTTTAAATCATCATAAACGCCATCACCATTAAAATGATAATGATGATGTTAATGAAAACATTGATAGTGATTATGATAATGACAATGTCAATGATAGCAATGATAAAGATAATAATAATGATATTAATGATAATGATCACAATAATGTTGCGAATATTAATTATTGCCTTTATATCACAGTTTTTACAATCGTACTAAGAGTAATAGTTGTTTATTGTCAGGTGAATTACTATGATTACCGCATGATATGTTCAGTCAAAAATCCCAAACATTGATGGCATCACTCTTCTAGCACCGGCAGGAAAGAAAGCCTTGAATGGCACCCGTCCACGGTCTTTACTAAGCTCTAACTTCAGAGAGCGATGACGCACAGCAAGCTGCCGACCTGCGGCTCGAAAGCACCGGCGGTGAAGGGTATGGAAGCAGAAGGGGAAGCAGACCATGTGTGGCAGCTGCAATGAGCCACTGTGCCAGTATAGCTGATTTGTGATAAGGCATTCGTAGCCGTAAGCACAGGTTGCCTTCCTCTTTTCTGTATCTTCACTATGCTATAATTTTAGTCGATGACAATATTGAAAAGGCCTGTCAGATGACACATATAAAACCCAAAATATTGTAAAACACAAAAGCTAAAACCGAGACTCGTATCATAGCGATTGACTGAAAGAGAGCGTTCTAAACCTGTCTAGGTATTACTGGTGTCTGGTTTGTGGTTATTATGATAATATTGATAATGATGATGATAATAGTAATGATAATAATAGTAACAATGATAATGATGATGATGATAAAGATAGTAATAATGATCACAATAGTGATATAAATAAGGATATTGGTAGTAATGAGTAGGAGGAAAAGGGGAAAAATAGATCATTACAAGACGTTGGTGTCTTCGCAAAAAAAAAAAAAAAAAAAAAAAAAAAAAATCATCCTCATGGGCTCGAGTCGTAAATATTGGAATTAAAGCTTCTTCCATGATGAATATAAGAGGAGGATTTATGGCCTGTTGGACTCTCTCTCTCTCTCTCTCTCTCTCTCTCTCTCTCTCTCTCTCTCTCTCTCTCTCTCTCTCTCTCTCTCTCTCTCTCTCTCTCTCTCTCTCTCTCTCTCTCTCTCTCTCTCTCTCTCTCTCTCTCAATATATATATATATATATATATATATATATATATATATATATGTATGTATGTATATATGTCTCTCTCTCCGCCCTCTCTTCTTTCCTTCAATTTTACTTATGATTATTTTATATTGTATATTTTCTACTCCGGGTGCGCTCGTGTTGATTCTTTGGGCGTGGCTGACAGGGAGTATTGTTTCATTTAAAAAATTGCGAGAGTTATTATACGAAGGATGTATTTAATTAATTAAGGCGTTGCGGAGAGAGGAGAAAGAGAGAGATGGAGAGAGAGAAGTAAGGAAGGATGTGAGGAAGGAAGGAAGGAAGGAAGGAAGGAATCGTTTAATTTGAACATTATTTTTGTTCTGTAACTGTTATTGTAGTGAATAAAGTTATTAACGATTATTTTGTTCATGTAAACATATTCATGAAATGTCACCTCGATAGTTATCGAGCACTATTCGAGATGAATATTGCCTCGCCTTTATTCGATAGACATGTGTTAAAACCTCGGGCGAGCAACTATTAAGCATAAAAATGTCGTGTATATACTTATGGATAGACAGGCAGATACATCCATACGTACATACATACATACATACATACATACATACATACATACATACATACATACATACATACATATATACACACACATGAATACAGTGACCACTGCCACATAAATTCTATTGGAATTGTCTGTTAATTTTTGTTTCCGAGGTGATAGCTAATGCCTCTTGCTTGTCATTTTTTCCTAAAATATGCCGTGGATTGAAATATGTTCTTGGTGCTTTCTTCTCTAAAATGTTTTAATAGAGGCGGAAGGAGAGACGAACGAAATAATAGGAAACAGGAAAAAGGCTGGAAAGAGACTGAAAGGGTGAAGGAAGGGGGGGGGCGTGAAAGAGAGGATAGAAGAGAGTTTGCAATAAGGGTGGGAGAAGGAAATACGATGGAAGAATGAATTGAAGAAGCACTAAAAAGCAAAGAGAAGGAGACATATAGATACATTGATTGATTGATACAAAATTTGTTTACGATTCAAGCATGAGTAGAAGAAAAAAAGGATCGCTCACATAGAGAGTGTGGGGAAGTATTCCAGTACAAAATAAGATACCGAAACAAAAACACGAGATTATACAAACACACATGCGCAAGGGGGGGGGGGTATATGGGTAGAATTTAAACGAAAAGCAATAACTAACAAGACCAGCTTAGTCGGATATGCATTTCCTCTTCTTTACTCCTCCTTCCCTTTCTCACTCCTCCCCTGCATTCCTCACTCCTCTTTCCTTTACTCACTTTTCCTTCTCTTCCCCTCCCGTCCCCTCCACTCCCCCCCCCCCTCAATCCCCTCGCCTCTCCTTTCCTCCTACCCCTCCCCTCTCCTACCTTCCCTCCCCTCCCCTCCCCACCCCACCCTCCCCTCCCCTCCCCTCTCGCTCACCACCATCACTCCCTGTATCCCCTCCTTCTCCCTCCGTCCCCATCCTCCCCTTCCCCCACCCCCTACTGCCCCATTTACTCACTGCCAATCCTCTCTAAAGTCGAGAGTGAATTTTACGGGCTTTGTCGTGCTCATGGTTATTCACACTTGACTCGAGGTGCAGCTGACAGGGAGGGCGTCGAAGCGCTGAGTGTAACAGCGGGTCGAGTTACTGCGGTTACTGCGGTTACTCGAGTGTGTTTTGTGTGCGCCGCGATGGTTACCAACGCGGCGTTCGGTTACTCTGATTTGTTTACTTGGCTGAATACTAGTGTATATGTTGTATATGGATTTTTGTTGTTCCTTTAAGGATTTTCTTTTTTTCTTTTACTGGATTTAAAACTCCTCTTTTGGTATGCGTGTTGCGGAGAGAGTGGGGGAGGAGGTGGGGTCGGAGGGTGATGGTGTGGGGTGGGGGAGGTTGCACTTACCGAGGCTGGAGTCGAGGTGGAATTTTGAATGGGAATGATTTTGTAATTCAGGCGCAGAGGATGTGCAGGTCGGCTGGGATGAATGTTGGGAAGCCGAGGTCAAGCCGAGGGACACGCGCACACAACACCCACACCCACACACGCACGTGCACATGCACATGCACATGCACACGCACATGCACACGCACACACATGCACACACACACACATGCACACACACACACACACACACACACACACACACACACACACACACACACACACACACACACACACACACACACACACACACACACACACACACACACACACATACATACATACACACACACAAACAAACACAAACGCAAACACAAACAAATAAAAGTGAAACTGAAAGTAGAAATATATAGTTAGAAAATAAAAATGAATGTAAAAAAAATCAAAATGAATTGATAAACAAGAGAATATAAAAGAAAGTCGATAATTATAGAGAACTGCGAGGAAAAGCAACACCAGCAATGGAAAAAAAATCGGACAGCGTATTGAAAGCTTTGATAGATAATGCAGCGAGTATCTCGGGTGGATTTCCCAGTCACGGATCTTTCCCCAGATAGATTTCTTATATGGTTTTCTTCTCCCTCTCACCTCACGTATGTATGGGGGGTGGGGGAGATTTAGACGCTTATACGTATAATGTGATGAAAAGTGTAAAGGAGTTCTTTAAAAAGTAATTTTTATTTCATAATGTGTATATTCTTCCTCACGTGGATTACACTGCTTTCGCTATATATTTGCGGATTCTCATAAATCTATTGTCGTTATTTATTAGACCCGTCTTTAATGTCATCCAGGTCAGAAATTCTACGCACAATTCTGTATGATTTCCATTAGTTTGTGTTGAGAATATTATATCGTAATGGAATTTTTGTTTCTCAATATTTTGATGAAAAAGAACAAGAGCAAGAACAACATATATGTACTTGAACAAGAACAAGAAAAAGTCTATGCTTAGATACTGGAAGGTCGGTTTATTTACGAAATGTTTTAATTGGCTGCTGAAACGACCCGGAAGACTTAATGATGGAAGTGATCGGTTACCGGAAGAGAACAGCTGATCGGGTTCATTATTGTGTGTTTGTGTTGTGTTCGTCTCTAACCGAGGATTATTGTTTGTCGTTTGCTTTCGCCTTTTGGAGGGTTTCGTCGAGGATATGTATGTCTTTTTCCTTTTTTTTTCTTTCCATTCTTTTATCATCGGGTGTTTTGGGTTTTGATATAATCTGGTTCTCTTTTATGTTTTAATAGATAGTCGTTTCTGTTTCCTTTCAGTTATGGATGATGTTACGAATTATCTTTATTTTACTACTTATCTTCTCGAATGCATGACATTCATAAATAGGAAGTAATAGCATTTCATAGTTTCACACCCACCACCCCGCTTCCTAAAGATAAAGCCATAGATTACAATGCGGATGTTTTTGCGATAGAAAGCCAGTCGAATATTTACCATATCCCGCCCGCCACCCCCTCTTTCCACCCTATACCCATCCCCTCCTATGACCGCTCCCCAAATATAAAGTAAGGGAAAGTAAACCGAATATTTTCATATCACCCTCGTCCCTTTCCTCCCCTCCCGCCCCCGCCCCCCTCCCCACTCCCCACTCCCCACTACCCACTCCCCAAATATAAAGCCAGAGATTACAGTGTGGATATTTCGAGAAAGTTCTCTCTCGTCTCGTGGGCGAAAGCAAACCGAATAAGAGTGTTTGCACAACTAAAACTTCGAAGGCCTTTAATTTATGGCATACAGAGAAGTCTGGGAAGAGTGAGAATTGTCATTTCCTTTTTTTTATAATAGTTTTATTATCTTTTTTTAGAACATTTTTTTCCACAATAGATGTAGATTTGTTTCTCGTTGGTCGGTGAGTGTGTATATTCCTCGGTGTAAATAAAAGCGCAAGAGTGTTAAGAAAAAGGAGAAAGAAGAAAAGGAAAAGAATAGACAGCGCCATGGGACAATAACTCGCACAGACCACGCACGATGAAGTTATAGTCGTAGACACTGTGGTTTGTTTATCTCTTTTGTATTCATTTTGAATTTTTATTTAGTGTGTTACATTTGTTTTTTTCTTCTTTAATATCCATGTTTAGTGTGTATGTGTGCAAGCGATTTAAGTCCCGCGGGCCGAGGGCGGAGGGCCATTGCTGAGGGTTTATGGCGAGGGCGACTACAGTGCTGTGATTAGGCCGCCGAGTGTGTGATGTCGGAATGATATGGGACAAGGGGTCAGGCCGGCAGGGCGAGGGGACGGCCGAGGGCGAGGGGTAAAAATAACAGGAGAAGAGCAGGGCCCGAGAGGGAAGAGATTACGCGAGATAATGTATGATAAACCGATGTAATATAAGTAGCGGCGGAAACGAGAATGTGTTTGCTCAAGTCTGTCCATCTCGGCTATTCATATGTATATTGGACAAGACCATGCGTTCGCGCACACACACACACACGCGCGCGCGCGCGCACACACACACACACACACACACACACACACACACACACACACACACACACACACACACACACACACACACACACACACACACACACACACAACACAACACACACACACACACACACACACACACACACACACACACACACACACACACACACACACACACACACACACACACACACACACACACACACACACACACACACACACACACTAGGGGTAGTTAGGGAAGGTTACAACACAATCAGCCTGCCATATGTGCCGGTGCGTAAACGGATACGCATTCGTGTTTAAAGAAGAAGGCTTCCGCGCGTCGTGGGGAAGAACTCTCGGGTGAACGAAACGTTACTCTCCGTTTATTAGATGCGACAAGGGGGCGAGTGCACAGTTGCAAGCCCAGAATTGAAATCCTGGTGAGAGGGCCGAGAGGGGGAAAGCGCACTAAATTAGAACAAAGTGCGGAATATCTGGCATGCAAATGACATCTGCTTTATTTTAATGCCGGCCCAGTAACACCTATGAACAAATGGACGGCGAGTGTTATCGGCTGGAACGTCAGGGTTTTCCCCCAATCATCGTAATTGTCGGAGACGAACGAGGGCATAAGCGTACATCAGGGTAGGTGCGCACCGCCCGAGGGTAGGAAGGCCAGGGGGAAAGAGGGGAAGCGAGGGAGGGAAAGGGAAAGGGAGAGGCAATGGGGGATAGGGAAGCCAAGGAAATAGCATCTCTCTCTCTCTGTCTCTCTTTCTCTCTCAATCTCTCTCTTTTTCTCTCTCAATCTCTCTCTCCTTCTCTCTCAATCTCTCTCTCCTTCTCTCTCTCAATCTCTCTCTCTCTCTCTCTCTCTCTCTCTCTCTCTCTCTCTCTCTCTCTCTCTC
>NW_028234406.1:6924672-6929672 GCF_977035675.1 Penaeus japonicus
CACAGGCACACTCACAAATATGCACAAGCACACACACAAACATGCACGCACGCACACACACACACACACACACACACACACACACACACACACACACACACACACACACACACACACACACACACACACACACACACACAAAACATACATGCGATCCCACCTGCACAAACACCAGACAAACACGCCATCGACCGCTGTACGCGGTGCCCACACCTACACAAAAGTACGAACCTCTACATACGTTCGAAAATTCCAACAGCCAAGCCCTGGAGCTTCAAGCGTATGTTTGTTTTGAGAATAAGTTGGAATTGGGTTTTGATGCGCCCTGACGTCAGTGTCCTCGCCTTTGAAGTCGCGCTGCGCCGTTCTTTGAAGGATTAAGGATATTGGGGTGGGTGGGGGGACTGGGTAGTATGAGGTGGAAGGTGTAAGGGGGAGGAGAAAGAGGGAGGTGGAGGTGAGAGTGGAAAGTGGAGGTGAAAGTGGGAAGTGGAGGTAAAGTTGAAGGTGGAAATTAGATGAAGAAGAAGAAGAAGAAGAAGAAGAAGAAGAAGAAGAAGAAGAAGAAGAAGAAGAGGAAGAAGAGGAAGAAGATGAGGAAGACGAAAGAGAAGGGAAGCGACGCGGAGGATACCGCACTCGCCTTCTTCACCACCCATCCACCTGCCTCAGTCACAGCTCCGGCTCTAGTCCTACTGTTTTAGGAAGTCAATCTTGTAGAGTTAATGAACCGGACTGTTGTGCTCCCAGGCGTGTGGGAGGCTTTGTCTGTGTGGGATCAGTGGGACTTGGGAATGGATGGGGGGGGGGGGAAGGTGGGTAATGTTACTAACTGAAAGGAAAAGGACGACAAGAGGACGGCAGAAGGATGGTAGGGAACAGTTGCAAAGGGGAATGGGAATGGGAATGGCAATGGAAGTGAGGGATTGGACGCATGAGGGGAGTTCTAGCTGTGATAGTCGGGAGATCCATTCGGTTGAAATGTGGGCCCACTGAGTTCTACATAGGGATGCGTATATATTGGTCAAGGGAAGCTGGGTGTGGGGAGGAAAGAGCAGTCGTAGGGTGGAGTAAGGGAGAGAGAGAGAGAGAGAGAGAGAGAGAGAGAGAGAGAGAGAGAGAGAGAGAGAGAGAGAGAGAGAGAGAGAGAGAGAGAGGGAGAGAGGAAGAAACGAAGAGGGGAATGTAGGAGAGAGGAATAACTAAAGGGGATGAAAGGGAATATAAGGAAGGCATAGCAGGAATGTGAAGGTAAAAGAAAGGCTATAAAAAGATGCAAGGACCAGCGTGGATGGCGGAGGGAGAAATTGGAGACGTAAGAGAATAGGGAGGGGGGAGGGAGGGAGGGAGGGAAGGAAGACGACAATGATATTAGAGGTAGAGTAAACAAGGGAAGAGTGAAATATGAGATGATAACGCGAGCAGGAACTAACGTAAGTGGAAAAAGAACTGACCGAAGATACCAAAAGCTAACAAACAACAAAAATCTCGAGCAGTAAGAATCCGAAAACAAACAGAGAAGAGAAAGAGCAAGAAAGTAAAAAAAAGAAGAAAAAAAGGGAAAGAAAAAGAAAAAGACCAAGAGTATCTGTGGGAGGCAGAATGTCGGGCAGAAAATAATGACGATTTTGCCGACAGGAAGGACACGAGGGGACGGCGACGAGCGGGGGAAATCCGCGAGGTGGAGAACGCAGGGCGACTGCAGCAAAGGGAGAGGGACGCCGGGGTAACTATGGAGGAGAGGGAAGAAGAAAGATGAGGAGGGGAGAGGAGGAGGGAGGAAAAGTAAGAAGAGGGAGAGAGGGGAATGAAGAAGGGGGCGAGGAAGAGGCGAGGAAAGGAAGAGGGAGGAGGGAAGAAGAAGAAGAAGAGGATGGGGGAAAGAAAGAAGAGGAGGTGGAAAAATTGAAAGCAGAAGAGGGTTAAAGGGAAGAAGAGGAACAGGAAAAAAAGTAAGAAGAGGGGGATGAAAGGAAAAAGAGGAGGTTGAAAAATAGAGGAGAGTGTGAACAGGGAAAGGGAGAGAGACGAGAGAAAGAGAAGCTTTGATGTCAAGGAAGCGCCAGAGAAAAAGAATAGTGACAGAAGGAGATAGGGGTAGAACAAGGCGAAACACGAAGCGAACCGTAGATAGAGAGAAAAAAAACAAGAAAAGGAAGAGTGTAAAAAAAATCAGTGGCATTGAACTCAGACAAAACAAGAATATTTTCCCGGGTTAATTATGCGTTCTGGAGTAAGTAATCTTGAATGAGGAAGAATGAATGGCCGACTTCGAGAGTTCGCGCTTTTAATGTCATTAAAGTTCAGTTTTGGTTCTTGGGATTCGTTGACTTCATAGAGGATTGTTGTCTTTCTACTGTGTTTTAGTTTTTTTTTCTTTGTAGCCGTATTATGTCTTCCTCTTCATCGACGGTTCTTACTTCTTATCTTTCTTCTTCTTTTGTTTGACTTTTTGTACCGGAGAGTATTGCTTGTCATTTGTCTCTCTCTTCTGTTGTTTCTTATTCTTGTGTCTCATCTTTTTTTTATCTTCCCCCTTTGTTGTTCTTGTTGCATTATTCTCCTCCCCTTCCTTCCTTCCTTCCTTCCTTCCTTCCTTCCTTCCTTCCATCTTCCTTTTCCCTCCCCTCCCCCCCCCTCCCCCTTTCCTCTTCCCCTCTCCCTCCCTCTCCTCCTCCCCCCCTCCTCCTCCCCTCCTCCCCTCCTCCCCCTTCCTCCCTCTCTCCTCCTTCTTCCCCCTCTTTCCTCTTCCTTATCTTCATCCTCTTCTTCTTCTTCTTTTTCCTCCTCCTTCCTCCTCCTCATCTTTATCCTCTTCTTTTTTTCATCCTCCTTCCCCCTCCTTCCTCCTCATCTTTATCCTCTTCTCCTTCTTCTTATTTTCTTTTTCCTCCTCCTTCCTCCCTCTTTTTCTATTCTCTATCGTAGTCTTTGTTATTATGTTGTTCTTTTCGTTTTTCTAAGCCATTGAATTCCAGATTAGATTACACGGCTTCCGTTCCTTGTGAATTTATGGTCCCCTTTTAAGACGGCCGTTGTATAATTTTTGTTTTCTTTTTCCTTTTATCTTTCTCTTCTCTCTCCTTCTCTCTCTCTCTCTTCCCTCTCTCTCTTTCTCTCTCTCTCTCTCTCTCTCTCTCTCTCTCTCTCTCTCTCTCTCCCACCCCCTATCTCTCTCTCTCATCTCTCCTCCCTCCCTCCCTCCCTCCCTTCTCTCCCTCCCTCCCTCCCTCCCTTTCTCTCCCTCCCTCCCTCTCCCTCTCCCTCCCTCTCTTTCTCTCCCTCTCCCTCCCTCTCTTTCTCTCCCTCCCTCCCTCCCTTTCTCTCCCCCTCCCTCCCTCCCTCTCCTTCTCCTCCCTCTCCTCCATCCCGGCTTATTTTCGCGCTTATGTGTGTGCTTGCACCTAGAGCCTGCATTCGGAAACGAGCGCGTGATCGTATCGCTGGAGACATTTCGCTTCAGCCAATTTGTTTATTCAGATATCGCACCGTTTGCTTATTTCCTGTTTATTTGTTTAATTCAGGATTAGTTGTTCAATTTTGTTTTCTATATGTTATTTTTACTGGGTTTGTTTATTCAGATCACGCACACCCGGGTAATTCTGTTCACGTCATATTTATTTATTTCGACAACTTTCTGGGAGTGTTCCGTTCATTGCTAATTGATATTCTGGTCACGTGACCTTCGGCTAACATGAGTAATTACACTCCCGGTAGTGCTGGAAAGTTGTCGGCGCATTTTAATGTTAAAAGTTTCGAATAGCTTGCATTAGCACGGACGTTTTCGCGGCGGAACCGAAAATTACCCCGAGCTCGGTTACCTTTCGTTATGTTCCCGAGAGCGAATTTATTCCGAGCTTTTACGGCTGGCTTCGAAGGTTTCAGCGCAGCCGGAATTTAATATCGTGTGAATGTGGCAGCTAGAGATGTTGTCTAGCCTGGCGTTTGTTGATGCGCGAGTGCTTTCTCGGCGACGGTACTGATAAAGAAAATGTTTTTTTTTTTTTAGACGGACCTGACAGGATTTCATGGGTGGAATCTGGAGGGTAGTCGTTGGTATGACCTTGATTCTGTTAGATATCCACATGAATGCGTGTTTTCTTTTGATTATCCATCTTGCTTTAAAAAAAACTATACCATAATATATTGATGTTTCTAAATGTACTGTTTCAATTACGAATTTAACCATCACCCGCTTAGGGATTGACTCCCTTTGTTTCCATTTGAAATTAGAGCTACATAAAGGGAGGGAATGAAAGCCTCATATTCTCTAGCTGTGGGTCTTGAAGTCCAAGCTCTACACAGAAGCATTTCCTGTCGCCGAAAAGATATATTCACATACTCCCAGAGAGGGTGTTGATGGGAGGGCGAGGACACGGGCTGTCGGAAAGGCCGAGGAGAAACCAAGAGAAAAGAAAGCGCCAAATAAAAAGTGCTCACGTACGCTCCAAAGGAAATGACAAAAATGTGGGCCGCGAGCGCCTCCTCGTCCCTCCCTAGGCAACGCATCGACTATTGCAATCCCAACTGGTCCGATATTACTTTTCGGTCAGCCTTGGCGAGAGGGGATCGGGAAGGAAGGAGGGGGGGACCCGTAGGACTGGTGCTGAGGGAAGGAGGGAGGGAGGGAGGGAAAGAAGGAAGGAAGGGTGGATGGAGGAAAAGACTGCGGTTGACGTGATCTGTGTTGTGCTGACGCCTGACTCACTAAAGGGTGTAAGTGTGTTTTGCTGACACCTCTCTCGGCCCTTTACAGAGGTTTATTGTATTGCTTAACACTCGGGGAATATTTTTTTTTGCTGACACCCGGCCGCAGAAGGGACAGTCTATTCTCATCGCTGAGCAACGCTAGCACAAAGTCAGGAGAGGTCAGTGTAACTGGGGATTCAATGGCCTAATGGTTGAAGTCATTGCTTGTCGTTTCCGTTAATGGAGATGGCGCGGCATCGATGAAGGGGGAAGAGTCTATGCACTTTTGAGTGAATGGCAAGGGATTACGT
>NW_028234406.1:6937172-6942172 GCF_977035675.1 Penaeus japonicus
TTCTTTTTTCCCGTTCTCTCTCTCTCTCTCTCTCTCTCTCTCTCTCTCTCTCTCTCTCTCTCTCTCTCTCTCTCTCTCTCTCTCTCTCTCTCTCTCTCTCTCTCTTTCTCTTTCTCTTTCTCTCTTTCCATTTCTTTTCTTCTGCTTTTAGAGAGAAAAGAAAGTTGCACAGGAGCTGTTTTCGACTGAGAGAAGCGATAATAGAGTTTGATGAATATTTTATCGTCGATTATTCGCTCAGCCGGAGAATTTGCATTATCGGAGGTCGTCGTTCCGTGATGTCGTCCGGAACTTGTTTGAATTTTCTTTACAGATTCGGTCTTTCGCTCGCAGGACAGATCATTAGTTTGGAACTCGCCGAATAAAAGCCTTCGAACAAGTTTTAAGTTACTTCGAATGTTTGAAACAATGCCGGAATTAAGCCAAGTTTGATGAAAAATCTCTGCAGAGATTTGTATTGCTTCTTTTATAAGCATTAGATTTCGAGGAGAGGAAAAAAAAAGATAAAGTATTTCTGCATGCACCAACCTGCCTCGCGGGTCCCTGAATCAGCTTGACTCCGGGCTGAGTCACCTCGCACGCTTTTGCTGGATTGGATTACCTGTCGAAAGTTTCGAAAGCGTATTCTCTGAAAGACGCTTGGAGTACAGCGACTTTTATTCTGCAAAAGTTAAGCTCGCGGAGGGGGATGTTACCGCCGTGAAAGCTTGCCATTATTCTCTTCGTAATTGTTCGGGAAATTTACGTTGAGCTCACTTTTTACTTTTTTACTTTCATTTGGCTTTAATTGGATTCACTTGTATTTGATGGAAGAGGATAAGAGGGTGTACATTGCCTGAGTAGACTTTGATCATGCGGTCATAAAGACTATGGCGTGATCTAAGGAAGGCACCCTTTTTCTAAAGAGTGAATGCAGGTTATTGTTGGCTGGGATTTTTTTCCTGGTTCATTTTTACGGGGTTCTTTTTTTGTTCTTCTTTCTACGGTGGGTACACTAGATGGGATTTGGCTGAGGAGAGTCAAGGGAAGCCTCTGTTATTTCTTGTCATGAGGATGATCTCGACGGATCACGGAGGATACAAAATTGCAGAGAGGGGAGTGCGAGGAGCGAAAGATGGATGAGGGAGGAAGGGAAGGGGGAGAGGGAGAGCGAGAGCGAGAGCGGAAGAGTAGAAAGGACAGGGAGAGGATGAGAAAATCAGATGTATGTATAGAAATGATTAAATTGGGAGATTGTGTGATACAAAAAAATGATTACTTTAGAGTAGGTATTGATACTAAATGAAACTTGGGTTAACGTGACCTAAGAGTTTAATTTTTTTCACACGTCACCATTATGACAGCTGCTATTTTTTAAAAATATTTTCCTGATTGAAGAGAGAAGAGCCAGAGAACGAAATAAAGGAAGCGAGAGAAAGTGAAAGTGATTGTGAAAGTGAAAAAGAGAAAGAAAAAAAAACGAGACCGAGAGAACATGAATCATCACGATATGCATTGATGTTAAAGCCCTGAACCAATATTAAGAGATCGTATTTATGCTTCCTTTCACAAGGAAGCGCTGTGTTTAGCTGATCTCTTTAGTGAAAGTGAGAGTGGATGAGTTGTATTGCGAAGGAGGGAGAGTCTGCCCTGATTGTTAAGTTGATTTATCTTTGTAAGTGGATCAGGGCGAAAACTTTTCTGCATCGAGCCGGTTGAACGAGCGAAGTCAATATCCCCTCCCTCCCCCACCTTCTCTCTCTCTCTCTCTTTCTCTTTCTCTTTCTCTCTCTCTCTCTCTCTCTCTCTCTCTCTCTCTCTCTCTCTCTCTCTCTCTCTCTCTCCCTCCCTCCCCTCCCTCCCTCTCTCTCTCCTCTCTCTCTCTCTCTCTCTCTCTCTCTCTCTCTCTCTCTCTCTCTCTCCCTCCTCCCTCCTCTCTCTCTCTCTCTCTCTCTCTCTCTCTCTCTCTCTCTCTCTCTCTCTCTCTCTCTCTCTCTCTCTCTCTCTCTCTCTCTGTGTGTACCTATCTATCTCCTTTATTTGGCTTCACGTTCTCCCCTTCTTCCTTCACTGCTCCTTTACCTTTTACCGAGTAACTCCGCACATCCCCAGCCATATCCTTTGCCATCTCCCTTTCCATTCCGCCCTTTATAATGGTATTGGTTTCCCGTATCTCTTCAATGTAGGCCAGAACTTGCCTCTCTGACATAACCATAAATCGACAACTTTTATGGTAATTACAAACTTTATTGAGGGCGACTACAATCATAAATATCATATTTGGTATAATCGTTCGAAATTATCCTTAGTGATTTGTTGCGGGAGGGAAAAAAAAGAGTAATTATACGCTTTACAATGTAGTGTTGTATCACCATGAATTGCAGGTAGCGCCGCAGTGCGTCTGTTCCCCTTAATTATCCCTGTGAAATATTGTGTAATCATTCTTGAAAGAGCAAGAATTAGAGGATCTGGCACCATGACACTATACCAAGCCCTTTTCTTCGCTCCTTACTGGCGCGGATTGCTCGGAGTAATGAAACATTCCTGTCTGTTCAGGTTTGGTAACCGCCTTCACGCCACACCGGAAACCTCTGACATGAGCTCTTCTTGCTGGGTCTCTCCGTCTCTTATTGCACCTCCCCCCCCACCCCCTCACCGCCTCTCTTTCTTTCTCTCTCTCTCTTTCTTTCTCTTTCTCCCTCTCTCTCCCTCTCTCTCCCTCTCTCTCCCTCTCTCTCTCCCTCTCTCTCTCCCTCTCTCTCTCTCTCTCTCTCTCTCTCTCTCTCTCTCTCTCTCTCTCTCTCTCTCTCTCTCTCTCTCTCTCTCTCTCTCTCTCTCTCTCTCTCTCTCTCTCTCTCTCTGTGTTTTTGTGTATGCGTGTGTGTGTGTGTGTGTGTGTGTGTGTGTGTGTGTGTGTGTGTGTGTGTGTGTGTGTGTGTGAATGCGTATATAAGCGTCTTTTATGAGATCAGCTCTTTGAATACAGTCTGCAATCGGATTCAGAGCTGATGATCAGAGAGCCCTCCCCGTGTAATTAAGCAGGCGACGGGATGGTTGGTCATTCACAAATTCAAGGCGAAGCGAGGACGAGCGGCCGGCTTGAAGCGGCGCGTGTATCGGGTCTCCTAATGAGGTTTGGTGTAATTGGCCTGCCATTACCGTATAGCGAAAGCGGCGGACGGTCATGAGCGATGGTTTACCTTTCTGTGGCGCTCGCTTCACAAACGGCCTTAACGACCGCTAAAGACCGCGCTAATGAGGACACGCCTTGCTCTTCCTCCTCTCTCTCCTCTCCCATCTTCTCTTTCCTCTCCCTTCTCCTCTTGAGCTTCTGTTCTACTTTTCTTCTTTCGATTCTGTTATATACATTGTTAATGTTCGTATCTTTTCGCTTTCTCGCTTTGTTAATTCGTGTCTTTTCTTAGATCTGCCTCACATTTTCCAGTTCAGTTATATCTCTTGTTTTCTGCCTCTCATTTTCCTGTTCAGTTTATATATCTTATTTTCTTTTACCTTCTCTCTCCTATCCTCTCCTCTCTCCTCTCTCCTATCTCCTTATGTCTCCTTCTCTATCCGTCTCACTCCTTCTCCCCCCCTCTCTCTCCCTCTCCCTCTCCTCTCTCACTCACTCACTCACTCACTCACTCCTCCCCCCTCCCTCCTCCTCTCCCCCCTCCCTCTCCCTCTCCTCCTCTCCTCTCTCTCTCTCTCTCCCTCTCTCTCTCTCTCTCTCTCTCTCTCTCTCTCTCTCTCTCTCTCTCTCTCTCTCTCTCTCTCTCTCTCTCTCTCTCCCCCCCCTCCCTCCCCTCCCCCCTCCTGCCCTCCCTCTGTCCCCGTTTCTCTCCCTCCGTTTCTTTCTTTCTCTCTCCTCTCTCTTCTTCCTTCCCTCATCCTTTCTCTTTTTCTCTCCACTTCCCTCTATGTGCGTAGCGATGCAGCGAGAGAAAGAGAGAGGTCTGCTAGGGAAGCCCCTTGCCCAGGGACGAAAGAGAGTGCAATCCGCAGCTGTGCTTGGCTGAATCCTCTCCCTGGAAGACAGCCCCACGGAGAGCGGTGTGCGAGAGTATTTCGGAATGCCATTCCCCTCGCCGTCGGGAGTCTGGTTCTTCTATTTCTGCTTTGTTGTTGTTTTTTTTTCTTCATGTATTTCATTTATTTGATTTCTTGAAAACGATGCACCTTAGATTTTTTTTCCCCCCTTCTGAAAGTAGGCCGTAAGATAAGGTGGATGGAGACAAAAGCTGTCCGTCTTTTTAAAAACCTTCTTTCGCTCTCCAAGAAAGAATCTTTTGATGTCCTCGTGATATTTTAGGAATGTTGATTTAGTTAATTTAGGAATTCAGGCTATTGAAGTTGGATATGCTTTGTACTTCTACGCGTGAAATTTGGAGAAACATGTTTGTGCGCACACCTACCCAAGTGGATCTAGTGTTTGTATGATAAATACACTCACAACGACTCTTAGATTTCGTATCTTTGATGTTAAAGGTGCTTTCTCGTTCTAATATGCCGCTCTTCACTGCAGAGTTAGAGATGCAGGAATTCAAAATACAATTATCTTTCTCCTTCTCCTTTCCCTACTTCCTTTTTGTTATCTCCAATCGCATTAGCTCTCCGCGTATCCTCCTCCTCTCTTGCACAATCGCTTTGTTCCTCTTATCTATCCTTCTTCCTGTTTCAATCCCTTCTTCACTTAGCTGTCTCTCTTCTTCCCCTTCCCTCATCTCTCCATCCTCTCTCCCACCCCATCCTCTATCCTCCATCTCTCCACTCCTTTCCTCTCATCCCTCCCCCCCCCTCTCTCTCTCCGGGCGTTGCTTTGGTGATGAATTTGGCAACTGTGGCCAACTTTGGGCTGGTGGTGTCGGCGAGACGCGGTCTGGTGTAGCTCGGTGTGGCTTGGGGCTCACACTTGGCAAAGTTATCTCAGTACCAACTCACACCTGACTCCTGCTGCCGAGAGAGTATGAGTGAGAGCGAGAGTGAGAGCGAGAGTGTGAATGTGAGTGTGAATGTGAGTG
>NW_028234406.1:6947172-6949672 GCF_977035675.1 Penaeus japonicus
AGAATGGATACTCATGTTATTCGCTATCTTAACCCCCCCCCCTCCACACACACACATCCTCTGTATCCCTTCCTATGTTATTGCAATTGCGCGTGATCCTCGTGCATCGGCTGGGAATAGAAGGCTTCCGGTTGTGCCTGTCTGCTGCTCCCGGGATCGGATTATCGATACATAATGATTCGAATGTCAAATAACGCTCCGCCGGTCATTGCTGTTATTGAATTGACACCTCTCTCTCTCTTTCTCTCTCTCTCTTTCTCTTTCTTTCTCTCTCTCTCTCTCTCTCTCTCTCTCTCTCTCTCTCTCTCTCTCTCTCTCTCTTCTTTCTCTTTCTCTCTCTCTCTCTCTCTCTCTCTCTCTCTCTCTCTCTCTCTCTCTCTCTCTCTCTCTCTCTCTCTCTCTCTCTCTCTCTCTCTCTCTCTCTCTCTCTTTCGATCGATCGCATCTGCATTCATCAGGATATAAGAAATTAGCCTGAAAACAAAACATCTTAAAACAAAGGAATTAAGTAAAGGAAAAACCTTCGCAGAGCTGCACACCTTATCTGGCATTTGGATTGGTGATCCTACAGGAAATGTTCTAAAATAGTATCTTGACAGCCAGGCATACGTGTCTGGTCTCGGGACACCAGGTTCCTCCAAATGGCATTCAAGGGTTCTCTGTCACGCTAGTGGAAAGGCAGATGGGGGGGGGGGGTCGTCAGGGCGGTGCACTGTCTCCCTGCATGTTTATATTAGCAAGAAAAGTGTATTTTCTTCTTTTCTTGACGTCAGCGGATATCAACTGTGACTTATATAGCCTTATATTGCAAGGTATTTTTGTTTCTAATTCAAATTAAAATTCTTATTTTGTTCTAATTTGTTTTTAAAAAGTATAACTGCTTCAAATGTATCAGCTATATATATTAGAAGAACACCATATGTTAATATAATTAGCAAAGTATATGCTAAACAATAACCAGTTAAAAGATCTGCATAAATTACGAGTAACTCAGATTGCTTAATTTTCAATGTGAAAGTACATTTACGCACACACATGTACTTCTACACAAACCCATGACCCACAAGGAAAGTTATGGAGTAGAGGTAATGACGAAAGGGGAAGGGGTAATGGTGATCTGTTGTAGCACTGCCGGGGGTAACGATACCAAAAAGTTTGAGATCGACTGTCCTGGGGGGATGCGGTCAAAGGTTTGAGCCTTACACCTCTCCCTTCACTCTCTCTCTCTCTCTCTATCTCTCTCTCTCTCTCTCTCTCTCTCTCTCTCTCTCTCTCTCTCTCTCTCTCTCTCTCTCTCTCTCTCTCTCTCTCTCTCTCTCTCTCTTCTCTCTTTCTCTCTCCTCTCTCTCTTCTCTCTCTCTCTCTCTCTCTCTCTCTCTCTCTCTCTCTCTCTCTCTCTCTCTCTCTCTCTCTCTCTCTCTCTCTCTCTCTCTCCATCTCTCTCCATCTCCATCTCCATCTCCATCTCCCTATCTCACTCGCCCTTTCTCCCTTTCTCCCTTTCTCCCTCTCTCCCTTTCTCCTGTCCTCTCTCTCTCTCTTGCGAAGCTAATCAATTTCAAATTGAAATGAGACCGTAAGCTTTTTACTGCACTAGGCACGTTGTTTGTTTAGGTAAGTGCTGCATATAGCTATGAAAAGTCATGGTTGTATGTCCTAGAGCTAATGGATATATTTTTAGTAATGATCAGCCTGTGAACGAGACTAAGGATGAATGAAAGAGTAGGAGGGGGAGAGGGAGAGGGAGAGGGAGAAAAGTGGGGCAGTAACTTCTTAGGTAAACAGAGCGAAAGTCTACGTATAGGTGAATGAAACAGTTTTTTTAAATTGCTAATTAGATTAGTTCAAAGAAAAAATAAGTTAAAAAAAGAAAAAATGTCCTAACACATAGTTGAATTACAGGACTGTGTAAATACAGTGGCCAGTGTTGATGGACAGTTTTGTTTTGTCCCGTAATGAGCCAGTGTTGGCGATGTCGACGCGATCGGCAGTGGCGCCCGGCAGACAGGGCGACGTGGCACGAAGCCGGATTTTACTCGATCGTGTTAATTACTTTTGACGCCTGCCTACAATGACAAACCTAGTTAATTGCAGTAAAAAGTAATAGGATGAAAATAGGATGAAAAAAGAATAGCTAATGAATAAATCATGTAATGTTTTATTGATGAAGCGGAAATTAACTTTGCTGATTTTTTCGTGTTATGGGATAAAATTTCCATTGTTGAGCTATTGCAAATATATTGTTGTAGAAGTTCGCCAGTATAGTAAACACATAGTATGTGTGTGTGTGCGCGCGTGTGTGTGTGTGTTTGTGTTTGTGTTTGTGTTTGTGTGTGTTTGTTTTATCTACATATTTCTTTCAACTGAATAATCCTCACATTTTGTTTGAAATTCGTATGCACTATAAGAAAAAAACGACGGTTCTGATTTAAATGAATTTTCTGCGCTTAATTAGCGGATAATCCGGATGTGTTCAGTGGGTAACTGTTGCAAGATTTAT
>NW_028234406.1:6954672-6957172 GCF_977035675.1 Penaeus japonicus
TTACCCCCCCTCCCTCCAGTCCCTCCCAACCCCATGTCCCTCCTATCCCCGCTCCTCCCTCCACCTCTGTCCCTCCTATCCCCGCTCCTCCCTCCACCTCTGTCCCTTCTCTCCCCACTCCTCCCTCCACCTCTGTCCCTCCTCTCCCCAAACCTTGTCCCTCCCCTCCCCAAGCCCTATCCCTCCCCTCCCCAATCCCTGTCACTCCTCCCTCTACCCCTGCCTCTCCTCTTCCAACCTCCTGCCTCTTCTCCCCAACCCCTGTCTCCCCCTCCTTCCTGCCTCTTCTATCCCTACCTCCTGTCCTTCCTCTCACCAACCCCTGCCCCTCCTCCCTCCACCCGTGCCTCTCCTCTCCCAACCTCCTGCCTCTCCTCTCCCCATCTCCTGCCTCTCCTAGCTCTTCCTCTACCCAACTCTCCCCACCTCCTGCCTCTCCTAACCCAACCCCTACTCCTGTCCCTCCTCTCCCCACCTCCTACCTCTCCTCCCCAAACCCTTGTCAGTCCTCTCTCTCCCCTCCTGCCTCTCCTCTCCCTATCTCCTGTCCTTCCTCTCCCTCCCACCTGTCCTTCCTCTCCCCAACCCCTGCCCCTCCTCTTCCCTGCCTTCTGCCCTTGTCGATTCGTATTCTCGCTTCTCTTGGAGTTTACTTCAGATTCACTTTTATTTTCTCATTTTTTTTACTCTCTCTCCATCCAACAAGTTTCGTATGTGTATTGATATGCTAATTTCGATCTGGTCTCCTTTTGCGTGTCTATTTTTTTCAATCTTATTTTTAAGGAGCGTTTGGCTCTGCAGCTCTTTTCAACAGCAGTTTGTATCTTCCTTGTTTTATCCCCTTGAGGGATTTTCTGTCTCTTTTTTTTACGTCTGCCTCAAGACATTTCCACGACATTATCCAAATTCGGTCCCTCTCAGAGCACGGGAATCCCTAGTATCACACTCGAAAAGTTATTTCCCTTGTTTTTTTGACTGTCGCATGTTTCGATGGAAAGAATATCGCTTATGGTGAACGGCAAACTTCCCCGTCCCGTCGAGATTCTCGTCACGTGTGAAAGAGAAAATTTTATAACTCGGCGGACGGAGTTCGAGCGCTCCACGAGGGCCGGAAGGAAACACATTCTTTATCCGGACGTAAACACACGAGCGCTGAGTGTTCTTGTGCTTCTCTTTGCGGATGGGTGAAGTGACGTCTGGGGTTGTTGGTATTGTTGTTGTTGTTGTTGTTGTTAGTGGTTATCTTTGGATTTTGATTAAGCTCTGTTGGTTTGCTCGCTTTCGATGTCTTTTGTCTTGTGTCTTTTTTTTTTCTTTTCTTTTTTTTTTGCTGGATTATTTTTTTTGGCATTTCTTATGTTCGCTAGTGTTATTTTCATCTCAATTATCAATTTTCAATACTTTTCAGCTTTATCTAACCTTTTTTTGTCTTTTGTATACAATGTTCTAGATTCATTTTTTTCTCTAACATATTCAATTCTATATCCATTTTTCCGTTTATTTCCGACCGCCCTTTTGTACCCATCCCGTACAATTTCACCCTACACGCATCTTTTGTGAATTGGTGTCGGTTCCATCAAACATGATTGCGCTTTGTACCCATCGATTTTCCTGTTTTTTTTTCCTTTTGGATCCACTGTTGATCGAAGACATTTCCGTCACCCTAGATTTTATCCGTACCCAGTTTGTTATATTCTTGTCGTTCATATTCTCATCCTTCCGCAACCTCATGTTTTATTTTTACTACATAGGCCTACCCGCTCTAAGAAGCCTCAGTCAGGGTGATCCGCCTTGCCATTTTTCGTCGGAGGTTACGTCTCTTTTTCTGAAGAAAGACATTTCCTAGACATTGTATTGGGGCGGATTGATGTTGAACTGGTTCCGATTATGCTGCGCTCCGCATCCGGGCCACACCGTCGATGTCTCTCCTTTTTCTCATTCTTTCTTGCTTTATTTTAGGCTCTCTTTCTCTCTTTCAGTCTCTTTCTGTCTCTATTCATCTCTCTCTAGTCTTTTACTCTTTCTCTCTCTATCTTTCGTTTAGTCTCTTTCTCTCTCTCTCTCTCTCTCTCTCTCTCTCTCTCTCTCTCTCTCTCTCTCTCTCTCTCTCTCTCTCTCTCTCTCTCTCTCTCTCTCCCTCCCTCCCTCCCTCCCTCTCCCTTTCCCTCCCTCTTCCCCTCTTCCCCTCTTCCCCGCTCTCTCTTCCACCCCTCTCTCTTCTCTTTATCTCTCTCCCCTTTATCTCACCTCTTTATCTCTCTCCCCTTTCTCTCACCTTTTTATCTCTCTCCCCTCTCTCTCCCTTTTTCACTCTGCCTATCCCTCCTCTTCCTCCTTTCTGCATCTAGCCCCTCCCCCCCCCCCCATCCCGTTCGCGTGGGTCTCGAGCTCATTTGCTCTAAAGATTTAGTTGAAGGGGGAGGGGGGCATGAAGGAGGAAGGAAAGTACAGGAAAAAGAGTGAGAGGGAGGGGGTGGTGGTGATGATGGTGGTGTTGGTG
>NW_028234406.1:6962172-6967172 GCF_977035675.1 Penaeus japonicus
TTTGGCAACGACGCTCCGGCTGATAGAGGCATGAGGGGTGGGGGGCGGGGTGTTGTTGATCATCTGCCAAGAGCTCGCCGTGAAAAATCTTTATGGCTTTGTGATAGAGGTTGTTCGGGCATCCATTCTCTCTCCTCCCGTAACGCGACAAGATGCTAACGGGAGGAAAATTATGACTTTGGCGGGTTTGAAATGGTCTTTCGCCCATCCGTTATGTATTGAAATAAATTGTTTCTTTTAACGATCATCTGGTGGATAGGGAGATTATATACCATTACAGATGATACGAAATTTAATTAATCTAGAAATATGAAAATCCTCTTATATGTGCACCGTTGTTATTATTTTGTTATGTGTTACTTTATTTCTTTTTTTTTTCTCTTTCCTTTCCTGCCCCGAAGAAATTATTTATTTACTTAATTTTCTCATACGCGCATTTGTTATTATTCCTATTATTTGCCCCCTCTTCTTTCTCCTCTCCTTTCTTTTCTGTGCCGAAGATACGCCTTCCGGCATCACCTCTGAGCTCTCGCCGCCACTATCCCATTCCAGGGCTTGTCTCCGGAGATGATTTGAATAACAAATTCGAGGCTAAACCGAGAAAATACCGAAATTGAGATATGCGGCACTTCGGCATGCGTCCGTTTAGTGTGGGGGCGGTGGGGGGGCGGGGCTCTTCGTTCGGCTTTTTATTCTCTCTCTCTCTCTCTCTCTTTTTTATGATGGTTGATTCTTGGTTTGTTAGGCGGATTGAGTGAGTGATTTTTTATTATTTATTGGTTGGTTGGTTTGTGGTTGATTTTGTTTTTTTGTTTTTTTTTTGTTAGAGGATTTTTTTTTATAATTGATTGAGTGATTGATTTGTGATTTGAGTTTTGGTTTGTCGGATGATGGATTGGTTGATTTCTATGGTTGAGCGATTGGTTTGTTATTCATTTTTGTTTTGTTGATTTGATTGATTGAGGGATTTTTTGTTTTACTGATTGACTGATATTTTTTTTTTATGATTTTTTATTGAGGGATTTTTTATGATTGAATAATTTATTGACTCATGACTGATTTTTGTTTTATTGACCTTTTTTTGTTTTAATGGGTGATCGCGGCGAAGATGGTAATGAATGTTAAGAAGACAAAAGAAAAAGAAAAGCTACTTGTGAGTATAGACAAGAATGGACGAGAAGGAGAGGAAGAAACAGAGAGACACACAGACAGGCAGCGAGCAACAATTTTTTCAGGGATCGGTTTTGAGTGTGTGCGTTTGTGTGTGTGTGTGTGTGTGTGTGTGTGTGTGTGTGTGTGTAAATTAATGGATGCGAATATGTTGGAAGGAGAGATTGGGGAATAAGGGATCGTGATAATTCATTTCGAGGAACAAAAGAATAAGCTAAAGGGAAGGGGAAATGGCCATATCGGTATGATCTGAAACAAATGTATTTCCTCAGGAAATAAACCCGGGGCACAGGGTCTCTCTGTCTCTCTGCCTCTCTTTCTTTCTATTTCCCTCTCCCTTCCTCCTCCCTCTCCTCCTCTGTCTGTCTCTCCCCCTCTCTCTCCCTCTCGCCCTCTCTCTGTCTCTTTTATACGGTCACGGTCTGCGTCCCATTTAGTATGGGTGGAAATTAATCCATCTCATAGCTATAATGCCTTGCCTCTCCTCTCCGTTCCAATTAGATCGTAATTATATAAAAATTAATCGGGGTTATTTTCGTCTGTATACAAGTTAGGCCATTTTTTCCTTGTACGTAATCCCCTCTACACAAAAGGGATAAAAGAGAGGTGAAGAAAAGAAAGAAAAACAGAGAAAAGGCGATATATCGTGGTCTGAGAAGTCAGAATACTAGTCAGACTGCCGTAAGGTGGGAAAGAAGGGGTGCATGTCATCCATTTTGTTTTTCATTATGATGGTTCCGGCGTGATTCAGTAAAAGGAGATAAGAGAAGCCGTAGATAGATAAGAGATGACGTAGAGGCTGTAGGAAATGGGGAGACTAGTATTTTCTTTCCATTTTCCGTACCTGATGATTAGATAATAGATCCTTCACCTCTCGTCGGGCAAGGTTTGGGTGTGGGCGTATATGGCTGAATAGACTGGATAGATCAGATAGGTTTAGGGAAATGAGGAAGAGAGTATTACGAGGTCGTTTAGCTTCTATTTGTTATAAGAGTCGGCGCTGAGAGTCATGTAGACAGCATCGCCTCGGTTTATGCTGTTCTTGGTTGTTATGCATGAATCTAGCGGCAGATAATTTTCAATAATCAGTCAGTCATGCGTGTATCTGTATCGGTGTATGATGCAGGTAACTAAAACCGGGACAAACATCATTGCTCGAAGTGATCTTGTTTGTTGCAGCTCAAGATGAGAGTGACAACTTAAGGTGAAATCTTGTTATTTATCTCGTGTTAAGTTTATATGATGTCCAACAGGAAAACATTACATGTTACTGCTATTTCTATTTTTTTCTCAAATGCATTTTATCTGAGCGGTGACCGAATGTTTTCACAGAAACTGTTAATAGCACCGAAAAAAAACACTAATAGAGAACGAAAAATAGTCTGTAAATAATCGATTGAACATTTACAAGTAATGAGCCGAGGAGAAGGCTAGACAGAAGTTTTTGAGAAGTTTTTGCATTATAATGTATGATACAATGCCCGGCGTTGCTTCGGGTTAGTTTTGCAAAGTTTGGGAGACAGTTTTCAAGATTATGGTTTAGTAGTACGTGAATTTCTGAGTGTGTGTGTGCGTGCGTTGGTGGGTAATTTAAGATTGTATCAGATGGAAACACTATTGTTAGTGTGTGATTTTTCCTTGTTCATGGAGGCAATTAGTTTGCTGTATACAAAGGGAAACAGGAATGGATAAGCCGCTATTGTTGTAGGACAAGGTTTTGTGATTGCTAAGAAGTTTTGCTAAAGCGATTGGTTTTTATTGCTCTTTCAGCAAACTATTCGGCGGTTGCCAGCAATCCACACGGCTTGTGTTTTGGTATAAACCTTCAACTTTATTGCATAAGTTTCCACATTTCGGTGCCGTTCTCCAGATGGCGTCAAAGGGATAGATACAAGTTCAACAAGTTTAATATGCGGATATAAAGACGCTTGTGTGTGTGTGTGTGTGTATGTGTGTGTATGTATGTATGTATGTGTGTATGTATATGTGTATGTGTATTTTTATGTGTATGTGTATTTAAATGTATATGTGTGTGCGTGTTTGTATATCTGATGTGCATGCATTCACACACATGTACATATTTGCCTATCTTTCCATGTTTGTGAAAGGTTTCCTGTGTACTACATGTATCTGTTTGCGTTTTGATATTGGCGCTCGTGTGTGTCACCGCAAACGTGTGAATAGAGCCCGATGCAGTGAATCTTGTTGACAGAATGGCGTAACTGACACGGACAACTAGTGGAGTTTTGTGCTCCGACAGCGTGTATATTTGACGTTATATTTAAAATGCATAATACTTCCATGGATGCAAGAATTTTCTTGTTACACTCCTCAATGTAAATGGGATGAAAATGTTTTGATACAAGAATAATCCTGTGTTCATAAGTTTATAAAATACAGGAGTAGTTTGTTACTCAAGGATGATTTACCACGCCTCGTTTTGAGCGGCATAAGTTTTTGTAGAGCTTTGTCTTGTCCTATAGTGGGATATTGTCTTAGTTATATTTCATGTGTAGAAACGGAGACATTGCCCAGGTTTTTATCGAGCGCTCGTAACAATGCTAACTAAAACGGGTCGGTGGTGGTGGTGGCTCCATTAAGGGTATTTCTTGGGAATATTGTGTTAAGCCGTAAGTGACAGGTTAAGAGCCTCCAGTGTCTCACCTGAATCAATGAAAGGCTTGCTCAATTACCTCATTGTGGAGGGGGGGGGGCAAATATGACCTGGGAAGAAAGGAGGCGCATAGAAGCTAAAGATAGAGGGGGATATGAGAGTAGCGAGGGGAGGAAGGAGGGACATAAAAGCTAGAGACAGAGGGGGGTGTGAGAGTAGGGAGGGGAGGAGAGAGGGGCTTAGAGTGCCGGGGGTAGGGGGTTCGAAAGGGCCCTGGGTCTGGAGGAAGGGGAAGGCGAGGTTTGTAAGGCAAGGCGAGGGACACTTGTCACCGACACGGCCGTCCACTTAGGCCCAGAATGGCAGCTTCCTCGGCTTTCTCGGCTCCCTGTGACTCGAGAAGAGCACGGGGCCTCCTCTCGGTCTGCGTTCCTCCCCTTTTCCTTCTCGTCTTTCCTGCGCTCCTGTTACGTCACGCCACGCAAGGACGCGGCTCAATTTTCCTCGGAGTTTTCTTATCCCCCCCTCTTCCCTTCCCACTCTTTCTACCTCTCCTTCCCCTTCTCCTTCCCTTTCTCCTCCTTCTCTTCCTCCCTCCTCCTCCTCCTCCTCCTCCTCCTCCTCCTCCTCCCCCTCCTTCTCCTCCTTCTTCTCCTTCTCCATCTCCTCTCCCTCCTCCTCCTCCTCTTCCTCCTCCTCTTCCTCCTCCTCCTCCTTTTCCTCCCCCTCCCTCTCCTCCTCCTCCTCACCGTATGCATAGTTATTTGTCCCTCCCCCTTCTTTGAGATTGCACTGTCCATGATTTTGTCGAAGCTCCCTCTTGCAGCTCGACCCACGCAGCTGCTGCCTCTGGTACACCTGTTACCCGATCCCGCCGTGGTGCTTTTGTCTTCCCTCCCCGTCATGTCGCGCACTCTGTACACTTTACCTGAGTTTGAGCAGCGTAACGTAATATTGTTGATGCATTAACAAGGCTCCCTGTAATGCAAGGAGAAGAGTGGCTCGCTGCAGTCCGTAAAGGGGTTTTGGTCGTGAAAGATGGCAGGCTGTTTAAACTTTTATGTTTTATTCTTCTTTCGGAGTTTTCGTTGTTATTGTCATGAAATCGCAAAGAGGATTATTTGCTTTGTGCCGAAGAGGCGAAACTGATGTCACAGGGATGGAGCTTATGATTTCGCTCCGTGCTGAGATTTATGACTCGGGTTTGCGTTAGGAA
>NW_028234406.1:6972172-6977172 GCF_977035675.1 Penaeus japonicus
CACACACACTCACACACACACACACACTCACACTCACTCTCTCTCTCTCTCTCTCTCTCTCTCTCTCTCTCTCTCTCTCTCTCTCTCTCTCTCTCTCTCTCTCTCTCTCTCTCTCTCTCTCTCTCTCTCTCTCTTACTCCTTCCTACGCGGCGGCATCTTGTGCAGACACATTGCTTCGCCTTGCGCTGTGATACATAGAGGGAGGGGGGAATGGAGAGGAATGGGGAGAAAGGGGGGATGCAATCGGATGTTACAGCGGGCGGGCAAACAAACGGGAAATCGACGTGGGTACGAGGGAATGGATCTTAAGAGATGACGCTTTGGGGGTAGGATCACACGGAACCGATTGTGGATAGCGGTATAGGATTCGGGATGGATATCAAGGATGGAGCTTTGGCATAGAATAGGGAGAGAGGGACTTCCTCCGCGCCAAGTTGATAGACACGTTGGGCAGTAGCGGTGGGTAAAAGAGATGCTTGCGTTCTCTGAAGTCTTCGTGTTTACTTAAAGTTCGTTAGTTAAAGACTATGCTAGTTAGATTAGCCAAAGGCCTAAGGGAATCAAAGTTACTGGCGTAATCATGAACTTGAGCGGCATTAAAGCGGAGGAGGAATGCCGACAAGAGCTAACTCGGTGTTATAACTGAACGACTGATCTTCCAAATGCTTTTAAATTCATGTGGGGAGGGAGAGAGGGGATAGAGGGATGTGGGCAGAGGGGGGAGGGGGGGTAGGAGGGCCTTAGAAGGAAGGATTGTAGGAGGAACGGACGAGGAAGAAGGAACTTGGATGGGCGGGGGGGGGGGGCAAGAGGGGGTTATAGGAGGAATATCGAAGGAGAGGACGGTGAGGGAGTAGAAGGAACTGGAATAACATGGTGGAGGATGTAGGTATGCATGAGAACAGGTTTTATGGTAGTGGTGGTAGGTTTGGTTTACGGGACGTGTGAGAAGGGAGTTGTGTGGTTAGGTTTGTGGCTTAGTACGGGATGACTTGTTGAGTAAAGATATTTTGTAACGTGTCTCTTTGCTGCAAAACTGACAGCGGAGAGTTTGCTTGTAGTTCGGCGATGGGGTAAGGGGTGGGGTGTGGGGGGTGGATAGAGGCCGCGTTAGTATGCACAAGTGGTACGAAAAATTATGCTTTGGAGGATGGGGAGGAGAAGGAGGCTGAGGAGCCAAGCGGCAACCCCGGAGCACAATGTCTTGGCCAACTTTTATGGCTTCCCTGGGACATAAAATGACGAAATATCTCTCGGCCATTATGACTCTTATATCCAATTTAAGCCAAGATATGATACGGACTAGTCTCTGCTGGCATTATGATCCTTAAGTAGGGGCGCCGTACGGGTGGGATTTATAAACCATCATGCTTATTAAAGCTTGATGTGGATGGGTCTTTTCAACAGGCAACGTTGAATATTACATGAAATATGGTTATGCTTTCGGGATCAGTAGATGTTTTATCAGCCTCGATTTTGACTGATGGAATAAGATTAAAAGCAAGTATGTTGTCCTGAAAGCTGTAACTAACTTTTGTAAATGGTGTTGTATTGTGCCTCATTCGGATGAGGAATCCTGCTTTGAAACTGGTAATTGGTTAAACTTTATACTCTAGCTAATTCAAGTTACTTAGGAGTGAATCAAATGCCCTGGCTTTCTCTTTTTTTTTGCCACCAGCTCAATATAATTTTTTTTCGTTTGGATCTCGATGTAAAAAGAAATGTGTATACACACCAGAAGAATATACTTTACCTCAAAGCTAAGGGCCGCCGGAGAACCATTGGAGCCCGTAAACACCTCTCGGGCCGGGATGAACGAGCTATTAGAGAGAGATGTGACCCAATCTACGACAGGCCGACATCTTCCTCGGTCTTCTCGGCCTCGCTTTTGGTCTTCTTCGTCCTACACGTTCTCATTTCCCTTGTGCCTTGTTCTTGATTCTCTGCTCTCTGCTCTTTGCCTTCTTGGGATAGCCTTTGCATTATGGTGTTTTTGTTCCTTTGCTTTTTCTGTCTCTCCTTTGGTATTCTCCGTCGAATGCGTTCTCATCCCCCTGGCGGCTTTGTTCTTATGTTATCTCCTTTTCTTCGGTGGATATCCTCTCCCCTGGAATTATCGTGTTTTCTGTTTATTCTCTCTTTCTCGTAATACCTCCTTTCTTTCCTCTTGACTTTATCGCGGCCATTCTCTGCATCCTGTTTCTTTTGTATGCTTTCTTGCCCTGTGATCTCTCCTTTCTTTTGCCTTGAATTTATTCCACTCCTCCTTATCCTCCTTGTCGTTTGTGCTTTCTTCCCCTCACAATATCCTTCTTTCCTTCCTCGTCCACTTCGCTTTCTCATGCCTCTCTCCTCCTTTATCGTACTTGTTGTGTATACTTTCCGACCCGTAAACTCTTCTCGTTCTATCTCATTCCCCTCTTTCGTCTACTTGATCCATCGTTTAGCGTGTAGTCCTCCGGGTTTTAAAGGCCATAAGGGATGTCATTGCACGGCGAGTAGGATGCTTAAGCACTGACACTCGGCGTTTGTATTCACATGCCTTTCAACAACGGGATTTGGCGCGGGCGCGTTCCTTGTTTTCGCTTCTCGATTGCGTTTTGTTTTGGTTTTAGATTGTTTCCTGGTTGTTTGGTTGTTGGTCCTTTCGTTTATTCCTTGTTTTGAAATCGTTTTCGGGGTGTTTGGTTTTCAGTTGTCTGCGGATCTTTTTTTTTTTTTTTTTTCTTTTATTGGACTTTTGGCGTGTTTACTTATTTCTGATTCTTTGTTTCTTTGTTTCTTAAATTGTCCTTGAATTATTTGGTTTAAAGTGCCAGGTTTTTAAAATTATATGTTGCAGTCGTTGAAAAGAAGCGTCTATTTCAGTCTGCTCTTGCATGATGTTAACAGATGTACGATGGTGAGTGTGTGGGAAGGTCGGTGGGAGTAAGAAGTGCGACACTAAGGAAGCGATTGCAAGCATAGAGTTTATTCTCGATGGTGGTGGTGTAGCTTCAGCATTAAGGCGCACGTGCTTAAGATGTGCTTAAGCTGTCTTTTTAAAGTACGATGTAAATAAACGAAATGTTTATCCCATTGAAAATTATATTATGAAACCAACATGCTCTTATTTTCTTTTTTCTCTCTCTTTTTTTCACTCTTTCTAAACTCTCATGGAAAGTCACAATATCGCTGCTTCTTATGCTCATCTTGCGTCTTTCTCCAAGGACGCGAAGGTCTCATGAGATTTATGATAAAGTTCTGCGAAACTCGTTTTGTGTAATTTGCGCCGCCAGACATCATGCACGGCTGGGGTATGCATAACCAAGTGCATGACTCCAGTTGTCTTGATAGAATAAGGCAAGCTGTCACGTACGCTTTGTTAATTGCTCTAGTTCCCTATGCATGACTGTGAGGATGATGGAGAGTGTGTTCTTTGCATGATGGTGATAATTGCGATAGATAAATTTGTATGTAAGGGTGATGGTGGTGATGATGGCTGGTATCAAGCTTTGTTTTGTCAGAGATGAAGTATGTGATTATTTCCATCTCGATTATTGCATGGCGTTGGTAGATATTCCAATTTATCACTAGGCGTCCAGAGATAACGCCAGACTTATTGAAATTCCGTGCTAGCTGTCCCTGTCTATTTCAACAGTTAGGCCAGGAAAGTGCAGAGTCCGATTTGATTTTATTTCTACGTGTGTGTATATGTGTGTGTGCGTGCGTGCGTATTGGTATGTTTTTGTTTGTATGAATTGTTTTGACTTTTGACTTTATGTACTATAAGCACTTTATAGTTCTATAAAATCTAATGAATTTGAATACTTTCCGCTGCCTTTGAAAAAAAACATGACGATGTCGATGACTGCACCGGAGGGGATTAATGCAAAGGATATGTCCCCTCTTTTTGAAAATGGATAAAATAAAAAGGTCTGTGTCCATATTCCCCGATAAAGCTAACAATCTTTCTCCCTCCCTGAATGTTTCTATCTCGCTGTCAATATCTGTCACCTCTTTTTTTTAGGGGGGGGGGCGGATTGAGGGGGTGGGGGCTTTACAATCTGCGAATCGATTTTCTTTCTGTACCCTCATGTATACCTTCCAGTTCCCCATTCCTCTCTTTTGTTTTTATATATTTTTTTTTCTCTACCTGTTCTCCGTCTCGTTCTTCATCTCTCTTCCCCCATCCTCTCTCTCTTTTTCTTCTCCCATTCTATCTTTCTCTCTCTTCCTCTCTGTCTCTGTATCTTTCTCCCTCTCCCTCCCTCCCTCCCTCCCTCCCTCCCTCCCTCCCTCCCTCCCTCCCTCTCACTCTCTTCCTCCCCTTTCCTTCCTTCCCCTTCCCTCCTCTCCCCTCCCCTTCCCTTCCCTTCCCTTCCCTTCCCTTCCCTTCTCTCCTCTTCCCTCCCCTTCCCTCTCCTTCCCTTCCCTCCCCTTCCCTCCCCATCCCTTCTCCCTGCCCTCCCACTATCTCTCTCACACGCCCTCTTCCCCTCTCCTACTACCTAACATATGTACCGATTTGCCTTTGTATTGTAATGAATAGACGACTGATTTTGATTAAGTCTCTTTCGAATCGTCGCCACCCGGTAGGATAAAAAAGAAGAAGAAAAAAAACGCTTTCGAATTCTTTTCCTTTTTTTAACGAAAAGTTGGTCCGGAAATGACATCGGGGCGATGTTTCCCCCAACGGATTGGTCGGGACTGCCAACTCGGTCTGGCCCTTTCTTCGGGATCGCGCTGTCTCCCTTCTGCTGCTTCTGCCTCCATTTTTTATTTTTCTTCTTCTTCATCTTTTTCTTCTTCGTCTTTTTCTTTTTCGTGTTTTTCTTTTTCTTCTCCTTCTCCTTCGGCTTATGCTTGTTCTTGTTGCTGCTCTTATATTTCCTTTCTTTTCTTCGTCATATTTTTTATCATCATAATCGTCATGGTTATCTCTTCCTCTTCCTCTTCCGTATTCTTATTATTTTATTTCATGTTAACGGAATGAGGATTTATATCTTTATGGCAAATA
>NW_028234406.1:6982172-6989672 GCF_977035675.1 Penaeus japonicus
GGCGTGTGAACATAGCTTAAGCCGCCGGTTGTGTACTCTTCCCTGACCTTGCGTATGTGTGCCGACTTTGCCCTTCCTCTGCTGGGTATTATTACGATCGTTTATTTATGGCGCTGAACTCGGGTAGGATTGTATCGGCTTGTATTATTTATTGTATTATTGTATTGGATTGCATATATATGGACTTCATATGTACAATCCTTATTAGTATTGCCATGTGTTATTCATTGTTAACCTTTTCCTCCTCTTTCTCTATTTCCCTCTCTCGCTCTCCCCCCATACCCGCGAGGACAAAATCAACAAACAACAAAGAGTTGGCTCGTGTTTCAGTTCACAATATTATGATATAAGATACTGTTTGTCAGGAAATTTATTTCTTAATTTAATTTGACATATTTGCAGTTACGTCGCTATAAAACACTATTTGTGTGCGTGTGCACATGTGTCTTGCTCATATGTGTTTTTAATTAATTTAACTTTCTGTTTCGACTTCCGGCACGCTGTAGGGTAACGAAACTACATCCGAGAACCTTTTTGTAGTCTCTGCAGTAAGAGTACAGTCATTTTTATTTTCTTTATAATTCCGTATGTTTTCATTGTTCTATCTTTTATTTTTCTCCTAGTTTTTTTTAATTTAAAAAATCCAAGATAGGTGTGAAAGCGCAACTTTGGCGATTTTAATGTTCCATTTAGTATTTGTGAAGAGGCGCCCGCCATCTCTGCGGACTCTTACGGGGAAAGGAGCAACGCAGAGGCTTGAAGTGAGAGATGAAGCCGAGCCAAGTGGACTCTCGTCGAAGCGAAGGTCTGTTGACTCGCGGGGACAAAAAAAAAAGGAAAGAGAGAGAGAGAGAAGGAGAGAAAAGAGAAGAAAAATTGAGTTTTCCGCTGGCCATCTGAAAGGGACATGCGAGCGAAGTTTGATGTTGGGGGTAGCATGTTGGTGGAAGGGAAAGGGGAGGGGTGGATGGGACGGGATGTGATACAGAGGGGAGGGGGAGCATCCGTGACCTAGGAAACCACTCCGGTTGACTATGCTTATTTCTCCTACTCCTCCCCTTCTTCCTTCTTTTCTTATTCTTTTTCTAATTGTTATTGTTTTTTCTTCTTCTTCTTCTTCTTCTTTCTCTTCTAAGACAAGTGCATGGATCTGCTTAGGAAGTACATGTCATGGTTCGGAGCGACGATGCCACGCAAGCATGACCCGGCTTGACCTTTCGACCTTTTTATTCCCCGGTTCTTTTCCTCGTAACCTGATCCCGTGTTCTTAGTCTCGTGGCGCTGGTTGGAGAACTATGACCACGGGAGTAGAGATTTCATATCAATCATAGGATTAAAACTCCTGCAAACTGATTATTAATGATTAGTATGTGTGTGTGTGTGTGTGTGTGTGTGTGTGTGTGTGTCTGTCTGTCTGTGTGTGTGTGTTTGTGTTCGTGCGCGTGTGTTTGTGTGTACATATGTATATATACACATATATACTTGTTATTCAGACTTCTGTGAGACCTTGGGTATGAAGGACAAACTTAGGAAAGGCTTTGCTTATTTACCTCTTGAAGGATAGAGAGAGGAGGGAGGAAGGGGTAGTGGGGAGAGGGTGTTTCGTGAGGGAATTAATTAAGAAAGTTCGTGGGTGATATGATGCGCTTGTAAGAAGGATAGATGGGAGAGAGAGAGAGAGAGAGAGAGAGAGGGGGGGAGTGTGGTGGGGGTATGGTGATGAGCTTGTGACAGAGGCAGGAAATAGGATAGTAGGGAGAGAAGAAGAGGGAGGTGGGTAGACGGGCAGAGAGTATTAGGATAGTATAGAACATAGGCGTAGGGGTGGGTGTTTTGGGGATGGGGGGGGGGCGGGTAGCAGGAGCCGGAAGAAGGATGGGATAGCTAGGGGATCGATATGTTACTAATGAGAGAATCGACAACATAACAGACAGCGATAGTAAACTAGTAAACAAATCAATAGCAAAGATGAAAGTTCTCGGGAAATGAATATTTAATTTAGCTTGGAATAATGAACGATAGTGTGGTGAAAGGCGGGGCTTGAATAATGAAAACATTGGTGCTTATGTAGAGTGCCGGTATGACGGATGAACAGATATCGATTTTCAGGAAGAAAAGTACTGTACATTATGATTACCATTTAATGAAGTTTACAATGTTGTACGATATTATCAGTGTTTGTGATTAGGTTAACGTACATCATATGAATATCACACGCACACAAATACATGGAAACACACACACACACACGCACACAAATACATGGATACACACACACACAAACACACACACACACACACACACACACACACACACACACACACACACACACACACACACACACACACACACACACACACACACACACACACACACACACACACACACACACACACACACACACACACACACACACACACACACACACACGCACACGCACACAAATACATGGATACACACACACAAACACACACACACACACACACACACACACACACACACACACACACACACACACACACACACACACACACACACACACACACACACACACACACACACACTAACGCACACAGTTATACACAGTTATACACACAAGCATAAGAGGAAGAACCTTCTACCTTCCCTTTGTTCCTGCCTCTTTTCTCTTCTTTCTTCCCACTGTCATCCGCCCTTTTATAAAGATGGTATTTGGTAGTCCGAGAGAGAGAGCCACATTCCTAACATAAATATAATTACTGTATACTTATTCACGACTTTGATCAGCATCTCAATCTTTACAGAAATCCATTCAAAGTATTTCTCCTTTTCATAACATTTTTAGACTGAATACTACGCCAGTCTATTACGGCAGCATATTAATAAAATCAGAAATTTGGAGGATGATTAAATTTCAGGAACATTCTCTTATTTTCTGGAAAAAAAAATAAAACACGCGGTTGTATTAATTAGCATTCCGTCACTCTCGCTGCAAGATATATGGAGTTCATTCACATACCAGGTATTCTGACCGAGCAACAATGATTTTTTTCTGATATCTTAAATGAGATGAATATTTATGTATGTGTGTGTGTTAATGTGTGTGTGTGTGTGTTAATGTGTGTGTGTGTATGTGTGTGTGTGTGTGTGTGTGTGTGTGTGTGTGTGTGTGTGTGTGTGTGTGTGTGTATGCATGTATGTGTGTGTATGTTTGTTTGCGCGCGCACGCGTGGTCGCATGTGTTAGTGGATGTTATTCTATTTGTTGAGGTTTATTTATGCTTGTATTAATTTAATTTCGTGTGACATACATACAGAGAAAGGGACAAATCACCGAAAAGAGACAGGTTAAGAGAGAGAGAAAAAAATGAACAGTATACTGAACCGAAGAAACAGAGATGTAAATGATTGGCATAAAAAAGAAACACCGAGCGAAGAATATGGTTGAAGAGAACGTGAAAGGGAGTGAGAGTAGAATGAAGGGGACAGTGAATAAAAGTGAATGTGGGAAAGACTTAATGATGGCGAACGCTTAATTTAGCTGTCAGATTGGGAACGAGGAGGGTCAAGGAAATTGCTGATTAGAGAGAGAGAGAGAGAGAGAGAGAGAGAGAGAGAGAGAGAGAGAGAGAGAGAGAGAGAGAGAGAGAGAGAGAGAGAGAGAGAACGGATGAAATTGATGATAATAGACGAAGGGAAATGCATGTATGGGCGATTGGATAAATGCAAGTAACTTATGCATATGAACGTAAGCGAGCCAGGGAAGGGGGAAGAACATTATTAAACGGAGAAAAGACGAATAAGTGAGAGGAGTAAAGAACGAAGAAGCAGATGAGATAGCCAAAGCAGGAGATAAGATAACCAAATGCTTTCGTCGTGTTTTATGCGTTGTTCCGGTATTTGGAAGGAAATGGGAGTGACGGCTGATAGGCGGAGGAAAGGATATATAGAGAGACAGGAACTGTGTGTACAACTAAACCATTTCGTTACATATGCGAATAATATACACAGAGACCGAGGGTTGGAGTGACCTCGCTCTTGTACCTGTGCTTTGGTTGCTCTTCGAAGAAGGGAAGTAAAGAGGGAGAAGTTCTATTTTCATTTATTTTTTCCCTTCCGATTTCTCATTGGCCGTGGCTTACGTCTCTTTTTCGCTCCTTAAGGTCAAAAGGAAGGCGATATTATTTCGTTTTTCCTTGGGATTATAGGGGAAACGAACCAATTCTTTCTTTTGGAGTTATAAGGAGGTGGCCGTTTGTTTAAAATATTTTTTTTGAGTCGCTGGTAAAAATATTAATGAAGTAAATATATGATGATAGTGATAAAAAGAAGGAATGTTTGAAATCCAACGGTCGTCTGAACGACCGAAAAATGTAGCCACCTTCCCGGCAAAGATCGTGGCACGAGGGGGGGGGGGGTGAAGGATGGTTGGAGGAAGGGGTGCTGGGGGTGAAGGATGGTTAGAGGAAGGGGTGCTGGGGGTGAAAGGAGGGAGGGAGGGAGGGAGGGAAGGAGGAGAGGAGACCGTACCATAATTGGTCTATAAGTGATCGATGACCCCATTTACTTGTAGACACGCAGGAATTTTGAGCCCGGCTTATTTCGCGTGTCACGAGAGGCCGCGTAGGGGAAGAGGTGACAGGGCTTCAGATGGTGTGACAAGACCTTTGAGAGGAGAGGAGTAGAGTGTGGGAGGGAAAGGTTTGTTTGTCTGTTGGTGAATGCTAAAAAACAACAACAGAGGGTTGCTCTGTCAAGTAGTGTTGTAAATGCTAAAGTTAAGGGCATTTTGAGGGTTATATTGACGTGGTTTGTAATATTTGCATATGGTACAGTAAAGGTAGACTACCTTCCAAATACTCACTTTGAAAATTAGTTATTTTTATGGTCGCTTAATGTATCATTTATTAATGATGGTTTGTTGGTTTACTGATTTACCCGCCACCTGCCGCTGTTCCCGGTCGCGCCACGCCCATGGTTATGCAGCAAGGCCACGCCCGTTTCGCTCACCCGTTGGCCTTCCTGGATCATAACCCTTGCCATTGTGCACTATTGTTATCATTTATGCTTAAAAGACTCTTACGGGCAAGCCTCGAGTACAGCCACAAGATGCAACAACTTTGCTTCCCGCTGGTACTCTTCTTACTTTCCTTTGACTCTCTCTCTCTCTCTCTCTCCCTCTTTCGCTCGCTCCCCCCTACCTCCTTCCTCCTCTCTCCTTTATCTTCTTTGCTCCTCCCTCCCTTGTCATGATTTCCTCTCTCTCGCCACACCAAGATCGCCACCACGCCCATAACGCCCATCGCACCTTCGCTGAGTATTTGTATCCTTTTTATCGAGAGAGGATCGGTGTTTTTTTGTAACATTTTATATTACTTTGGACGAGGCACTCTTACGTGGAAGTAATTTAGATATTGCACTCGTAAAAGCAACTTGTTTTTATAGGTCCGTTTCGGACAGCTAATGGCATCAAAGATTCATGGTATCAGTTCATGGCAGTAAGATGTGTAGTTCTGTATTTACGATTTATGGACCTTGGCTCGTAGCATGTACTGCACGTCGCCTTGTCGGGATATGTACTCCCTTCGCGAATTGATGAAATTTATATCGCGTAATTGCCCCATTTATTTTGCGCTGCGATGCAAATTGACTTACGCGTCCGAATGGAGATATTAATTTTGCGCAAGTGAAGTCCCCGGGACGTTAGAAAGTAAAAAAGAAAAAAAGAAAAAAAAGGTAAAATAAAATAAAATGCGCATTCGGCACTGCGGCGAAGGCATAATTGCGTTGGTATTGTACACGTCGCGGCATTGGTCATCACTGCCGGGCAATCGGGATCACGTTCACCCATGCGAGTTGGTGCGGATTTACGATCTGTGCGGGCGTGATGGATTAAAAAGGGGGGAAGCATTTGATAGGAAAGTGAACTAGGGAGGAAGGGGAAGTGGAAGAGATGAGATAGAAAAGCAGGATGAAAAGGAGAAAGACGAGAAAGAAGAGGAAGAAGAGGAGGGGAAAGAAGGAAGAGGAGGAGGAAAAGGGTTGAGCGTGAGGATTGGGGGAGCACCTGCAAAATCATCGACGTCGGGCGAACTAATTGATGTTGACGCGGATAATGGACGGGTGATTGTGATGATTGTCCAAGAGGGGCGCTGAGGCTGCAGGTCGAGGGGGGGGGGGCAGTCGGGTGATGGGAAGAGAGGGTAGGAGGCGTAAGGATTGGCAAGGGGCGGGGACGATAAGGATGATGAACAAGCTAGGCGATAGTAATTGTGATGATGAGGGAGATGAGATTGCATTGGTTAGGGGAAGTAGGAGGGGGGGGGGGTTAGAAGTAGAGAGAGGGGAGGAGAGGGGGAAAGAGGGGAAGAGGAAGGAGGAGGAGTTCAGGGAGATGATTTGCAAGAGATGAAGAGACAAGGGGAAGGGCTTGTGATGACGAGAGTGGGGAGGAAAGGGTGATGATATGTATGCTGAAGATGATATCGTTTTCATAAAAAAATGATAAACGTAATGAGGCACGGGAATATAATGGTGAATTTGGTAATTGCTTTGTAATTACCTAAATAAACACCTATCACCAAGGGAGGTGCGTGTGTATCTGTATCGCTATGTATATGTGTGTAAGTGTATATGTATTTGTATATGTGTTTTTTTTTTTGTCGTTTACTGATATGTTGCATCCAAGGGAATACAGTAGTGATCCCTATTTATTCCCAGCAGCAATGCAGGTACTGATGCAAGAAACCTTCGCACTGAATTGAAATTGATGATGTTAATTAAGATGAATTTTTTATGGTAATATTCATATCTTTTTGACTGATAGATTTTCATGTAAAAGATTGTAGATTCATGGAGGCGTAAGGAAATTCTAGAAATATACAGAGAAAAGAAATTTTGATAAGAAATAGAGATATGTAAAACAACTAGATGAGATTCGAGGATTGTATAAAAAACAGCCATAGATAGAAATCAAGAAATGGAGGAGGAACGCTAGCTACAAATACCGAGGGACTTTTTGAGACGAAGAACGGGGCATCGGGACTATAAATAGGCGATAAGATACCAAATATTGCGACTTTCAAACGGATCGGGGAAGCCTGACGCGGATAAAGTTTCCGGCTGCATTTGCCTAATCACATTACAGTTCTTCGGGCTTCTCAGAAACGCACCTGGAAATTATTTTAGATTCAAACGGGTAATATAAACACAAATGTAACCATCGGGACGGTAGAATTTGTTAGTATAATCTAATCGGAGAGCTTCTCCAGGGGTGGGGGTGGGGGTGGGGGGCACAAGGAGGAGAAACGTTCTTGCTCGCACGCTCTCTTCTTTTTTCTTCTTTTCTTTTTCTCTCTTCTCTCTGTTTTATCTTCTCTTCTCTTCTCTTATCTTCTCTCTGGGTTGCATATGTGTCATTTATCATGTCCGTCGAAAGGCGAGGTTATGTAATCGGTCTGATTTATTAGTTCATTTTTCATTTTCTTTTCCTTTCTTTTTTTTGTCAATTGGTTTGAGAGCA
>NW_028234406.1:7007172-7017172 GCF_977035675.1 Penaeus japonicus
GACTCCTAGACAAACTGACACAGATAGACACCTAGACAAACAGACAGGCAGACAGAGAAAGAAAGGGAAAATTACGCAAAATGCACAAACGAAATTCAATTACTTATTTTTACATACACATACAGGGGAGGAAAAATAATTAAAGGAAATTGAAAGGAAATGTTTGCTTTCCCGTTACAGGTTTTATTTTTGTTTTCGTAGGGTTTGTTAGAGGCATGATATGCATATATGTATATATGTGTGTATATATATATATATATATGTGTGTGTGTGTGTGTGTGTGTGTGTGTATGCGCGCGCGCGCGTATGTATATATATATATATATATATATATATATATATATATATATATATATATATATATATATATATATATATATATATATATATGTGTGTGTGTGTGTGTGTGTGTGTATGTATGTATGTATGTATGTATGTAAATTATTTATATGCACTCACACAAACTTATTTTATTTTGATAAATTGTGGCAAGGAATATACACATAGTCTGTAGTTACGATTGTATACTGTTTCTAATAAGAAAAGCAAGAATATTCGCCTCGATGCAAAATCCTCGTCGAAGCTTGCAGTGTAAGGCCGGTATGACTCCGGAGATAGACGAGATCATCACCAAAAGGCCGGATGCGCGAGAAATCGGTGGGGGGAAAAAAGGAAAAAAATGGGGCAGGGGGAGGGGATCCAAGGGAATGCGGAACTCTCCGGATATTTGAGGATTTTTTTTTTTTTTTTTTGAGGGGAGGGAGGGGGGAGCTACGATTCCTTTTTCTGGTATCATGATTTTATAAAGAAAGCCAAAATATTTGTTAAGCTAGTTACATTTCGCGATTCATGCGTTTTTTGTTTTGTTTTTGTTCCTGTCAACCTTGTTGAGAAAAAATGGTCTTGCTGTTTGATGTCGACGATAGTTGGTACATAGATAGAGGGGAGAGGATGGAGGGGGAGGGGGGAGGAAAGGAGGGAGGAAGGCAGGGGGTGGAGAGAGAGGGAAAAAAGTATCGAAGGAGAGAGAGACCAAAAAAAAATCGAGTGAGAGAAGTATCGGTTGTGCGTGGATGTAAATGAAATAAAAGCATCGGATATGCGTATGCTTACATGTATTCATTTAATTGTTTATTCATTTATTATATATATATATATATATATATAAATCTTTTTTTTCCTTTTTTTTTTCTTTTGGTCTGATAGGAATGCTACGTATTGCAACGCTCTCCAACGTTTACATTCTTGTTGGTTTTATCATTACTTTACTTATTTTGAAACATTTTTTTTAAATTCCGTGTTCTGCAATCTCCCCCCGGTTACTACAATTGTTTAGAACGAAAAATCGTTAGTGATCTGTTACTAAGGGTGTGCTTCTTTGGGTGAGGTCGTTGGGATAGGATATTTTAGGAGCTGCCGAGACTGAGGACAACAAACACGCATACATACAAGGTACACGGACAAGCACACACTCTGACACGCTTTCACACGTTCACATGTAACATTTACACACACACACACACACACACACACACACACACACACACACACACACACACACACACACACACACACACACACACACACACACACACACACACACACACACACACACACACACACACACACACACACACACACACACACACACGAACACACACACCCGCCCCTCAATCGCCTTATAAACAGGAAAAGGGAAGATGAAATGCAGGATTGTAAGAATTAGAATGAATTGAAATGGAGAAAGTGAGAAAAAAGGTTGTGGTCATGAGGAAAAGGGGAAAGGTTCGATGGGGTGATAGAGAGGGGAGGAGGGAAGAATGGAGTGAAGGAGAGAGAAAGAGAGAGAAAGAGAGAGAGAGAGAGGGAGAGAGGGAGAGGGAGAGGGAGAGGGAGAGTGAGAGTGAGAAAGAGAGAGAGAATGTGGGAGGCAAAAGATTTGATATGGGAGGGACACGCAACAGACTGATCAAGAGATGGGGGAATGCTGGCCGAGTGGCCGAGTCAGAGGTTTAGGTAAAGTTAGATAGAAGAGAAGGGGGAGAGAAAGGGTGTGGGGAGGGAAGGAGAGGGCAGAAAGGGAAGAGGAAGGATGACAGACAGACAGACAGACAGACAGAGACAGACTCAGAGTGAGAGAACCAATTCTTACTTCATCATAAGTGATAGCTAATGTAGTATGAAACGGATTCATTCAGTTCCGACCACATGTGGGCGAGGGGTAAGCTAATAAGGTGAACAGATTTACATAAAGCCGCCCGCCCATGCGCCCGCCCATAGGGAAACGCGGACGGATCCAGCGGTGCCTATTCGACCGTATCGGAAGGTTGTTTGATGGAAGTCCCGTGCCTTTGTGAAGGAAAACTGAATTATGGCCGTCCGCCCGAGCGTTCCCAGCTTGTTAGCGGGGTTTAGTCGAAACTTTGGAGTAGAATTCGTGTGCGATTGGGAGACGGATTTCCGATCAGCTGTGGCTGGCTTGGCGAGGCTTCCCCGGGTGATCTGTGGTGGGTAGGATTGCCGGAGACTTTGTGGAGATACTTATTAGGATGTCGCCTAGTTAATCGTATTCTTATTTTTTTCTCCCATGCTCAATCACGCACATACCCACTCACTTACCTACATACTTACTTACTCACTCACTCATTTACTTACTTACTTATTTAGTACATACTTACTCATCACTTCCTACATACTTACTCATCACTTACTCACTCCTCACTCATTCACGCGCTCACTTACTTTCCCTCGCATTTTCTCTTTCTCTTTCTCCCCACCCCCCACCTCTCTCTCTCTCTCTCTCTCTCTCTCTCTCTCTCTCTCTCTCTCTCTCTCTCTCTCTCTCTCTCTCTCTCTCTCTCTCTCTCTCTCTCTCGATATATATATATATATATATATATATATATATATATATATATATATATATATATATAATTTTCTCCCATTCTCCTTCTGTCCCTCCCACCTTCTATTCCTACTTTATAGATCCCAAATGTTTTTATCATCACCATATCCAAATAGAATCATATTTTCTGTGTATTTTGCTTTTGAATATTTAAGGAGAATGCTTAGTAGCCAGACAGCAAGCTTGAACACATATGCAGAACTTCCCTGTTTAATTTTCACTTCCGAGATGTAATTTGATTACATAGCCCCCCCCCCTCCTCCCCTCCCCTCTCCCTTTAAAGGAAGGAATACAAGGATGAATATTAATGAACAGCAAGGCAATGCATTTTCAAGACTCCGCTAAGGGATGATTATTCATAACACGACAGAAGTGCGTGCGTGTGTGTGTGTTTTCTTTTCTTTTCTTTTCTTTTGATGTAACTTTTCTTTTGTACGGAATCTAGTTTGTTTTGACTTTTTTTTTTGGATTGCTTAGATCCTTTCTTTGACTGTAATGTCTTGAAACGGTATCTTAAGGGACGGTATAATTCGATCCGATTTTGAAACGCTTCTCGTCTTGCATCCTTGTTATCCAATTAAGGCGTATAAGAAGGGAGTACTTGGGTTTTTTATTTCCCTTCCCCGCGAAAGAAATTGGACGATGCATCTAAATTGGAGCTCCGAAAATGTTCTGAAATAAGATCACCAAGACGCTTTTGTTGTTGAAATTGTCTGAAATGAGATACAAGAAAGAGAAAATTTATTTTTGTAACAGCATCGTGAAACAAGAGTTACCGTCTACTCAGTATACAGAGCACACTCACGTACGCACACGTACACACACACACTTACGTACGCACACGTACACACACGTACACAGACACACACACACACACACACACACACACACACACACACACACACACACACGTACGCACACGTACACGCACATGTATACGCACACGCACACGTACACGTACACGCACACGTACACGCACACGTACACGCACACGTACACGTACACGTACACACACACACACACACACACACACACACACACACACACACACACACACACACACACACACACACACACACGAAGTACTGTACAATAAATACATAAATGTGTGCAATATGTGTATGAAACAATAGAAATAGAGGTAGTTATACACACAAACCGACAGAGAAAAAGACCTCGTACTGATGACGAGGCTAATAGGCGCTTGAAAGATCAATAAAGGAAATATTGGGAAAAGATTACTTGTCCTAAAATTGTATCTTTATTGTCTTTTGTATTGTGTTCTCTTTTTTTGAAATAATGAAGATTCTTTGCTTATCATTAGACTGTATGATGTATATTTTTGCCTTATTTTCTCAATTATATCAAATGAGGAAATAATGGAATCATTATCAAAACATCGCGACGCCGAAACACGATAAAAATGAGGGCGGACCAAAAATATTCAGTTCCTTTGATGTCCTGAATAAAAATTACTTATCTACAGAGACACAAGTGAAATTGCGCCATAACTCTCAATTATCTGTCATCAGCTTATTCTCTTTACGTACCTTCGAACGGCACGGGAAAAGTAAGTAGGTGTTCACGTCCCATTAGGAATTAATTGTTTTATTGCATGCTCAGACCCCATGTACAGGTAGGGGGAGCTGTTCTCTTCGACGGTTGACGTTCGTTCTTTGCGTATATATATATATATATATATATATATATATATATATATATATATATATATATATATATATATATATATACAAGAATGTGCGTATAGGTTTAGTAGGTATGTGAGATGGCTTGATCCTCAGTCATTCATGTTTTCACTATTTTTTCCCCCTGGGTTTCATAAGAGTAATCCGATTTAACTGCACGGATGTAATAGTGCATGTATTGTGACCGCGAGTGCGCGAGGCCATAGAGAGTCAAACGAGCGAGGAGGACTGCCGACGGAAACCCCTTTTCATTTGTCTTGTTGGCAGCTAGACTCTCTGACGCACATGTGCACACGCAGAAATACGTACACGCACATTGATGCGCGTATTCATTTTCATTTTTTTTGTTTTGCTCTTTCTTTTTCTCTCCCCCTCCCCCTCCCTTTCTCTCATACTCCCTCTCCCTCTCCCTATACCTCCCTCTCTCCCTCCATCTATCCCTCCCTTTCTCCCTCTATCCCTACCTCTCTTCCTCAGCTCCTCCCTCTCTCCCTGTATCCCTCCCTCTCTCTCTTCCTCCCTCTCTTCCTCCTAATCCCGCCCAACTCTATCAGTCGCAGCACCCGCGTTATTCTCTGTGACTGCCGCCCTCAACTCTAGTGTGTTCCTTCCGTCACAGAAATCGCCGATGAATCTTGACGTCCCGATAACGTGCGGTGGACCTCATGTTTTTATATTGCTTCCAGAGAGCGTTGTCCAAGTCTTACGCCCGTGACATGTTCCGCCTCGCCTTGTTCTTATTGGGCAAAAGCGCCCGTACAACTTTCATCTCTTTTCTGTTGGACACGAGTATCGTTCGAGTATCCCTGTGTGCGTGTATGTGTGTGTGTGGGGGGGGCAGTGGAGGTACACCATGGCTCATATCTGGATGGCAAACGCCACATTAACAGCTTTGCCACTTTTGACTCTCGGGGCATTAGCCAGTGTCAGAATCGAGTATGAATTACCTGCCCATTTTCCAAGTGCTTTGTGATTTGCTATTATACCTTAATGTAGTATAGAGTGCTGTCGGGGGCGAAGAGGAGGAAGAATTCTAGATTTACAAATGACTTTGCTCTGATTGTCTTATTTTAGCAAGATGATTTCGCTCTTTCACAGTAACGTGTGTGTGTGTGTGGGTGTGTGTGTGTGTGTGTGGGTGTGTGTGTGTGTGTATGTGTGCGTGTATGTTTATTTTTGTAAAGAGGGAGCCAGAACATTGCATGTATAGGCTTCCTTTTGAGAGTGAGTCATTTTGGGAATTTCCCAGAGAAATCCTTTTTACTCGAGAATTGTTTTGGTAGTTGTCAAAGGTTTGGGACTTAAAAAGCGAAGTTTTCCCTGTCTCGCTCTCTTTTACTGTGTCAATACTTTTTACTCTTTTTCTCTTTGTAACACGCGTTACAAAGACGCACACGCACACACACACACACACACACACAGAGAGAGAGAGAGAGAGAGAGAGAGAGAGAGAGAGAGAGAGAGAGAGAGAGAGAGAGAGAGAGAGAGAGAGAGAGAGAGAGAATGGGAATGAGAGAGAATGAGAATGAGAAAGAAAGCGAGACAGTGAGAGAAAGCGAAAGGCAGAGACGAGTATCTAAGGTTACAAAGAGAGAGAGGGAGAGAGAATGAGAATGAGAATGAAAGAGAGACAGTGCGATAAAGAGAAAGACAGAGAGAACTTATATCATATATCACATATATGCGTATGTCCCATTTTCCCATTCAATGCCCTTGACCCCTTTGCTCCCTGCCTCGGTGATCCAGCGGTTCCGGGTCTGATTACACGTATAGCTCAGCTCACAGGCCCAGTTAATTTTGCCGGTGATAGTCGTTGCTTTGCGGTTCCTGGTCTTCTCTGGTGCATTTGCTGTTTTTGTTTGTCTTCTTTTTTCCATTTTTCTTTTTCCTATTTTTATGTTTTTTTTATTTACTTTTTATCTTTCTGTTCATTTTAATGTCTTTATTATTATTTTCTTCCTGCTCCTCCTCTTATTATTTTTTTTCCTCTTATTCTCCTTCTTTCTTCTTATTTTTACTCAGGTGAGTTACTATTTACATTCATCTTTTTTGTTTTATCAGTCTTTTTGTTAATTTTCTTCCCTTAAATGCCAATCTTTTCATTGTATGTTCATTTCTCTCTATCTATATCTCTCTCTTCTTTCCTAGGCTTCCTTTCTTCTCTTGTTATTCCCCGTTTCCGTTTCGAATCCCTTTGCGGTTGGTTCAGCGCGGGCGGGTTCGTGTGGGCGTCGTGACCCGCCTCGGGCATTCGGATATTGAAGCCGCGAGACGTTTGCTCTCCCCGGATAATTAGATAATTATCTCACAAGTGCCCGAATAAATTGCTTCGTTCAAATAGATTGGGTTCACAGATGGCATTTCTCCGTCTCTATCTGTCTTTCTGTTTGTTTGTACCTCTCTCTCTCTCTCTCTCTCTCTCTCTCTCTCTCTCTCTCTCTCTCTCTCTCTCTCTCTCTCTCTCTCTCTCTCTCTCTCTCTCTCTCTCTCTCTCTCTCTCTCTCTCTCTCTCTCTCCCTCCCTCCCTCCCTCCCTTCCTCCCACACTCACTCCCTTTCCCTTCCGTATTTGAACTTCTTTCGACCGTATTGGTAATTGGGACATCATTGAATAGTGGCCGCGATGAATGTGTCCTTCGCGAACGAGACTGAAAATTATTCCGATATTGGAAGTTCAGATGTCCGGACAAAGGCCTTCTGCGTCGCCACGTACGTATCTGGAGACTTGTTTAAGGTGGGGTGGGGGATGAGGTATGAGGTAATAGGGGGGGGATTTGGGGGTGGGATGTGAGGTATGAGGCGAATGGTGAGGTTTAGGGAAGGTGGCAAGAAGGGGGTAAGGTGAGGGGTATGAGGTGGTAGGGGAGGAGGAGGAGGAGGTAGGTGAAGAATTATGAGTGCGCGATGAGGGATCTGAATGTGAGTTATGAGGTAAAAGGAGAGTGGAGGATGAAAGATAAGGGCGGTTATGAAGATCGGGAGGAGTAAGGATGGAGAAGGATTAGTGAGGTATATGAATGAGGCGAAGGGGGGATTGTATTGTGTAATGTATCAAAGAGTCTTTACCAGACAAAATGTACTAAAGTCAAGATATACGGGTAAAGCAGTATACACTTTATTTGGGAAGAATTCAAGATCTTGTAGGGGTAAGATAGGGCAAGAGAGAGAAGCTTAACTCTCTCTCTCTCTCTCTCTCTCTCTCTCTCTCTCTCTCTCTCTCTCTCTCTCTCTCTCTCTCTCTCTCTCTCTCTCTCTCTCTCTCTCTTTCTCTATTTCTCTATTTCATTCTTTCTCTCCCTCTTTCTTACTCTCCCTCTCCACTCTGTTGTCTCTCTCTCTTCCTCCTCCTAAACTAGAGTTGCTGTGGCATCCTTAGCCTAATTGCTCGGGAGCCGGGAACGAATGGGAGCTTTTGCCTCGACCCTTTCTTCAAACCGGGTCGTTATCCTCTACAGGCAAAGGGTCTCTTAGTCTATGAAAAGTAATTTGCTCGGTTAGTTGCAGTAAAATATGGGTTTTACATAAGGGCGAAGGGTGCCATAATGAACAGATTGTTATGCAAATGCTGTGATTTACAAAGTCATGTAATAGTTAGGCACCTACTTCTGGGGGGCGAGGAAGGGAGTAGCAGTGTTGACATTGTTGTGAAGAACCGGCTCCATATGTATGTATATATATATATATATATATATATATATATATATATATATATATATATATATACATACATATATACATATATATATGTATATATATATATATACATATATACATATATATATATATATATATATATATATATATATATATATATATATATATATATATATATCTGTGTGTGTGTGTGTGTGTGTGTTTGTGCGAGTGCGTGTTGGTAAGTGAGCGAGCCAGTGAGTGAGAGTGTGAGTGTGCGCGAGTCTTTTATTTATTTTTCATTTTTGAATGGTGGGGTCCGGCATGACATCTACGGAGTTCGAGATGTGGCAGATATTGCAGCGAGGTTGTGTTATGACACGAACTGGCGGCCGTCCCAACTTCGGGTCCCTTGGGATCAAGCCAGCGATGACAGCACGTCTGCAAGTTTAGCCGGGAATCGCTCATGTTTCGTCTCTCCTATTGTCTCTATTGTCTCCAGTGTTGCTATGTAATATAGTGCTTAGAAATGCTGACATCCTTGACCCTTTTTAGATTTTTTTTTTTGGGTGATTTTGTCATTTTGAAATTGATTTTCCTTCTCCTTACGTCCTTTCTGCTTGAATATTTGTTACGGATCCATGTCCTCTTCGACGTTCTCACGGGTCACGGTATCCCGATCTGACAGAACTCGCATCTCCACCTCCTCCTCAACCGTTTGCTCCACCTGCACCTCCCACTCATCTACTCCTCGTCTCCCTCCTCCACCTTCTCCTTGTCGTCCCCGTACACCTGTCTCGCCACCTCGAGGCTTTGCTTTCGCCCTTCGCACGTCGACCTCGAGGAGACTGTTATTTGGCGTGTGTTTAGCCACGTGACTCGTTAGTGTTCCCGAGCGGTCGGCAAACACCACCGATCATGAGTTTGGCGTCGGCGGGAAGGGTTATAAGGGAGATGGAAAGGAAATGAATGGGCTGAGGGGAGGGCAGGGTGGGTGGTGGGAGTGGGCAGGAAGCTGGGGTCAAGGAGGCTCTATTTTTAGGAGGGAGACGATGGGGATGGGAAAGATACGAGGATACAGAAGGGAAAGAAGGAGAGAAAAGGCAAGGGGAAGCTAGAAGATCCCACGGGATAGAGGTAAAAGGCGAGGAGAAGATAAGCGGGATTAGGGAAGACAGATGCAAAAAGATAATAGTGTCATTCGTCAGGATGTGTCACTGTTGGTGTGAGAGGAGAGAGGGGGGAGGGGTGGAGAGTGAGAAAGAAAAAGAGAAAGAGAGGCAGAGAGAGTGTGGAGAGTTTGTAAGTTACATCTGCTATTTATGAAGGACGTTTAACACTATTTTTTTTAGAATTTCCCGAGATCTTAAGACTTTTTTTTATTTTCCCTTTTGTTCGCGATATATATCGTTGTTGTTCAGTTTGTTTTTAGGATTTGTCGAATAGATTTCCGGCAAATGAACGGTACACTTTTAATTTCAGTGTTTAGGACACTGTCTTGTGAAATGAGAAATCTTGCAATGGAGTGCAGGTTGAAAATTCGGTGCAGCTGAAATAAGCGGCGGTAGTTAGTCACGCTGTTTCCTTTGTATAACGTGTGAAATAAAGACTGTGTTCCATTTTCTTTCGCTTGTTTATATTGCGATACTTTCCAGAGTTGTGTGAGAATTTTGCCGGCAGAGATTTTTTCTCGAAAAGTAGTGTGTGAAAAGGATTATTGACTTTGTCAAGGTTTAGAGTTATGTGAAATGTTTCTC
>NW_028234406.1:7027172-7029672 GCF_977035675.1 Penaeus japonicus
CTTTGTTTTTCTCCGTTTCACCCCTCTCTTCCTTTTTATTCCTTCCCTCTTCTTCTTTCTCCTTCTTATTGGTATTGTTGTTTTTACCCCTTTCTTCATTTCATTTTTATTCTCTTCTTCAACAGCTCTTATTTCCTTTCTTCTTCGTATTCTTTTGTCTCCTTATTCTCTCAATTTATCATCATTTTTTGCTCCCCTTCTTCTCTTTTTCCTTTTCTTCCCTTCTTTTCTTCTTTAGTTATTTATTATTCCCTTTGTTACGTCTTTGTCATTGTCTTTGTCACTGCACTTTTCACGTCCCTGGAGATAAATAAATTATATATATCCCCTTCTTTCTCCCCTCTTTGCTGTTCTTCTATTGTCTCTTCTCCCCTTCGTATTTTTTAGGAAATCCTTGTTCTTTTTTCGCTCTCATTCATCTGCTATCCTCCTTATCTCTTTCCATTCATCTGTTGTTGTTTTTTACTTAATTAACCCTATTTTCTTTATCACCCACTGATATCCTCTCCCCTCGCTCATATCCTCCCCACCTACTAGTATTCTCCCCGCCCTCTGGTATTCTACCCACCCATCCCTACCCTCCCCACCCATTCCTACCTTCCCCACCCATTCCTCTCCTCCCAGCCCTTACATATCCTCCCCACCCACTGCAATCCTCCCTATACCCTGGTATCATCCCCACCCACTCATATCCTTTCCTTCCCGTAGGCATGATTTCGTCAACAGCGTCAACGCAAGAAATGTATGATGATGTAAACAAAGAGGAGGCAGTTGTTCGGGAATTTTATTGCGGGAAAGACATGTTTGCCGTTAGCATCATTTCCCGAAGGGTAAAACAAAAACAAAAACAAAAACACACGAGTGGATGAAGTGTATTTGTTCTCGCATTAGTGGCGATTTGGGGATTACAAGGGGTCAAAAATCTGAATGAAACCACCTTTGCTGCGGGTAGTATTCGGGCAGGAGGGAGGAACGACTTCCAGAACACGAGGGGGGGAAATACATGTGGAATGTGCTGTTTGTTTACGTAGTAATGAATCGAAGGAAACCTCGGGGAGCTCGTTTATTGTACGCTTCCGCAGACAAACCTACGCGCGTACTCAGTCTCTCTCTCTCTCTCTGTCTCTCTCTCTATCTGTCTATCTATCTATCTATCTATCTATCTATCTCTCCATCGCACACACGCACACGCACACACACACGCATGCACACACGCACGCACACACGCACGCACACACACGCACACACACACACACACACACACACACACACACACACACACACACACACACACACACACACACACACACACACACACACACACACACACACACACACACACACACACAAATGCATGGAACTACACCCCAGACCCTCCCCCCCTCTCTCTCTCTAGGCAACCTTTTTAAGATATGAATAAAAGCTGTTTCGTGAGTGTGTGATCCGCGCTCCAGGTGGGCGGGACCGCACAAAGACCACATACTGGCGCTTCAGGATAAGTTTATGGCAGGAAAATTCTCTCGTTATCCTTTACTTCCTTTCTTTTTGAATTTAGTTTATTTCGTTTTTTTTAGTCTTGTTCTTTTCTTTTGCTTTTCCTTTTCCGCGGGGTTAAGATCTCAGGACAGACTCGTAGCGTGTTCCGGAAGTTGTCTTAATTCAGCGTCCGCCCGCTGTCCCCGGGCGTTCAAGCTGTATACATTACCACCCCTGATGTAGGTGTGTATTAGACAACTAGCATGGGAGGCATGTCGGGAATTTGTATCAATTTGCATCATAATCAGCAGCTCTTGCATAATGGGACTCGCCATGTCGTTGATACAACAGCTTGGAGGAAGTTTGTGAGAATTGTTGCAGAAGAGACAAGGGTGGGAAGTTTTTTTGTTTTATGATTTTTTTTTTTTTTATGTGATGCGACCGCGCTCCAACACCGTGTGGGAATCACCTGTCACCTGTGTTAATTACAGGCTTGCTGGGGAAGCGTCGCGGAGAGGTATGGCAAGCGTCCTGTTTCGGACATGCGAGGAGACAAGTTGGGCAAGGGGCGAAGGGTGGAAGGCCATTGAAGAAGGTCAAAGGTTAAGGGAGCCACGTGTCAATGGCCAGAGAATTATTTGGCTGTCTAGATTTTTTTTCTCGGAGATTTTGAAAAAAATAGAAAGAGAAACAAAGTACGCAATAGCCAAGAGAACTCTGCGCATTATGAAAGACCGACGAGCAGAATAAACAGTAAGAAAAGAATCAAGGAGGAAATGAAACAGAAACGGAAGAAGAAAAGGAGCGAGGGCAGGGAGATGATTACCGAGGGACAGGCAGCGAAACGGAAGACAGAAAAAGGTAATATCCGCCGTCAGCCCCACTCGTCAGCAACACACTCGCTCACACTCTCTCTCTTTCTCTCTTTCTCTCTTTCTCTCTTTCACCTTTCCTCCCTTTCTCTCTTATCTCTCTCTCTCTCTCTCTCTCTCTGTGTGTGTGTGCGCGCGCGCACGTGCACTCG
>NW_028234406.1:7032172-7037172 GCF_977035675.1 Penaeus japonicus
CTCTTTTCTCACTTCCTCACGCACATGCACGGACGTACACACACGCACGTGAACACGAATAAGCACAGACATTTTCAAATTATTTTCTTATTCTGCCGCACATTATCTTATTTATTATCTATATTTCTGAAGAACGAAAAGGGGTGAGAGGAGAGAAGCGTACACAACAGCACCACCAACAGGCAGAACTCAAGCCCGAATTTAAGAGCTTACACCCCAATACTTTAAGACTCCTTCCGCCCCCGCCCCCGCCTGCCCTAAGAGCACACATCAGGAGGATAAGAGTTACGCGTCTCGATAACTCTGGCTCATCCCCGGGGGACAACCAGCGGGTCGAAATGCTCATCCGTAACGCTCCTTTTCACTCGAAAAATGCCATCCAACTTATCGGATGAATCTTTGGGGATGAAATATACGTCGTGGCTTTTGCGTGGATAGAAAGTTTTGAAAAAGTGAGATCATCGGAAAAACCCACACACACGCACGTGCACTCACACAAATACAAATACAAGACTGTCATAAAGGAATTGAAGAAGTGGATATAAAAGATTAAGAAAAGTATGATCAAAATAAGATAAGATGAACTAATATGGTTTGAAAAATGATGGAGAAATTTATTAGTAATTTTAACTGAATAGTTATGATTAATGATGATAATAATTATGTAGTAAAATAAAGGAATATAATAAAACAAAAAAGAGTCCACAGTTTCTTCTTAGTCTTGCTTCAAATTTCCTAGTGTTTTTTTATATCTTATTTAATCGTCACGGATTTTTTTAAGGTTACTTAAATTAGATAACTTTTACATTATTGTGAACGTCTGAGTTGTCGTGCGAGTGTGTGAATGACTGTTCATACGCTAGTGATGTAAACTATTTTATTTTTATTTTTGTGAAGAATTTAACAAGCAGGTATGGAGGAGATGAGTAGTATACAGACAAATGTTAATATACGCCGTTGGTTTAGTGGTATAAATTTTATAAAGCATTTTATACTACATATTCAGTTTCTTGTATTCGAAATAAAATGCAAACTATTTTTACACAGACTGTACACGTCGATAACCGACTGGCATCCACTGCCCCAACGTAAATTGGAATATTTTTAAATTAGTGATGTTATCTAATACGATATTAATTGTTTTTGTTTTTTTTAAAGATTATTTTAGGTAGCAAAATGCACTAAAGTTATCTTTCGTCGGCACTATTAGTTGCTGTATTTGATATGTAAAATAAATATAGGAATCTTATTGCTCATAGACTGTCATACGCATCATTCCCACCCGCAGTCGACTTGACATCCGACCCCCCTCCCCCTTAACGTCCCTCCCCTCCCAAGTGACCCCCTCTTCCTCGGGGTAAATGCCAGGTTGTTCATTATACATATTACCTGGAGGCCTCATATGAAATCTGAGCCTCGCCAAATATGCAGGTGAAATCCCATGCAAGTAGAGCGCCATATGTTGCTGGCTGTGACATGGCGTCTGGATCTTGTTCCTTCTGGTGAACGGGGCAGTGTGTGGTATAAAGGACAAGGGGATAAGGGGGTGGGGGAAGAGGTGGGGGGGAAGGGAGAGGGCAAAAGGAAAAAGGGCTAAAGAAGAGAAGGACTTAAGGGGAAAAGGGGAAGACAGAGAAGATAAATCGGTCGAAAAGGGAAAAAGTAGTCCCCGGAGTCGATTTGGTGCCTTGGTAATGACACCAGCGACTAAGCACTTCGCTATTATCATTCCGTTTTTTTCACTCTCTTTTTATCCCCATTTCTATCTCCTTTTTTTTCATTTCTTTTTCTTCGCTTTTGATGCCGTATCCTCGTATCTGGGCAAGAGAGAAGGTTTCGGAGGATTAATGCAAAGACCCGGTGTGTTTGTCACAGCTTGATATTCCTCTGTCGCTTGGGAAAATTACTTCCTCGCCGATAGCTCTTGCTAGTCCTCTGTTTGGAAGATGGGGGGAGACACAGAGGCAGAGGGAAAGATAGAAGAAGGAGAGAGAGAGAAAGAGACAAGGGAAAGAGGATGATAAAGAAAATGAGAGATTTAGAGGAAATAAATTGAAAGATGTAGAAAAGGAGTGAGGCAAGATAGACGTAATGAAAGAGATACAGAGAGAGACACAGACAGACAGTAAAGCAAAAGAAAAGATGTAAGAAAGGAGTAAGTTGTAGCTCTTGTAATTCCTTTGCTAGGGTGAAAGATGAAGAGGAAGAGAGGGAAAGAGAAAGCTATTGGGATAGGATAGAAGTAAGACAGAGGTAAATATGAAATATAAAGGTTGTAAGGTAGAGAGAAAAATGTAAAGAGAAAGAGGCAGAGGAAAGAATTTTAGGAAACGGGAGAAGATTAGGGAGAGAAGAGAAGAGAAGAGAAGAGAAGAGAAGAGAGAAGAGAAGAGAAGAGAAGAGAGAGAAACGAAAGAGAGTGGTGTGTGTGTGTGTAGGAGGGGGAAGATATTTATAAGGGAGAAGGAATTGTGTATACCATAAATATACACACAAACACAATATATTAGTGAGGAATGGAAAGAATGAAAAAGAAAATCATAAAGGGAAAGAGATCGGAGTGGCAGCATCTAGAAATAAAATCGGAGAGGCACCAGAACACGCGAGAATATACGTGGATTTCAAGTTTAACTAACAAATGCTGCAGTTATTTCATTATTCACCGTCGCTGGACAGAAAACTCGAGCTTGAACGCACATTTTGCCTTTCTCCATTCGGGGAAAATAGGAAAATATGAAAAGTGCGAACTACTTTTCATGGTTGTTTATTCACGTGCTAAGATGGAGGGTTGATGCCCAAGCGAAGGCGTAGGAATACACGTGTAATCGCGCTTTGTTGTTAGTGGACTTGATATGCAGTATTTTTAATAGTATGATTATACGAATGTTTTAAGTTACTTTTTGTTATTCTTTGTTATTATCATCATCATCTCCGAACTTTAGAGGCAATGTAATCGACGGTGTTTTATGGTATATTGGTAAATTGGTATCAGGATTACGCTAAATGTTTATGACGGATTGTGAAGAAACTTATGGATGAGTTGGCCATGGCCTGGGATCAGTTAATTAGATTTTGTTATTAAGCCAGATCCGCGGAGGGATCTGCAAGGGAATCAATGGATTCATTGCCACTGATACTCTTTTTCTTTTTAAAAGATTGTGGTAGACTTACCCTGATCGAAGGTTTGCTTTCTGTGAGAGTGCTTTTTCGCTGTTGTTTGGCGTATCTGTATCATTATTGCCATGATTTCCGTGATTTATTTTTGACGTGATACTTATACTCCAAGTTGCCATACCTCGAGGCTCGTCGCCGTACGGCAAGGGCGAGGGGGCGCCAGGAGGAGGGGCCGCGTGCCAGATGAACGAGGCGCCGGTCCCTGCCAGAATTTTCTTCTAACGAGAGAGCACCGCAGATGAACGACGACGAGGGAAGGTCCGGACGGGTGTTGGTAACCATTATTTATGGTGGCCTGACTATCTCCATTATCTCCAGCCCGCTCAGTGGAGCTCTCCGCCCGGCTGCTTCATCCACGTTAATGGTGACTGGCGTTGAATGGAAAAGGGGGGGGGGGGAAGAGAGGCGCGGACACGAGCGGGAGGGGAGGACGTTCTTTCTGAACGCATTTGAAACGTTTCTCTCTGATGTACATTAAACGTTCTTCCATGATGCGATTCTAATATTGTTTCAGTGCGTATTTTAAAAACGATATCTTTGATAGGCTTTGATTTTTTCTTGCGGAAATAAATGAACACGTTCACTCTGACGTGATTTAAACGTTCTCTTTGCTGAAATTTAAATTTATTTTTCTAACACGTTCTTTTTGACGTAAGTTAAACATTCTCTTAGCTAACATTTAAATGTATTTTTCTAACAAGTTCACTTAACTGACGTAATTTAAACGTTCTCTTATGCTGAAATTTAAATTTATTTTTCAAACACGTTCACTTTGACGCAATTCAAACGTTCTCTTAGCTGAGATTTAAATATATTTTTCTATGACACAATTAAAATATTCTTCCCCGGCTCACTTTCAGCGGACTCTAGGACAAGCGCGCACACGGAGAGAGGGGCACTTCCAGTAGATCCTAACGAGTGACGGAGATCAGCCCTCTCCTTCTATCCCTCTTTCTTACTGTCCCGCTTTCCATCCATTTCTCTTTCTTTTAATCCCCTTTTCCCTCCATCTCGCCCATGCGATCTTCGTTCATATTCCTTTCCTCCCTCTCTCCTTTTCTTTCCCTCTCTCTCCCTCTCTTCTCTCTCTCTTCTCTCTCTCTCTTCTATCTCTCTCTCTCTTTCTCTCTCTTTCTCTCTTTCTCTCTTTCTCTCTCCTCTCCTCTCCTTCTCCTTCCTCTCATCCCCTCTCCTCTCTCTCTCTCCTCCCACCTCTCTTCCTCTCTCTCTCTCTCTCTCTCTCTCTCTCTCTCTCCTCTCCTCTCTCTCCTCTCTCTCATCTCTCTCTCTCTCTCTCTCTCCTCTCTCTCTCATCTCTCTCTCTCCTCTCTCTCTCTCTCTCTCTCTCTCTCTCTCTCTCTCTCTCTCTCTCTCCTCTCTCTCTCTCTCTTCTCTCTCTCTCTCTCTCTCTCTCTCTCTCTTTCTCTCTCTCTCTTTCTCTCTTTTCTCTCTCTCTCCCCCACTCTCTCCCTCTCTCTCTCTCTCTCTCTCTCTCTCTCTCTCTCTCTCTCTCTCTCTATCTCTCCTCTCCTCTCTTCTCACTCTCCTCCTCTCTCTCCTCTCTCTCCTCTCTCTCCTCTGTCTCCCCTCTCTCTCCCCTCTCCCTCCCCTCTCTCGCTCTCTCTCCTCTCGTTCTCCTCTCTCTCTCCTCTCTCTTCTCTCTCTCTCCTCCTCTCTCTTTTCTCTCTCTCCTCTTTCTCCTCTCTCTCTTCTCCCTCTTCTCCCTCTCTCTCATCTCTCTCATCTCTCTCTCCTCTCTCTCTCCTCTCTCTCTCTCTCTCTCTCTTTCTCTCTCTCTCTCTCTCTTTCTCTCTCTCTCTCTCTCT
>NW_028234406.1:7039672-7044672 GCF_977035675.1 Penaeus japonicus
GAGGTGGAAGAATGGCGAGACAAGGAAGAAAATTAATGTGGAGGAAGAAAGAAAAGAAGAGATTCTAAAGGGTTGGTAAGGGGATTTAAGGTACGGGGAAGGGGTGAGAGAATTGCGTTGGCTCTGATAAATGTTATGCGGGTGTTCAAGGGGATGAAGCACGGCGTGGGTGGAGGAGGAAGAGGAAAACGAAGAGAAGGAAGAGATAGAGGAAGAGGAAAAGAAAGAAGAAGAAAAAATATGAGAGGTAGCGGAAGAGAAATGGAGGAGGAGGAAGAATGAAATAAAGAAAAATAAGAATGAACGAAGGAATGATGAATGAGAAGGACATTAAGTAGACTAGAAAAGCTAACAAGGAGACTGACCGATGATAAGAATAAATGAGGGCACAAACTGATACGGAAAGAAAACGAAGTGAGTTATAGGATAGAAAGAATATAAAATAAAGAGAATAAACTGTACGAGTTGATGTGAAGAGAGAGTGAAAGGAGGAAAAATAAAGAAAAGGAGTGAGAGAGTAAACGGTAAGAGTTAATGGGACAAGATGCTTTGGGCAAGGACCCCCCCCCCCTCTTGGTTGTGCCTAGGATAAAGTAAAGCATCATCCCTTTGATGTCAGAGCAAGACATCTCTTTCCTCTTGCCTCTCCTGCCACGTAAATTGTTTTATAACTTAATGCATGTTCACACTTTTTTAATGAGCACGGTATTTCAAAGGCAAATGACACGAATAATGAGAGGAACCCCCCAGACAACTTTTTATTTCCCTGCATGAATACTGCCCGGTAGATTCTGTCGTGTGCTTTATGATTTTTATTTTTTCTCAGCGTTGTAACGATAGTCCGATGCTCGCATGCGGTTAATAAGCTGTGTCTGGCCACTTAATTATGTTCATGAAAGAGCGAGGAGTTGTGTACCTTTATTTTATCCTTGTAATCTTGTTTCCGTGTGCATGTGTGGCGCGTCACTAGCTTTGACGTAAGTAGTGTTGTCGAGGGATGGGGGGAGCGGGTCTGTTGGGTCTAGAATTACGAACTCATTTACGGTAAGTGTTTGTACGCGTAGACCATTATTAAAAAGGGGGGAGAGGGAAGGCCGGAATGAGAGTGAGAGTGAAATTTAGGGTTAGAGTAAGAATGAAAATATCAGAGAGAGTAAGAGTGAGTGTGAGAGAGACAGACAGACTGACAGACAGACACACTTCCGCATGGCTGCCCTGCTTCCTGTAAAGCTCACCTTAATCCCCCGAAGGCTTTTGTCTCCAATCGTTTCCACTCCCATATTGCATCCTCTTCCGTGTTGAACTGACATTCCTCACTCTGTTTCATCCCCTTTTTCATATATCGTTAACTGTTCGTATTGACACCTATCCTCGTTTGTTTCTTATTTTTGGTTTTATTTCCATCCTTTGCCTCTTCCCTTCTTGTCCTTTCTTCCCCTTTTGCTATTTGAATGCATGATCTAGTCCTCTCTGTCTGTATCTCATTCTCTCTCTCTCTCTCTCTCTCTCTCTCTCTCTCTCTCTCTCTCTCTCTCTCTCTCTCTCTCTCTCTCTCTCTCTCTCCCTCTCCCTCTCCCTCTCCCTCTCTTCCTCTCCTCTCTTTTTGTTTCATCTCTCCCCTATTCCCATCTCCCTTTGTCTCCGTCACCTCTCATCATTTCACATCTCCTCTCCTCTTTTTCATTCCATCTGTTCTTCTTCACTTCGTCTCTCCTTCATTCTCTATCTTCCACTAGTCTGCAGTCTCCCCTCTCTGTCCTATGTTGAAAGCTTCCACGCGATCCTGCTCCGACCTTCCTGTTTTGAACTCGTGAGTTGTTGTGAAGGTTTCGAAGAGTTGCCCAATCGCCGTAAAGCCCAAAGAGAGAACGAAAAAATAGACTATTTCATAATGTGATATAAAAAAAAAAGATTGATTTCAAGATCTAAGCGAATGTGTGATTTGTGTCGTGATTAAAAATTAAAGGGGGGGTTTAGAGGTAGTATTGTAGTATCGGAGAGGGTTAGATGGAATATTTTTGATATGTCAGCTTTATGATCAAAGTTGCCGAGGAAACGAATTTGTAGTTATCGTATACAGTTAATCAAAGAATTATGCTCGGTCGTGTTTTCTACGTGTGCAGTCGACATTTTGATTAATTACACTCGCTTCGGTGTAAAACTCAGACGTAACGGGTTCGTTGGCTGAATTTCGCAAAACAGCGAACCACGTGCCGGTAACATCAGTGTTTTTTTTTTTGTTTTTTTTTAGATTGCCTTAAAGGAACCATGTCCATTCTTGCATCAGCCAATTACACCAATTTGTTCAGGTTAATAAAATTGTGAGCCTGGCTTTTCAGCGCATGTCGGAAACGTTGCGGTGGGAAGGATATTTCGTTTTGAACCGGTCATATTCCTTGCCAAAAGTTGCGAGGTAAACCAACACCAAGTTAACAAATTCTCTATCCCTCTCCCTCGTCCCCTTCATCCTCTCTCTCTCTCTCTCTCTCTCTCTCTCTCTCTCTCTCTCTCTCTCTCTCTCTCTCGCCCTTTCTCCCTCCCCCTTTCTCTCTCTCGCCCTTTCTCCCTCCCCCTCTCCCTCCCCTTCGCCCTACCTCCCTCCCTCTCTCTAGCTCCACAAACAACCATCCACTCGCTGTATCCACCTGACTCCAGCTAGGCTCTCCCGAGACAGTATTTAAACCCTTCGCGCTGCATATCTTAGCTTCTGCCGACGTAGGTTTAGCCTTTTTCACGCTGTCTTCGTGTCGTCCTTCAGGTTACTTCTCTCGAGGGGGAAATGTGTGTATGTAAAGGAAGTTGGGGTATTAAGGGGTGTTTTCTTTGGAAGAAATTCTCTTCGCCTTTTTCTTTTGGACGAGCGATCTATTATTATCTTTAAAATGTATTATTATTCCGACTCTGTTGCCTTGAATTGTCTACGATACATTTTTAGCTTTATACGACTTCAAGTTCACCACTTCGACGAGGTGTACGTTTTAGGACCCGCGAAGTCTTTCAAAGTTTTATGTACGGCAAGACCAATGCCAACAAAAATAGATGAAAACAAGTAAATATTTGGGAACGTAAGGAAGTCCACAGGGAGCAAGGATGTAGTACGCCTCTCCTCCTTAAGAAGACCAGTGGGTAAATATTTTGTGAGGGAGCTTTGCGGGTGAGGGAGCTTTGCTGGGAATAGGGACCTGTGAAAGGATGATATATTCTCTTGGGATTTTTATTTGAAAGTATCTGCTATTTCTGTCACTATTTTAGCTATGCTTTTTATGGGAATTTGGATTTTAGTTTTTAATGATTTTGAGAGAAAATAGAGCTATAGCCTACGGGGTTTACGGATTATACAATTGTCATGTGAATATATTATTGTATGACAGAATGATAATGTAAAATAACAACAATAAACAGACTAAGTTATTATAAAGTTAAGACGTCATGCATAAAGTTAGTGTGTAGAACTTCACTAGTTAATATTTTTCGCAATATCCACTAGGGTGATATGAAAATAATAACGGTGAAAACGAAAATGATGCATACTGTACCTGGAGAATGCTAGTGAACGAAAAGAGAATGAAGGAAATAAATGGAAGTGACTCCTCAAGTGGAGGCAAAAAAGGCGAGCTAACGTGAAATACGATAAGAACGAAAAGCGACCCAATGCGCGATCGTTTTAGAAAAGGCAACAGGCTAGAGTAGATCCTCCCACCCTCCTTCCCTCGGCACCCTCCTTCCTTCGGCACCCTCCTTCCCTTGGCACCCTCCCTCCGCCGGCTCCCTCCCTCCCTTGGCACCCTCCCTCCGCCGGCTCCCTCCCTACTTCCATTCCTAGTTCCCTCCCTCCCCTCCTTCCTTCCGCTCCTTCCCTCGGCTCCCTCCTACCCTCGGCTTCCTCTTACCCTCGGCTCCCTCCCTCGCCTGGGTACCTTCCCGGGTCGCGGTGCATCCATCACAGCTCCTTGTCAGGTTTAACGGACTCGAGGCGATGTGATTTATAGCCCGGTTCCTCCAGTCGCGGTCGAGCCGATGTGCCACCGCTGCTGCAGTTGCTGTTGGTGTTGCTGTTGCTGCTGTTAATTGTGGGTTGTGCACCTAGCTGTTGTTGCGGCTATTGCTACTGTTTTTTTGTGCGCTGCTGCTGCTCTTACTGCTACTGCTTTGCTTTCCTGCTGTTATTTCGGTTGATGATTCTGTAACTGTTCATGTTGTAGTTCCTCCTGCTGCCTCTGTTATTTCTATCATTTAGGTGAGGTACAAAGAGCGCAAGGGGCACACAGAATTCGTGATGTTAGTTTTCTTTTTTTTCTAATCTAGTTTGGTTATTTAGTTTGACTTGTTAGTTGTTTTTTCATTCTTAACTGTCTGTCCAATACTTTTGTTTTGCCTTTTCGCTTTTTCATTCCCTTCGGGTTTTCGAGACGTCCGAACACCGCCATTTCTCTTTTTTCTCTCCCCCCCTCCCCCTCCCTTCCCCCCCAACCCTTCCCTCCTTCCCTCCTACCATGCTCCAATCGTCTTATTAATTTTCTGTTCATTCTTTCTATTTTACCTGTCTCTTTTCCATATCCGTCTTCATTTCCTGCCCCCCTCCCCTCATTCTCCCCCGCCGCCCCCAACATCTTCCCTCGTGTCCCCCTTTCTTGCCAAGGGGACATAAGGTGACGGCCGAGCAAACAATGATAGAAAACGACAACGAAGAAAAGATAAAGAAAAGGAGAGGAAATAGAATCCTCTTCCGTTGTGGACTCGGAAGGTAAACATCCAAACATACTTTTGAAGTTCATTTTCTGTCGATGTTTGTCTCAGGACTCACTCGCCATTTCTCTCTCTCTCTCTCTCTCTGCTCTCTCTCTCTCTCTCTCTCTCTCTCTCTCTCTCTCTCTCTCTCTCTCTCTCTCTCTCTCTCTCTCTCTCTCTCTCTCTCTCCTCTCTCTCTCTCTCTCTCTCTCTCTCTCTCTCTCTCTCTCTCTCTCTCTCTCTCTCTCTCTCTCTCTCTCTCTCTCTCTCTC
>NW_028234406.1:7074672-7084672 GCF_977035675.1 Penaeus japonicus
TCCTCCTCCCCTCCTCCTCTTCCTCTTCCTCTTCATCCTCCTCCCCCCTTCCTCTTCCTTTTCTTCTTCTCCTCCTCCTCCTCCTGCTCCTGCTCCTCCCCCTCCCCCCCTCCTCCTCCCCCCCTCCCCCTCCTCCTCCTCCTCCTCCTCCTCCTCCTCCTCCTCCTCCTCCTCCTCCTCCTCCTCCTCCTCCTCTTCTTGACCCCCTCTTCCTCCATACCCCCCTTTTCCTCCTGACCCCCTCTTCCTTCTAGTTCTTGCTCTCGGCAATTACTTAACTGTGTTTTTAAGATGATAGTGAAAAAATACTAATAAGCAGTCGAAGTTCTGATAGTAAATGATAATAGTAAGTTGCAATAACTATTGATATGTAGCATTTTTATTTTTGGTGTTAATTTTAGGAATAATGGTTATTATAATATATATGACAACAAAAACAACTTTAAGAATTATAACAATTATAATACCAAAAGGACTGCGGTTTATAGGGCTATTTGCACAGAGTAGATGCAAACAAGGCTATTATGACTTGCCTTTTGGTGGACACATTGTCGTGTTTACATAGCATAGTTGCTCATAGTCAGTGGCGCTGCGCTCTCAACACGTGTTTTCACAAAGTCTTTCAAACTGTATTTCGTCTTTTCACTTTACTCTTTTTTGTATTGTAATAAAACTTATTTTATGAGTATATAGGTATGTGTTTGTTTGTGTGTGCAAATACGGTTAACACTACATTCAGAACCTAGTTTTTTTTTTTTTTTTTTTTTTTTGTCTGTATATTTTTTTTACATACACGTAGTTGCAGACAAACGTTGAACAGACTTTGATATGCATATTGTTAGACTTAAGATGGGGAAAGAATGAAACGAGAAGAGAAAAAATTGAATAAAGGAAGAGTGGAAGGAAGGGTACTAGAATATATATCATGTAAGAGAAAGACAGGAATTAAATTAGTGAAAGGGAAGTTTATTGCAAAAGGTGAAGGGAAAAGGAAGGGGAAGAATGGATATAGATGAAAATGGAGGGATAAGAAACAAATGGGAAAAAAGTAAGAAAAAGTATTAGATAGAGAGGAAGACAACGAATCGATTTTCCATTTTCACAGCGAAAGAAGAGAAAAGTAAAGAAAACTTCATTGCTGATTGGTTTTCAGCTAACTTCTGTTTTACTTTCTTGTCCAAGATGTGATCTGTAAAGTCACAAGAAAGTCGTATTGATGAAATCAGATTCACTGAAACCACTTTCTTTCAGATGATGCAGACACAACAGAGAAAACGGATACATATGTTTTCAGGGGAAACTCAGTGATTTTTTTTTATAACTATCAATATTATTATCATATTTCTTTTTTTGACCATTTAAAAAAAAATGGTTAACGTATATATGTAGGCCTTCAAGGGTTTTGTTATTAACCTTGATTTTTTTTTCTTTCTTTCAGGTATGTAATGATAAAGTTGAGTTCTCTCGTCACGAAGGGATGTCTTTACGATGCAGTATGTTATGACATAGAAGGTAAGACTGTTCTTTCTATTTTCATTACAAGAAAAACTACCATGTTCTCAGCAAGCGGTCAAGATCCCTTCGTAAGTTGAGGAATAATCAACATCAATCGTGCAGACTTCATCTTCGTAATGGATGTATCTCGACGAGTCAGCATTAAATTTGTATGGAATGTAGTACCTGTAGCAAAAGGGAAAAGGGCGTAGTAGCTAAAAGTAGCTGTTATGTTTTTCGAAGATCGTCTGCCAGTAAGCGAATCCCACTTTCTCTTGTGCACCTTCGTTTTCTATGGAGGTGAACTAGGTGGGAGACTATAGCGTTTGGTTGCTGTCCGATTTTGAGAAGAGAATTTTACATAATCCTGAATGTATTTGCTGTCAGAGCCATCGATATATTCATGTAAAATTGCATGATAGAACTTCATAGAAAAAATAGGAGAGTTGAAGAATCCTTCGCATCGCACACTTTTATAACTGTGTATTCGTGCTTTTCTCTGAGCGTGTGTATGTGCAAACACATGCGAATGCAAACAGATTCTACGCTTCCGAGCTCTCTTCTCTTGCCTTTCTTCTCTCTCTCTCTCTCTCTCTCTCTCTCTCTCTCTCTCTCTCTCTCTCTCTCTCTCTCTCTCTCTCTCTCTCTCTCTCTCTCTCTCTCTCTCTCTCTCTCTCTCTCTCTCTCTCTCTCTCTCTCTCTCTCTCTCTTTCTCTTACACACACACACACACACACACACACACACACACACACACACACACACACACACACACACACACACATACATATACACACATATACACACACATATACATACACATGCGCGTGCGCTCAGATGTATGTCTGGAAACACAATGTACTGAAGAATAATTCAAGTTGAATGCAAGAATCAGTCATCAGACAACGCATTTAACACAGTATTCATAGACCTAACGCTTCGTTTGTCCATAAAAGAAAAAAAAATACACAAAAAATGTAAGACGAAGAAAAAGTTACAAGAGTGAATGTAACCAAGCTATATATGAACGTGCACATTTTCGTATATGCACACAAGCTTGTCTTACATGCACGTTCATGCAGACAACAGATACACATAGTCTACACAGATGCCCGAAGAGAGCAACGTGTTCCAACAAAAGAGCCGATTGTTAGCCCATGTGTTTTTTTTGGGGGGGAAGTGTTCTCATGGGAAGCATCAGGTTCCGCCCTCTCTGAAAGGAATTGAAAATTAGATTTAAATCCCGCTCTCACTGGTACACGCTTGCTAACACTGTCGTTGTCAACACGCCTGGCTTCTCTTCCTCTTATTTTTGTTGTTTTTATTTATTTGGGTTTTCTTCTTTCTTTTTTTTTTTTAACCTTCTTTCCTATTTTTTTGTATAACGGCTTTTTGCTGACGATGTTCCCCCGGCTGTCGCGGCCTGTTTGTCGTTACGAGAGGGATATTGCAGTCTTCGGGGGAAGTTTCGGGAAAGACAACATGAGTGAGGGGAAGGATTAGATTTACGGTGGAGAGGAGGAGTTTGGAGAAAGAAGACGATAAAGAGAGGAGAGAAGGTGGAGGGGAAGAAAATATAGAGGGGGAAAGAAGGGATGGAGAGAGAGGAGTGTGGGGTGAGGTTTGGTGTAGAATATTTCGGGGTATCAAAGGAGCAAGGGGCAGGAAGAGAAAGAGGACTGGAAGAAGTGGGAGAAACACAAGAAAAACAGTGAGTAAAGAATAAGAAAGAAATAGAAAAAAATAGGTATTCTAAAGGGAAGTCGTAAACTGGAAGATAGGGAAGAGACAGCTGAAGGTCGAGGAGAATGATCAGCTTAAAGAAATAGGGAAAGGGGAGCACGGGAAGAAGAGGTGGGGGCAAAGAGGAGGAAGCACACGGACAAGGAAGGACACCCGGTTACGAAGGGTGGAGTAAATGGTGGGAAGGGAGTAAAAGAGTCCAGAAGGATACCGGCTGAAGAGGGGGAAGAGGCTAAATAAAGTAAAAGGTGGGGTAAGGGAGGAAAGGCTAGGGAGAGGACAAGGCTTAGGAAAGGACAGTGGGCGAAGGATATCACGAAGGGGATAGGCGAACATCCTCGGCAGAAATGACGAGGCAGACGGGGCGGACATTAACGGCGGCTCGGGAATGGAGGGCGGCGGCGTTTGACGGATCGCGGAGGTGTGAGCGTCGTTTTTTGATGTCGTTTTGGGAGGAGGGAGGAAAGAGGGGAGGGGAGGGGAGCGGGAAGCGGGAGGAACAGCTGGTTTTCGAGCCTAACTTTTTTTCTTTGGAGGGGGGAGGGGTGGGGGAGACAAGGGGTGTTGGGGGTGGAGATGAAGTGGATCGGGAATGGGAATGGGGGGGTATAAGGGAGGGTTAATAGTACTGGGATACATGTTAAAGGCTGGCGAGGGAGGAGTTAAGAGGGAGATGAAAGGACGGTGATGGGAAACGTTAGAATAGGGAAGCAAGCAAGTCAGGGAGGAAGAGAGAGGAAGGGAGACTTTGTGAGCGGAAAAACAAGAAGGGAAGGATGAAGGAGGGAGAAATTTTGGAGGTAGATAGATGGAATAATAGAAAAAAATATATATAATAAATAAAATAGGGAGGGGAAAGGAAGTGAGAGGGTGTTGAATAAGTGAAAATTGATGAATCGAAATCAAAGCTAGAAAGAGAGAGATGAAGGGAGGAAATGCTAAAGCTGGATGAATAGATCATTGAAAAAAGGATGAAAGAGTAAATCTGATAAAAAAGGGAAAGGAATTGCAGTGAAAAGCGGCTTGACTGAAGAGAGTAAAATGGAAAGAAAGAAAAAATGAAAGAAGAAACTGAACTGGATATATATATATATATATATATATATATATATATATATATATATATATATATATATATAGAGAGAGAGAGAGAGAGAGAGAGAGAGAGAGAGAGAGAGAGAGAGAGAGAGAGGGATAGAGAGAGAGGGATATAATGAGAGTGAATGAGTCAAGTAAAATGATTTTCCTGAAACATGAAGACATAAATGAAAACGACGAAGGGAAGTACTGGAGTAATTTAAACAGGTGTCAATTGAGGATGGATGGGGTATAAGGGAGAGTCATAGGGGGAAGGGGAAAGGTGAGAAGGAAAGGACTTGAAAGGCCGTGGAGTGATCTGCCTCGGAAAAAGGTCAAAGGTCAAGCCGCATGTGATGAACGATCGGTCCAGAGGCACGCGAAATATGCTTACACATCCAAGGGGGACTAGTGTAGATGCAGCATGCGTGCGATGGGAGACATAGTTTCTTTGGCTAGCAGGAGGATGTCGGATTGATAGGGGGGGGGGGTAGTGAAGAGTGGAAGGAGTAGCTGAAAAGAGAGAGAGAGAGAGAGCGAAATCAGGATTAGGAGGGTTATGGTGTAAGGAGGATAATGGATAGAGGAATGGGGGGCGAATATAGTGTACGGAAAGGAAGTGATCATGGATATAACAGAGATAGAGAAAGATGGCTGGGAGTTAGATTGGGGTGGGGGGGGGTGCAGCTGGGTTAAGGTGGGAAGGGGGGGGGGGTCGAGCGTGAAGACAAGTGTCGACGAAGCGAAAAGCGAGATGGAAACGTTACGTTTAAGGATACAAGAAAGAAGGGAAGTTCTCGCGGATGACCGAACAAGAATCGTGTAATGTGAGAGGAAGGAGGAAGGAAGAGAGAGAAAAAGTGAGAATGAGAGTGAGAGTGAGAGGGGCAGGGAGACAGACAGACAAAGAAAATGGAACAGACAAGAGTGTAAGGAAATAGGGAAGGAAAACAAAAGAGATAAAAATGTCAGGGCACCGGGACATTAGGGCCGGTCTCATTCTTTCCGTATTTGTTTTTTTTTTCTCTCTCTCTCTCCTTTACGTTCGGATAGCTTTACAGCCTGAATTTATCTGTAAACGACCCTCCGCCCCAAGTTCTTTCCGTGCCTCTCCCCTCTCTTCCGCTTTCACACTCTTCCTCTCTTCCTGTCTCTACTTTTTCTGTCTCCTCTCTCTTCCTTTTCCTTTCCGGTTTTCCTCCCTGTTTCCCTGCTAACCCTTCCATCTTCAGCGGGTTCCTCTCCCTCCCTTCCTCCATCTCTCTCTTCCAACCCTTCTTTCTTTCTCCCTCCCTCGCCTCTTCCACTCCATCTTTCTTCATTACTCCCTCCCTCCTTACCTTCCTCCCTCCCTCCTTACCTTCCTCCCTCCCTCCTTACCTTCCTCCCTTCCTCCCTTCCTCCCTCCCTCCCTCGCCTCCAATCCCCTGCCTTCTTCTTCCTAACCCAAACAATAAATAAATCAATTAATCCATTTTCCCTCCTTCCCTCCCTTTTCCCTCCCTTACTACCTCCCTCCCTCCCTTTCCCCCCCTCCCTCCCTCCCTCCCTCGCCCCTCCCGTTTTTTTTGTAGGCATCGAGGGCATTAAGCCACTTACAGTGTTTCGAGTAAATTGCTGGATTGTTTAGAAATTGAAATTTAAGGAACCATTCCGCTGGCTTTTATTGCATTTGCAGAAATGTTTTAGTCGACGAGGGCTCAGTGGGACAGTACAAAGAATTTGCACGTGAGGTTTTTATTTCGGCGCGCACAGAAGTATCAGCCTCTATTATCAGTGTGGATTTTATTCCGTGTTACAATGGATTTTTTGGGGCTCTCATATGAGTTTTTTTTTTTTTTTTTTTTTTTTTTTTGGGGGGGGGGTACAATTTTGGAGCTTTGATGTTTAAAATTTTGAGTATTTTTTGAGTGTGATATTTTAATTACGTGTATCTTGTCATTTTTTTCTTCCCTTTTTTTTTGACTGTTTTTAATTTCTTCCCTAATTAGGCGTCATTTTGGTGGAAAATGTGTGAGGTATGTTGGTTGAAATGATATCATTAGTCCGTAATGAATAAAACATAACGCCAGATTTATTTATATGTTGTTTATTTTTGTTTTAGTGTTGTTGTTTTTTCAAGTTTATCGGTCGAGTCGAGAGCAGTTGCATGTTGTCTTTATTTATTGTCTTTGACTTTTCTTTTACCCTTACGTTTATAGGTGGGGTAGGGGAGATATGGAGGGAAGTTGAACCACAAGTATACTAAGGAATGGACAAGGGCGAATCTTATTGGTTCTGCAGCTCGGTCTGATGTTCGGTTCTACTCCTCCCGCTTGGTTCGTTAATCAGACGTGGGGTGTTCGTTGTGGGAGCGGGGAGGGGGAGGGGAGGGGGTGGAAATGGAAATGGAAGGTATAGGGGTAGAAGGAGGAAGGTGAAAGAAGGGTAAGGGGGAGAACGAGAAGGGGGAAGAGATGGGAGAGGGTATGAGAAGGGAGGAGGAGGAAGAGGAAGAGGAAGAAGAAGAAGAAGAAGAAGAAGAAGAAGAAGAGGAAGAGGAAGAGGAAGAGGAAGAGGAAGAAGAAGAAGAAGAAGAAGAAGAAGAAGAAGAAGAAGAAGAAGAAGAAGAAGAAGAAGAAGAAGAAGAAGAAGAAGAAGAAGAAGAAGAAGAAGAAGGGGGAGGGGGGCGTAGGAGGAGCATAGGGGCAGAGGAAAGGGGAGATGAATAAGAGGGAGGAGAGATAGAAATGGGAGTGAATTGAAAAGCCGAAAGGAGATTTGAAGGGGAGGCAGAGGCGAAAAAACAGGAAAAAATGAGAAGAATGAGAATGAGATGGATAGACCGAAAGAAAATGTTAGAAAAAGAAAGCGTTAACACTGGCACGCTTTGTGAGGGGGAATTGACGCGTTCAGTTTTTTCTTTTTCTTTTTTTTTGTTCATCACAGTGTTCTTTGTGTTTTGGAATATCGTGCCAACTTTTATTTCAACGCTGGTTTAGCCTGTGCAAATATGCATGGGGATGCGCGAAGGACTATGGCACAGGGACAGACAAAGAGACAGAGAAGACAGGCACGCTCATAAAGAGACAAAGAGAGAGACATAGACACAGAGAGGTGCACACATAAATGAAAAAAACAACAACAGAAGGCACAGCACACATTAGTAGTAGCCAGCAAAATATAATCGCATCGACTTTTATACAGTGAGAGACAGACAGACAGAAAGATAGACAGACAGACAGACAGACAGACAGACAGACAGACAGACAGACAGACAGACAGACAGACAGACAAAAAGAGAAAGCAGGAACATGAACCGAGTGTGAGAGTAATAACGAGAGAGGGATAGATAAATAGATAGATGGGTAGAAATTGAATTACGCATTAGCAAGTAGCTTTCCATATGCAATATCAGGAAGACGACTGTGTTAATTATATCAAGGGCATCAGGAGCACGTGCTTGAAAATAGCCCCATTGCCCTCCGTCTATAAGGTCGAGATACGCATCTCAAGTCGAGGGAACTCCGACCTTGCCGGCGATGACAGACTATGGCTAATTACACAAACTGTTTAGCTGATGACTCCCAAAGTTGGTGCAAAGTCCATGCTTAATTAGGCAATTTCCTTTATTGATAATCTTCATAAATTTGCCAGAGATGGAGAAAGAGAGGGAGCGAGAAGCGGCGGCAGGAATTAACTTTGACAGTCCCCCTTTCTGCGGAAATGAAATGAGCTGGCCGAAGAAGGGAGGACAGGGAGGCGACGAAGGAAAGGGGAAATACAGGGGCAGGGAGAGAGAGAGAAAGAAAGAAAGAAAGAAAGAAAGAAAGAAAGAAAGAAAGAAAGAAAGAAAGAAAGAAAGAAAGAAAGAAAGAAAGAAAGAAAGAAAGAAAGAAAGAAAGAGAAAGAGAAAGAGGAGGGAAAGAAAGGAAAAAAAGGAAATAAAGAGTGTCAATAAATAAATGAGAAATATTTGTTAGGGAAAAGGGAGAATGAAATAGAGGAAGGCGTGTATATATATCCTCCTCCTCCCCTAAAAATAGAGACAAAGAAGGCGGAGATGCAAGAAAACAGGGAAGAAAACAGACACAGACAGATACAAAGCAGATCGCAACAGGGAAAAATATGAAAAAGGACTTAAGAGATAAGAAGAACAAAGGTGGTGGAAGATCTGCTCAACTTTTGATCATAAACTTGTCTCGTGTAAATTGCAGAATTCATCTTAACGACTTCTGACTTGAGTGTGAGGACGCGTGCTAATGTGATATTTTATGGCCGTCGATGAGTAAACGGGAGGATAAGATTGCTCGAGACGGGCGTGGGTGGGGGTGGTTTAGGTAGGGGAGGGAGGTTGGGTGGGAGGGAGGGAGGGAGGGAGGGAGGGTGGATGGGTGGGTAGGTAGGTGGGTGGATGGGAATGAGTGAGTGACAGAGTGAGTGAGTGGATGGATGGATGAATGGATGGATAGATAGATGGATGGCCGGGTGGGTGATCGATAAATGGAATGAAGGGAAGGGATGAAAGAAGGGGAGGGCTGTAATATTGATAGGGAGAGAGATGGAGAACGAGGTAGAGAGAGAAAAGGCAAAAAAAAAAGAAAAAAGGGGAAAAGAGAAAAAAATGGGTGCGTGCGTAGTTGGTGACGTAAGGTTGAGGGAAATAGTTGATGTAGAGGGAGGAGAAAGGCCGGGTAAAAAAATTATGGGGCGGATACGTAAGAACGAATTGATAGAGGATAGTAGAGGATAGGAGGTGGGGAAGGGAATTCTTTATGTTTTGAATCATGCAGCATCACGACACCAGGGTTACTCTTGGGTCACTCCCCCCCCCCCTCCTTCTTGTTTCCCGATGCTTGATGGTGGTGAGTGAGTGATGACAAGTAGTGATGATTGTGTGTTATGGGTTGATGGTCTCAATGATTATCTGACTTGAAACCTAATAATTTTCTAATCGGAATGACCCAGTATTATCCATTTCTTAATTATTTTTATTCCCTTTTTTGGCTCATATGTTCGTCGGTTCCAGAACAACACATTTCGTTACGGGGTACAGCATCGCATCATAAGTTTTTCCAACTCGGTGCGTGAGTTGGAGCTGGAGAGGAACACGGAGAGAAAGAGAGAAAGACGGGAAGAAGAAACGGAAAGGGGGAGATGGGGCAGGTGCGAGAGCGAAACTGATGGAGAGAGCGAGCGAGATGAGAAAGAGAAAGATAAAGAGTCTACGAAGGAGAGAGTGGGAAGGAGAGATCGAGATTTAGGGTTAAAGGGCAAGAGGGAGGGCGAAATAGCGAGAGATCGAGAGAGTGAGAGCGAGAGCGAGACAGAGAGAGAACGAGAGAGCGAGAGCGGCCCTGACAAGCTCCGACTGACACCCAACTTTAAGGTGAAACTCGATGTGGTCAGGGAAGGTCCGTCACACACCCGGAATCAGACGGCTTTCAAGTCGGGTCGGGTCGGGTCGAGTCGAGTCGAGATGAGTCATGTCGAATCGAATCATGTCGAATCGAGCCGAGCGAGTCCAGTTGAGTCGAGTCGGGTCGGGTCGGGTCGGTTTTCGGGTCGGTTTTGTTCTGTAACACGAGAGCAGAAAGATATGTCGATTGGCCTTTGTAGTCATAGAATTTTTTGGAGGATGAATTGTTATGCGAGGAAACATGAACCTTGCAGCGTGTACCGGATTAAAAGAAGCATAAGGGACGAG
>NW_028234406.1:7094672-7107172 GCF_977035675.1 Penaeus japonicus
TTATTATTATTGTTATTATTATTGTTGTTATTATTGATATGATTATTATTGTTATTGTTATTTTTTATTATTATTATCATATCTTATTATTGATGCTTTCGTTATTATTATTATTATTATTATTATTATTATTATTATTATTGTTATTATTGGTATTATTATTATTGGTATTATTATTATTATTATTATTATTGTTATTATTATTATTATTATTATTACTAATAATAATTATTGTTATTATTACTATTTCTATCAAACATCATCGTTATACTTATTGTTGTTATTGTTGTTGTTATTTTGTAATTATTATTATTTTATTATCCCCGTCCCGGACCCGCCCCATCCCCATCCCCGTCACCACCACCACCATCACCACCACCATCACCATCACCACCACCACCACCACCATCACCATCTTACCGTTTTCATCCTCATTCACCTCTTCCTCCTCCTCTTTCCTCATTTTTATATTACCTTTTCTGTCGTTTTAAGGAGATGAGAGAATCGGGCACACGGGCAGACGAAGACATGTCACGACACGTAGAATAAAAAATAGCATTAACTCTCCCTTCGCTTCGATTATTGGTTATACTCACTTCAATACGCTACCATCACAATAACCACCATACATCATATGGTTTGAAAAAGAAAATCTATCGGTTGCCATGGTTGCAATGCTGAATTGTGATGTGTTGTATTTATGAGAGCCGTGTCGGTTACTATGGCAACGCTGCCTTCGCCACGGTGATCTTACACATAAGGTGTGGGATTCTGTTGATTGTAAGTTGCAGTAATGCTACTTCGAGGACAATTCTTTTTCTTTTTTTTCTATTTTCCCCTTAATTGGCATTTGATAGTTGTGTGTGGTTGTAGTGAATGGTAGATTTTTATCGTTGTTCAATATTGGTGATGATGCTGGGAGTGAAATTCATTCATTCATGAATGGAGGTTATTATACATACACGATGTTTATAGATTGGATTTCCTACGCAACATTAAAAAGTAATAATTTGAGGATTTTTGATCTTGTAAGCCGGATTTAATAAGTGATTTATACATGTGTCGACAACATGTTCATGGTATTTTTGTTATTAATTTTGATAATATAAAGAATGCAATAAGAGTTGATAAGGTAGCAAGATGAGAAAAATTATTATGGATGTAATATCACTCACTCAGAGGAATAATGAATGTTTATTATAAAATGGGATGGTAAAGGAGCAATAATCCATAATCATAATTGTACAAATATTGACAATATTTATAATTTTGAAACTATTGTGAATGACATATTGCTGTTACTCATACGCATAACTGCAATGCTGTCAACGATGAACATGATAACGCGTTTGTGAGGATAATAACAATAATGACGATAATAATAATCATTCTGACAGAACCACGTAACGTTCTGTTACGACCTGCCATACGAAACTTCTGAATCACGAGCGAAGATCGTAGAAAACGTTTCCATAGCGGTGACGAAAGCTTACAGTATTTGTAAAATGGGTCTACATTTCACAAAGGAGAAGAGAGGAGAGGAGAGATGAGGAGAGATGAGGAAAGGAGAGAGAGGCAGGAGGAGACCCAAGTGAGATCGAATGCACAGGTGAACCATTAGGGGGATGAGAAGATTGAGCCTGAAACCTGATTTTTCTCCCTTGGTCCATTGTGGCTTCGGGAGGGAGAGGGGGAGGGGGAGGGAGCAGAGAATGAGTTAGGGAGGGAGAGGGAGGATCAGAAGAGGGGGAGGAGGGGAAGGAGGATATAGGAAAGGGATGGGGAGGGAGAATAGAGGAGGAGGAGGAGGGGAAGGAGGATATAGAGAGGGATGGGGAAGCAGGATAGAAGAGATGGAGGGGAGGGAAGGAGGATATAGGAGTGGGAGATGGATGGGGAGGAAGGATAGAGGAGGGCAAGGGGAGGGAGGATAGACGAGAGGGAATAGGGGAGGGGGGGAGGATAGACGAGGGGGATAGGGGAAGGGAGGGAGGATAGACGAGGGGGCAAGGGAAGGGAGGGAGGATAGACAAGGAGAGGGGAGGGAGTCCTTGCCTTTGGAATGGATTTTTTTTTCTTTTATTACCTGCTAGAGGTTATCTTGGTGGGATTTAGGGACTTTAAAAGTTTGAAACACTCAGTTTGGTGTGTGAGTGTGTGTGTATGTGTGTGTGTGTGTGTGTGTGTGTGTGTGTGTTTTTTATGCGTTTGAAAGGGGAAAAAAATACTGCCTGCGTGTATGTGTAAGTGAAAGTGGATGTGTATCTGCTGATCTACCTTCGTGACCTTTCATCTATTCACAACCTGGTCTCTTTCCATGGCGTCCCCCTCCTCCCCAGCCCTTCGCCCTCCACATTCCTCTCGCCGCCCTTCGTCTATTTGTCAGACCTGTGTTTTCTGTATCCCCTTCCTCCGGTCCCCCTTCGCCTCTGATCTCTTTTTTTCTGATTCTCTTATCCTTTTTTCATTTGCTTGTCTGTCTCACTGTGGCTTTTACCTCTTTCCTATTCACTTTTATGTGGTCGAGTCACGGTGTCGTGAGGATCATTGTGTTTAGACACGCAAATACACAGGAGAACGCACATACACGACACACGTTCTCTCTATATCAGGATGTAATATAATTGCCCGATTTGATACAGCTTGGACTAAACCGTATAACCACTTCTTAACGTAACGTCACATGCAGCTGAGATCTCTATAGGGATCGAATTCGTCAGTGATTATGGAAATTAAAGCCTCTCTCCTTTCTTCCCTCCCTTTTTCCATTTCCCTTCTATTTCTCTCTCTTTTATTCGCCCTTCCCCTTCCAATACGAATCATTAACAATTTTAGCTTTCCAACATTTTACTCCGTCCTGCCGGTCAGTGGAATCCAGTAAATTGTCATTCTCTCCGACGCCCCTCGATCTCCCTCTCTTGCGCCCACGCCCCCACGCCCCCCCCCCCTTCCTTTCCCTCCAATACCCTCCACTCGCTCCTTTCCTGCACCCCATCCCCACCCCATCCCGACACCCCCCGCCGTGACCCCATGATGCTCCGTCCCCTACATTTTCTGACACATTGAACCACGCTGACGAAGACGCGCCCTTAGAACGGGTCGAGGGAAGCTGCAGGTTGTTGTCGGAGATGCAGTCGGTTGTCGGGCTTTACTGTTGTGTGTGTGTGTGCTTGTTTGTTTGTTTAGATGGAGGATGGATTTGTGTCTATTTGTTTGTTTCATGGAGGAGAGATGTATTTATTTATATGTATATATATATATATATATATATATATATATATATATATATATATATATATATATATATATATATTGTGTGTGTGTGTTTGTATTAATATTTTAGGCAAATCAGTATATTGAACAAATATGTGTTTTGAACGAGTGTACATCAAGTGAATAATGTGGAGAGAGCGATGGGGATGAATTATTAATTGGATCGTGGGTTTTTGAGAGAAGAAAGGATACAGATTGCTAATTAAAATGTTGGCTTCATAAAGTGTATAAATATGAATGTTACTTGATACATTTTTGGCGGTAAACAAAGTATATATAAGGTATGCTGTATTTAACGCGCACACACAAATTGTCCGTAGTTCTTTCTAAATGTCTTTCTGTCATTATAAGTTTGAACATTTTTGTCTCCGGATCTAGATGCAGTCATGCATACTTTCTGACCTTTCATACATACATTTATACATACAATCATGAATGCATGCATGCATACATACATGCAGGACTGTATATATATATATATATATATATATATATATATATATATATATATATATATATATATATATATATATAACACACACACACACACACACACACACACACACACACACACACACACACACACACACACACACACACACACACACACACACACACACACACACACACACATACACATACACATTAATGAATATATGTTTATGTATGTGTATGTGCATGTGTTTGTGTATGAATATATGATACACAAACGTATATACATACACACACAGAGCTACTCAGTTTGTATACAACATATTTCGAGAACCAGAACATTTTTCCTCGTTGTTGAAATTTAGTGCATTTGATTTGATATTTAGTAGTAAAAAAATTGACGAAAAGTGAGTTGACGTTCGAATTCATGCATTGCCTGATAGTCTGCAGTAAATGTCAGATTTTATTTGGGCAAAGAAAGAAAAAAAGAATTAGGAACCGGTGATTTATGGGAGACCTGTGAAATATAATGAAAAGTTCCCCTTGGGGTCCGGTGCACGAGCGTGAAGATATTGCCATTACAAGTCTGTGTTCGCCGCGGCAGACAAGAATAATACTGGAGACTTCCTGACGAGACGCGGAGAGTAATGAGCCTGCTCGCTACACATATTGGGGCGCCTTCCACCCTGCTGCTACGCCCGCTGCTTGAGATTCACTGCCCGACCCGCCGGTTCGTTGCGGTGGGCTGTGTTTGTGGGGTTATTTTATTGTTATTATTTGATATTTATGGTGGTCTATATTTTTTTTCGCGAATCTCGTTGGAGTGTTTGTATTGTTACTATTTTTATTTTTATTATTTTTATATATATATTTTTTTTTGGAGTGGGGGGCTGATTGGTAGTTTTCTTCTTTCTTTTCTTTTTATTGTGTTATTTTTATGGCCGGATCATTAATTTTGGATGGATAGATGGAGGGGTCGCGTATCTGTTTATTTATTTATTTTTTTTTATTTGAGAAGAAATATTTGAATTTTTTCTCCAGGTCGTATGTTTTTTTTTTATAAATCTTAATCTTTATTGTGTTAGCGTTCCAGGGTTTGTTTGTGTTGCTCTTGTTTATAATTATAAGTTTCAGGAGGGCGGAATTAGGATAAGATAACATGTCAGACAGAGTATCAAACTTCAGATTGTGTTGTCTACGTTTGGTAATTGAGTTAGTGAAATCGGGGTATAAATAACCGTAGAGTATAGAAGGCCCTTGGTTAATTTAAAGTTTTATTGTACCCTAAAACTTTTTTCATATGCTTTACATTATTGATACATTATTAATGTTTTTTTTTATATGTATATAATCTACATTATTAATGCGCACACATAAATATACAAAGCTGAATAAGAATGTGGAATGGCGTACTGACAGAAATACGAAATTAGATCTCAAATGTTTACATTTACATCAAATTTTGTGGTCGTTTGCATAGTTCACTACGTCTCTTAGTGTTTTTCTACCGAAATGTTTCTTCTCTCTGTGAATTCCTTTCTTTCCTCTCTCTCTTTCTCTTCCTCTCTCTTCCCTCTCTCCCTCTCTCTCCCTCTCTCTCCCTTTTCCCCTGCCTCCCTCTCTCTCTCTCTTCCTCTCTCCCTTTCTCCCTTTCCCCCTTTCCCCCTTTCCCTCTCCCTCCCCAACTTATCATTTATCTTTCTCTCTCCCTCTTAATCTACCTCGCCCTCCTTCTCTTTCTTCCCTCCCTCCCTCCCTCCCTCCCTCCCTCCTCCCTCCTCCCTCCCTCCCTCCCCCCTCCCCCCTCCCTCCCTCCCTCCCTCCCTCCCTCCCTCCCTCCCATTCTCCCACCCTCCCTCCCTTCGAGGCAGAGATCTTCTCCTCCATGCTTGGCCGACTTTAAAGACGATAATCTCCGGTCTGTATGATGCTCGTGTCAGTCCCGAGTGCTTTTCGTTCGTATCCTTTTTTTGTTACGTTTTTGTGTGTGGAACTGGAAATATCGTGTTTCATTTGATTAAATTCGTGTTGCTGATTTTTTATTGTTGTTGTTGTCGAAGGTGAGTGTAGAATTTGAAAACTCGTGGATTATTTAATTAAGATTTTTTTTTTCTTTTTTGTTAGAAAACCAATACGTAGTGGAATATGAAGTCAGTGACTTGCGAAATGAGTTTCTTTTGTTAGGGTATTGCTTGCATCATCTCTTTCCTGTATGTGGTTTAATGTGTTTTCAGTCTTTATTTTTCATGGTTTGTTCATATCTATAAATACATTGTGCCACCATTAACGCTTCTTTGATTATATGTGAAGCATGAACCATGATACAGATTTAAATGTTTTATTTGTATTTATTCTTCACATGACTTTCCACAACGAGATATATATATAGATCAAGAGAATGCTGCATCCGAAAGGCACTAAAACTTAAAACGTTTATTTTGTTCCTTGTCATTTCCTACTGTGTTTTCCCCTCATTCGTCCGATCACCGAGAGCACAATAGAACGACTTCCCGCTTGTTACCAGGTTATTGTCGAGCCCTCAGCATCACGGGGGAGAGGGAGGGCGGGGGATGTTGACGTTGATAGGATAGCGAGTGGGCTGGGAGAGAAACGGCTCGAGTGTGGGGCACTGTTCCTCGTCTCGTTCCGGCACTGTCTGGCACTGTTCTTCAGGTTTGGTACGTTGTTATCTCCGACCTTTGGCTTAGAACGGGGATAGAGAAGAAGGGAAAGGGTAAATGGGTTAGTGAGAGACATAAGGCTTCACATGATATTCTGCCGCTTTATCTCGACAGTGGCTGAGGTTTGATAATCAACGTAATAGGCTTAGGTGTACTCTAGGATTTTTCCTTTGCCTTATTTAGTCAATGAAACGAAGGGTAAATTTGGTTACTGTGCTTGTTTAAAGTGAGCGAGGAAATGGTTTGCTCTACATGTGTAAAACGCCAACGGACGCAAGTCACTGTTAATCATGGGACGACCTCGAGCGTGCATTGGTGCAGTGATATGAGATTATATTGTGCAACGGATTTGGTGTTTCGTCCATTATCATAGAGCACATACACAAAGCCTGACACACACACACACTCTCTCTCTTTATCTCTCATTCTCTCTCTTTCTCTTTTTATCTCTCTCTTTCTCTCTCTTTCTCTCTCTCTCTTTCTCTCTCTCTCTTTCTTTCTCTCTTTTTTTCTTTCTCTATTTCTTTCTCTCTCTCTTTCTCTCTCTCTCTCTCTCTCTCTCTCTCTCTCTCTCTCTCTCTCTCTCTCTCTTCTCTTCTCTTCTCTCTCTCTCTCTCTCTCTCTCTCTCTCTCTCTCTCTCTCTCTCTCTCTCTCTCTCTCTCTCTCTCTCTCTCTCTCTCTCTCTCTCTCTGTGTGTGTGTGTGGGGGGGGGGTATTTACACGTGCCTTCGTACGTAAATAGATCACAGGGCTCATCTTTCGCCTGGACTCGATCCAATGTCAGATAACTTCGGTAATGAAAGCGAGTGAGTAATGCATTAGCGACCTCTCCTCCGCGAGCATGGCCTTTGTTTTCGTGATCGCCGAACTCTCGTAATCTTTGTCGGTCGTTCCGGAGAGGAATTGGAAATAAAGTTGTTCGTTAAGGTCCCCAAGGATGCTGTGGCTCTTTATCCTGATCACTTTTGGGAGACTCTGGGGTGCTCCGCTTTCGAGGGTGGGCTGTTTCTTGCCTTGGAACGTACTCGCGATAAAGATGTGGGCGTAAGATGTCTTTTCTTCTTTTGATATTTATCTATTAGATTAGATTGTGCGTTAGAATTGCTGTCTTACAGTATATACATTGCTTTTAAAGTTAGTTGGTTTTATTAATTAAACAAGATGAGAGAGAGAGAAAAAAAAGTAGAAGAAAACTTTTCCTTATAATTACGCCGAGGAGGGAGCACTTCAAAGGTAAGGCCTCAGATACTAAACCTGGGAATAGTTGGCCTGCTCTTGACAGGAAATGAAAATCTCACGTTGTTGGATAAAGTTGGTTGGCGCGTCTCGGGGTCGCTCCAGAACGAGAAAGTCAATGCCAAGCTGTTCGGGCCGGAGGAAAAGGTTAATTATTTGCGTGGTCAACCTCTCTTTGTCTGCCGCTCGAGCTGGATATCGGGTCTTGATAGCTTCTGATCGCCTCTCAGGACGGCGGTAATGGCAAGGGGGGAAAACATGGGGAATAGAGGGGTGGGGGCTATCAGGGGAATCTCTCTCTCTCTCTCTCTTTTTCTCGCACGCACACACGCTCGCACAGACACACGCACACAATCGCATGTAATATTTATCGCATTTATTGGGTGTAATTTCATCTGATAAACAACTCTTATATTGAAATCCTTCTTCAGGCCCTCCCTCTCCTTCCTCCATCCAGCCTGATGCTGTTAGAGGGTTATCATTTTAACCTGATTCAATTTCATGCTGTTTTCTCTAACCTGAACTAGCCTTTGAAACTTTTTACCGCTCTGCTGTTATTTTATGGCCGTAAAATGTATACGCTGTTTTTGTTCACATGCTAAAATTTGGATATTGACTTCGGGCCCTTGTTCTTCAACATCCCCGAAGCATATTTCCTATATTCATTTTCATCTCTATTTTTATCAACCGTTCTTCTTGCAAAGCGTATTGTGAAGTTAAGAAGTTAATGGTCATATTTATTCGCTATTCGAATAATTAATGAACAGCAAATTACGTACAGTGGACGAATTGTATGTATCTAGTTGATTGTATTATTAGACGAGGCTTTTAAAACAACTGACACACTCTCTCTCTCTTTCTCTTTCTCTCTTTCTCTCTTTCTCTCTCTCTCTCTCTCTCTCTCTCTCTCTCTCTCTCTCTCTCTCTCTCTCTCTCTCTCTCTCTCTCTCTCTCTCTCTCTCTCTCTCTCTCTCTCTCTCAATGGTGCTTGTGAGTCCTGTAGCGTGTGCATTGTCCGAGGGAATCAATCCAGGGGAACTCACACAGTCCCGAAGAACATTGACACAAGTGGCTCAGGACAATGCTTGTGACCGCGGCGAGTCTGTTTGTTTCATCTCTGTGCTCATGTGTGTCGCCAGGCCGTTTGTTGCCATGTTGCATCTGTTGTCAAAGCACTGCTCTGCACGCATGGCGCGCTTTTGCGAGGAGATCTACTAGCACAGAGAATATGATGACCGAAATAGAAGGAGACGCAAAGGAAGTCAGGTGTTCATATTCTTTTGGAGAGTAGAACAGAGAGAAATGGTCAAATATGTAAAAACAGAGTAAAGCAACAAGAAAAACAGAAAAATTGGCCGAGAGCGATTGTTCAGTTGTAGATTCGAGAGTCGTCGAGTTGTAAAGAGAAATGCAAGAAAGAGAGAAGCAGATGCATTGAGGTTTGCGTGAGAGGGAAAAGATGCCGTGTAAAAGAGAGGGGAATGGGCGAGGGAAATTGAGTCACAGAGACGTTAAAGATAGACTATGGGATCGTGGGGGGCGGGGGGGGGGAGACTGTACGGTGAAATATGGTTTGCATCGCTTGGAGGAGGAGGAGGGCTATGGAGGGTAATTCGAGAGGGGAGAGGTGAGGGTGAGGGCGAGCGAGATGGGCGTAATGGGACGTTAAGGTGGTTATGCAACCGAGTGATGAGGGGTTTCTGAATTACCTTCTGCCGGAACCTAATTTTCTTTCCCATTTCTCCCTCGCTTCGGATTTTCCTATCCCATTTTCTGTCGCACATAGGCTCTCTTGATATAGTGTGCACGGGCGTGTGTATGTGCAAGCGCACGCGAATGCGAACAGATTCTCACGCTTTCGAGTTCTCTTTCCCATTGCCTTTCCTTCTCTCTCTCTCTCTCTCTCTCTCTCTCTCTCTCTCTCTCTCTCTCTCTCTCTCTCTCTCTCTCTCTCTCTCTCTCTCTCTCTCTCTCTCTCTCTCTCTCTCTCTCTCTCTCTCTCTCTCTCTGTCTCTCTCTCTCTCTCTCTCTCACTCTCTTTTTCTATATTTCTCTCTTTTCCTCTTCGTCTTCCTCCTCTTCTTTTTCCCTCCCTCGTTCTCTCGCCTTCTCTCATCAATTCTACCTATCCTCTCCCTCATCCTGTGTTCTCTCTATTGCTTCCCGTCAACCTTTCCCACTCCCCCTCCCCGTTCTATTCCCTTTCCCTCCCCTTCCCTCTTCTCCCTTCCCCTCCCCTCTTCTCCCTTCCCCTCCCCTTCCCTTCTTCTCCATCTCTTCCATCTTCCCTCACATGTGTATACTCTAACGCATGTGCAGTCATACATATATGCATCAAAGCTGATGAAGCCAAGCCTAAGAGCCTGGATCTCCCCTTGCGAACACGGCTTTGTCTCTTGTAGTTTGAGGAAACGCCAAAAGCCAACCTAGGGTTATGACCAGCACGATTTAGAGCCGGTTTAAGAGACGCTCTGCCATGCCCTCGCGCGATCTCCCTCTCTGAAGGAAAAAAAATAAACAAGAAATATTACGCGTTATAATCAGTGGCTCGTCTGCGAGAACGGCGGATTGGCGGCGCGTCCCGTTTGTTTGTGTTTTATGCAAATCCTGGCGGCGGCGCTGACAGTGGTGATGGAGCGGCTTGATATAAGGCAGGTAGGGACTCCGAGGGACCAGCGGGTGACGTTGTTGCGAGGGAACTAATCTTACTTTGGGACCGCGGTGATGCATTCTTCTTTTCTTACATGTACACATGTTTTCTTGTGGGTGTTTTCCCAGCGCTTCGCGGTGCATATTATTTGTTATTCCTACCCTTCAGTCCCAAGAGCACGTGATATCGGATGTGTGCTTAGTATATATATATATATAATATATATATATATATATATATATATATATATATATATATATATATATATATATATATATATATATATATATATATATATATAGGCATGCATATATACACGTCGTGTGTGTGTGTTTATGTGCTTGTGTTTGTTTATGTCAATGTTGATTTGGTGGGCTGTGCGTGTGCCATGTGTTATTAGTTAATTAGGGTGACTTTGGGTTATTGGCAGTGTCTCAGTATTTCCAGAGACGCCATATTGATCCTAAACTGGTAATGAAACTGGAGCCTGGCCGCGTTTGTTTGTTTGTCGAGTCAATATTGGTCACAACCTTCCCACCCTCTCCTGCCCTTCCCTCCATCTCTCTGTGGGTTTTGTTATCTAGGAGGTGATTATCCGTTCCTTCCTGCTCCTGTGCCGCCCCCCAACCCCCCCAACCCCCCATCTCTCTCTCTCTCTCTCTCTCTCTCTCTCTCTCTCTCTCTCTCTCTCTCTCTCTCTCTCTCTCTCTCTCTCTCTCTCTCTCTCTCCTCTCTCCCTCTCTCCCCTCCCCTCTCTCTCTCTCTCCTCTCTCTCTCTCTCTCTCTCTCTCTCTCTCTCTCTCTCTCTCTCTCTCTCTCTCTCTCTCTCTCTCTCTCTCTCTCTCACTCTCTCTCTGGCTCTCCACCCCCCTATAATAATGAAGATGATGATTACGATTATTACCACTTCATCTTTTGTTTGTACTAGGAGCCCGTAAGAGCAGGCATATGCAGTGTAAAGAGCGCCCGGACTAATCCCGGAATGCCCGACGCAGGGAGAAGGCATCAACAAAAGAAGTGGAATTTATGCGTTAGCCACTGTGGTTTGGCTCATGTTTTTGTTCGGTGGGAAAAGGCGTGTATTATTTGCTCCTTGTTTTTCGGGAAGGTGGAAGTTTTATTTTATTGTTTTAGTTTTATTTTGTGTAAGTCGATTGGTTTTAGGAATAAATGTAATCATGATAAGTGAAACGATATTTTTTATGGGGCATAGTTTTTTAGATCTGATTAATCGAACAACCGGTTTTTTTCACGATTTTTAGCGCAAGTGCTGATCATTAGATACATTCCCACAGACTGACAAAATTGAAGCGAAAACATTCCTTGTATGTTTTTTTAAAATTCTCTCCAAATGTATCCTCAATACTTTTCGATATCGTGACCGAATTTAAACGATTTCACCAACCGAATTTAATACGAATGACACCACATGAACTATCAGTCACACGACCTCTTTGAATGAGCACCGCAACTTTAAAACTCCATCTGTCACGTTATTAAAATTCAGAATCACAACACATAGTCTATCCTCCTCCAATATCGGGCCGATTGCAACAGGGGAGGGACATAATCACAAGCTCGAGCGCTGAGTTGCCGTGGGTGATACGTTAATTTCCGTGTGGCAGTTCACGTTATTAGTGCTTGATGGGTGTGAGGATTTTTTAGCGTTGTTGTTGTTGTTGTTATACTCTTGTAGGTGTTGTTATTGTTATGATTATTATTATTAGCATGATCATAATGATGATCGTAATAATAGGAAGGATAATAATGATAATGATGATAATAGTAATGATAATAATAATTGTTACGATGATGATGGTTTTAGTGATGATGATGATGAAGATAATGATGATGATGATGATGATGATGATGATAATAATGATGATGATGATGAGGAGGAGGAGGAGGATGGGGATGATGATTATTGCTATTATTTCAATAATCGTCACCACCATCACCATCATCATCATTATCATCATCATCACCATCACCATCATCGCGTAATATGAGGGGAAACATTACTCCGACTGGGCGACTGAGTGAGCGTTCGGAAATGATTTGGATTGGGATTCCGCGGGTGGTGCCTGCTTGCGGGCCGCCGATATCGATTAGGGCGAGTGTGCATGCGATGGGATTTGGGGAATTTACTGATCGGGAAATGGATGGTCACACCCGCAGATGTAGTTAGGTTGGTGCTTTGGTATGTTTGCCTGGGTTGCTATGTTGG
>NW_028234406.1:7117172-7119672 GCF_977035675.1 Penaeus japonicus
TCGTCTGCTGATCCAGAGTTCTTGCGACCTTGTTCAGTGATCATTTAGATATTGGACGGGGCGAAGTCCGCCGCGGCACCGGGTTTTACGAGGGCCCGGCCTGCCAGAGAAAACTTCGGCCTCAACCCTTGCTGAAATTGACGATCGTCGCCAGCCGTCCTTTGCTCTCTCTCCCCCCCCCTCCCCTCCCCTCCGCTCGGAAAGGCCACTCCTCTGCTCCTGCTGCTTATTATTCTTATTTTTTTTTCTATTTTTAATTTATTCTTCTCCAACTTCTTATGCCTTCAGCTCTTCTTCCCCCCTCGTCCTCTTCCTATTCCTCCTCCTACCCTCCTCCTCCTCCTCCTCCTCCTCCCCTCCTCCTCCTCCTCCCCTCCTCCTCCTCCTCCTCCTCCTCCTCCTCCTCCTCCTCCTCCTCCTACCCTCTTCCTCCTCCTCCTCTTCCTCCTTCCCCCACGTGTACAGTAATCTTTACAGTTCTATTTCCTTTTTTTTATCCCTGCTGTTCTTTTCCATTTTTTCTCCTCCTTCCAGTACTTGCAACACCGGCCGATGTCGACATTCCATCAGCAATGTCACGTCAATACAAGTGGTCTCAATAAGCTTCCAGTTTTTCATCCTCAACCCTGTCGTCTTACTTTTACACTTCTCGGTAAACAGTGAGTCGTTGCTGTCGCGGTTGTAATCCACTGGAATCGGCTTAGGAACAGTGCATTTTGCGGCATCGTCTCTAAGGACTACGGTATTCCGTGAACGCGATTCCTCCTCGTTCTGTTTCATATTGTCAAGAGTTTGTCGCGCTCGTGTACCTCGCCTGCGGTCAGTTTGGGATAAGGTATCTTAGATGAATGGGGGAGTGGGACGCGTGTCTTCTGTCTCTTTTAATGCATGGCCACCTTGTCCCTCATGACCACCCGTGTCCCCATCATTGCTTCATGGCCAACTCAGCCTCTTTCTCTCACTCATCCGCTTGGTGCCTTGGCCAGCTGCCCACCTTCCCTGTAGGGCTACGAACCCTAATTCATCTGTCCTGTAATGACACTAAGCCCCATCCATCTGGTCTTTAGTATCGTGGATATTTCCGACCTCTCTTGACTTATTTTTTTTTTATAAAATAGGTCGAATAGTTCCGACCTTTTTTCAGCATGAAGAACTTTTCGATGGTATGATTTTTTGTGAGCTTTATCCCTATGATTCATCTGTAGGTAGTCCCTTTGTGGTCTTTTGATAGGCGTTTGGTGGACAAATAGATAATTACTGATGCTCTGAATGCCCCCCCCCTCCCCGCTCCCATCTCTCTCTCTCTCTCTCTCTCTCTCTCTCTCTCTCTCTCTCTCTCTCTCTCTCTCTCTCTCTCTCTCTCTCTCTCTCTCTCTCTCTCTCTCTCTCTCATTCTTTCAACCTTCAGAGTTTGTAAAATTTAAGATCCTGTTCTCCAGAGAGAGAAAGAAGTTAGCCAAGGAAGATGATAGAGTGAGGCCAGTGTTCCCGACCATATCGCAGCTGGTAACTCGCTCTCCGCGTTATCTTCCATAACTTTCGCTTAATTCCACATCACTTCCATCTCGAGTCCTCTTTCAGTTCATTTCTCCTTATCTTCTGCTGATACGGTTCCTGGTTCTCCATCTCTTTCTCCCTCTTGCTCTTTTTTTATCCATCTCTTTCTCGTCTCTGTATCTATTTCTTTGACTTATCAGATATCTTGTCTTTCGTTTCTGCCAATAGGACCTTCTATTTCCCCTTCTTTAATCTCCCCATCTCCCTCTCCCACCCTCTCTTTCTCTTTTTCCCACTCTTTCTCCCTCTACCACCCCCACTTTCTTTCACTCTCCCTCTCCCTCTCACCCTCCCTCTTCCTCTCCGGTGAGCTCCCCCTCCCTCTCACTCTCTATGAACCTTTTCAACCTCTCCTACTCCCTCTCCTTCTGCGTCTCCTTCTCCTCTCCCTCACCCATCCCTTCCCCCTCCCTTTCCACCTCCTCCTCCCCTTCCCTCTCACTCCTTCCCTCTCTCTCTCTCTCTCTCTCACCCTCGCCCTTCCCACGCCCCGCCTTCATTCCCTTTCATCTTGCCGACTCTCTTGTTTTCCTTCCGTCTACGGCTTTTGTCGCCCCTAAAAATCCTTTCGCTGAATACCACACGTACTTGATGTATCGTTTATTTTTAATTTTAGCGGATTTTATCCCGGATTCCTCTTTGTTTAAGTTCGATTCGTACCGTTTAGACAAGTGAAAAGGCGCCGGTTTGGGGAAGGAAAATGCGATGTTTTGGGTTCTTGGTGGATAGGCGAGTGAAGCAGATTTCTATTTTGATTTTAGATTTTTGTTTTTATCAAGACATAAATTACAATATAGATATTGACGATGTTCTTGGAAGTGATCATATGAAATTGTAATTGTAACGTATATTATTTTGTATAATAGTAATGACAGAGCTGAAAAAATATATGTGTTTGATAAGAAAAGACTGCTAGTGTTGACGGCAACCATGTACAAAGGGA
>NW_028234406.1:7122172-7169672 GCF_977035675.1 Penaeus japonicus
TCTCTCTCTCTCTCTCTCTCTCTCTCTCTCTCTCTCTCTCTCTCTCTCTCTCTCTCTCTCTCTCTCTCTCTCTCTCTCTCTCTCTCTCTCTCTCATTTTTTGTGGCTGGAAGGTAGCTGAGAGATCAAAGTTTTTAAACTACGGTGATAAGTAACTTCCTAGGAAGAAATATCAGTATCCAAGCCAATAACCTCGGAGCTAAGGATATCTTCGACTTTTCTTTATTTGTTTCTTTCCCTTCACCGTTTTACAAGATCAGAAAATCGTAAACTCCTCCCGTATATCCGTGTCTTGTGTCTGCTGCTCGATACCGTGATCCGGAATGGTGACGAAAGAAAAGGGAAAAAGAAAACTCATTTCGTCCAAAATCAAAAAGTACTTACCGTCGTCGGGTTGCACTGTGGCCCTGCAAGGTCTAGTGACCAGCTGCTCCCGGGGTCTGATGCCAACTGTTCCATCTGCTGCCATCTGGCGGCCGCTCGGAGAGAGCGGTTTTGCGACGACTTTCCGGCTCCCACTTACTCCATATTTTTTTACAGATTTCATTTATTTATTGGCACAGGCTTTATATCATATGTATTTGTTTATTTCTTAGAATTTTTACAGTATTTATACAATATTTGTTTATCTATCCAAACAAACATGAATAGTATCTATACAATATTTACACAACATTTATTCATTCACATCTGCATAGCATCAACATAGAATTTACGCAATATTTATACAACATTTATGATTTCCCAGGATGTTTTCACCAACCACTTTGCGATTGTTGATTGGATAAATGTACCTAGTGTTGTTTAGCTTCGAATTAATCTCATGTTAATCTCACTGCGAATATCGGTGTATGTAACTGGCAAGTCTCATTACAACGTTAACTTTGATCTAAGGGAATAACCTCAATGATTTTATCACTCGCTGCGTTTGAACAGAGGCGAAATGGGAATTTTGTTTTGAATTAGGAGGCGAGTGATGATAAGGACTAAAATTCAGTATCAGCAAACGGGAATCGCGGTTTGTCGCCACAGTGAAGGGCAACGTTACAACATTCACTGTGATTACTGCAATGTCAGCTCCTAACGAACTTGTCTGTCTCTGACGAATGCAATTGCGTGGGTCAACAGCGAAGTGGCGAAGTCAGATTCCTCTGTCGAGAAACCGTCGACAAACAAAGGGAAGACGAGAGATACATGCTAACTAAGAAGACCGACGAGGAAGGAGAGACAACGCTTATCTACTTACGTGATCCTTGCCGTGTTAGTGTTTAAAAGATTAAAGTCGCACTCTTTAGAGAGGTCTTTTCGTTCAACAAACGGATTTTATCCTTTCATCCGAATGGTATTGATACTACTTTGCTTGAGTTATTCGAGTGTCCAAAGACTGATGACAAAGTAATAAAATTATGATGTTTTTCGGACAGTCCATTTTTCGAAACTTTTACTTCGAGTCAGAATCGACATTTTCCTCAGCAGGAGACCGAGTACCGTGGGCGTGAGGAGGACTGGCGGCGTCGGACGCAAAGCAGCGAGAAACATTCTGTTAAAAATGTCACGCCGCAAACCACGGCCATTGGAAAATCGTTAGCTTGCGTTGTTACGGGGTGCCTTGGAAGGTCCCTCAGACGCATTCCTCAAGCCCCGAGAGACCTCTTAAAGCGCGACCTTCCACCGGTTCCGGACGTTGGACACGAGGGGGTTAGGTGGAGAGGGGAGGTAAGGGGTGGAGGGGAAGTAGGAGGAGGAGGAGGAGGATTCATTTGAAAGGGGATAAAGCGCTGCCGGAACCTTTCACTCTGCGCGGAGTCCTGCCTTGCTACACACAAGCATATCATCTACCATACTTTCGTCATCTCAACCCTTCATCCTCCCTTCCATCCCCGGCTTGCCATCCTCCACTCTCTGCCCTTCTCCACCCAGGCTCTCTCTCCTCGGGCCCCAGGGTCTACACTAAAGAAAATAAAGGCGAGAAACCCCGAGGTCTCCGCTATAGCGTCCAATAAACACCGCCGGACGGAGGACAATGGCTCCGTGGAGAGACACGGAATGCCTCTCCTGCGCCGACTGAAACGCCACTTCAAGTTGACCGGTTGCAGGGAATGAAGGAGGAGAATGGGTGAGGAAAGGGAGAGGGGGAGGGGGAGGGGGGGAGAATGAGAGTGAGAGTGAGTCGAAGGGAAGGGGAATAGGGAGGGAGCAAGGGGAGCAGAGAGCTCCTTAGGTTTGGTCTACAAGTGACGTTTATGAAAAAGAAGAGTCACTGGAGAGAACAAAATACCAGAGACGAGCCGGTTCCGGTGGGGTTGGGAGAAGGGAGGGAGGGGAGGGGAGTAAGGGAAGGAGGGGAAAAGGAAGGGGGAAAGGAGGGGAGTAAGAGATGAAGGAAGGGAGGCGTGAGGGACTGGAAGGGAGGGAGAGAGGGAGAAGGGGGTTTAATGCGAGGTCAGCAGCCTGACGCTGTCTGGCCTAGGTGCATAAACTTGTTTGATATACAGATGGAGTCAGATGGGTTTGAACAGAGGTAGAAGAATAGTGAAAAAAGAAGAAGAGAATTCAAGAACGAGATGAATGACAAGAGACAAGCAAGGGGATGTGAAGAGAAGAGAGAGAATAAAAAAAACAGAAGCAGAGAGAATAACGCGGGATAAGAAAAGGAGCCAAGAGAGAGGGCGGAGAGGGAGGCTTCAGCAGAGATTTAGCTCATACGGTTTTGTAAGTATAAAAGAGTAGATTTACGACTCGGCGCAGTTTTGAAAAGCAAAGAATTAGGGGAGATTGTTTGAATGGATATCTCCGGCGGGAACGCGTGAAGCGGACGAATGGAAGGGGGCGGAAACTGCTAAAAAGGAATTTCATCTTCGAGCAAGTGGATACTACAAGTTTCGGGAGTTTGGAGTTTGGTGATGAAGATGGTGTTGGGTGATGAGGATGGTGGTGTGGGTGGGGAGAAGGATAGGGATAGGGATGGTGGGAGTAAGGATAAGGATAGGGATAGGGATGGTGGTAGTAGGAATAAGTATAGGGATAGAAATAGTGGTAGTGGGGATAGGGAATGGAATGGTGGTTATGGTGATAGTGATGGCCATGTTGCTATTGGTAATGATGGTGATAGTGTTAATGAGAAGAAAAGAGAAGAAGAAATAGGAACTGGAAGAGGAAAAGAGTAAGGAAAGGAGTAATTTTATTGTAGGAGAGGGAGTAAGAGTAGGATTGGGCGGAGGAGAACGGGAGGAGTGACGATAACAATAGCAGCGAGGATGCTGAGGATGAATTTAAATTCATAGAATATTCTAGACGCGCATGAACACAAACATTAAAGGAAATTTCGTTGTGGTTTAGTCTCATAACGTAGGCTTATAATGCAAAGTTAGTAGCGTTAGTAACGAGTTAATCTAAAACCGTATAATAGCAACGGGACACAGTCATTTAGCGGATTATAGGATTATGATCTGAATGGACAATACGGTAACATGGTAATGAAGTCATATATATGAGGTTGTTGCAAATGCAATCTACATTGCATGATAAGGTGGCGAAGGGCGAGCACTGCCTAATAAGCGAGGCTATTGTTTAATTAACGCTTAATTTTGGATACATGTGGCTCGTGTCTTTGGTAAAGCATGGTGGATATATTAATTATTTAAGAGTTTATTTTACCACATAAAGGTCTGACAATACATATACTATACTTTTAGCTTTGTGTCGTTTCGCATGTACACGAAACGACACAGACACAGAGAAACAGACAGGCACACACACACACACACACACACACACACACACACACACACACACACACACACACACACACACACACACACACACACACACACACACACACACACACACACACACACATACAACACAACAGAACACACACACACAAAACACACACAAACACACACACAACACACACACAACACACACACACACACACACACACACACACACACACACACACACACACACACACACACACACACACACACAACAAAAAAAAACACACACAAAAACACACACACACACACACACACACACACACACACACACACACACACACTCACACACACTCTCTCTCTCTCTCTCTCTCTCTCTCTCTCTCTCTCTCTCTCTCTCTCTCTCTCTCTCTCTCTCTCTCTCTCTCTCTCTCTTTCTCTCTTTCTCTCTTTCTCACATACACTCAAATACAGTATTACATATGCGCATTTTTTCCATGAACTGCAACTGACCCAATACTATCCCGCATATGCAGTAGTCTTATAGTGAGCCGTCTTATAGCCACGCCACACGCTCACAGGTCGTCAAGCACTAATGAAACATGGCCCATACATTACCCGGTGCGCTGGCAAAGCATTTATGCCAAGTTATACACAGACAACCGTAACATAATGGCCGGGGTGCTGACGCTGCTGTGGGTCCCTCGCTGGAACCCGCCCTTTGGTTCTCTCGCTCTCCGGTTCTCTCGCTCTCTGGATATCCCTTTTTCTCGAAGTCTGTATATCCGTTCATGCATTTATCCACATACACGCACACGTAAAGTAGATATAGTCTGAGTTACTAAGGTACTATCCACAAAGTTTTATGATTCATATAGTTATCTGGAATCTAGACATGAAAGGGAGAGTGTATTAATATCGACGAACTGATGTCGACGTTGAGGGAACAGCTGTTGATGTCGACAATTTTCTCTCGGTGCAGGAAATCGGAATCAGGAATATTAATGTTTACAAAGGCAGGCTCTGAGCTAAGTCTTTGATGTAGAAAATTAGTTTTGTCCTATAAGAGATCCCGAGGAAATTCTGAATGGAAGCGTCTCGATAGTTTCCTTGTTTTCCCTCTTCCTCCTCCTCCTCCTCTTCCTCCCTTTCCTCCTCCTCCTCCCCCCTTTCCTCCTCCCTTCCTCCCCGTTTTCCTCCTCCCTCCATCCCCCTTTCCTCCTCCCTCCATCCCCTTTTCCTCCTCCCTCCATCCCCCCTTTCCTCCTCCCACCATCCCCTTTTCCTCCTCCCTCCCCCCTTTCCTCCTCCCTTCATCCCTCCCTCTCCTCCTCTTTCTTCTCGTTCTCCTCCTCCTCGTCTTCCTTTACCTTCTTTCCTCTCCTTTCCTTTCTTCTCCACTCCTCTCTCTGCAAAACTATCTTTTTTCTCGCTCCTCCTCTTTCCTCCTATCCATCTCTCCCTCTTCCTTCTACATTTGTTCCTTCCCCTTTCAATTCCTTACCGTCCTCGATGACTCTCACTTACCATGCATGTGCTTAATCACACGGTAAGAACTCATTTTTCGCGGTCCAATATTTCACACAACTTAAAATTATAGGATTTCGAAGATCGGGGAGCGCGGACTGTAGATTAGAGAAAGAGATAGAGAAGGAGAAAAAAAAAGAAGAGTCGCAGATGCACATAGGGAGAAAGATGAGCAAGATATGAAACGAAGGAGGGAGAGAGATAGAAAGGGAATATATATATATATATATATATATATATATATATATATATATATATATATATATATATATATATATATATATATATATATATGAAGGTCTCAGTCCTTCATAATTGTTCCTCTTATGTTCCTCCACATTATTTTTCTTCCATCTCGTTTTTTTGTCCCTCCGTCATCAAAAGAGTCATACATACAGTGCTCAAAGATCTGTCAAAACAAATTACATCGACTTATTCTTTTTATCTCTGGCAATAATGTCTGGTAAGTGGGATATAGGTATGTTTTTTTTCAATCGATAGGAAATATAATAATATCCTTTATCGGCAACATTGAAGAGAGGCCATTAGTATTGGCAGTGGATTATTTTATGAGCAAAGCGCTGCTATGTATTCTGGTACAGGAAATGCTGATATATAACCTGCAGATATCGGTATAACGAGGAGCATTTGCTGTATTGTCAGCGTGGATTATATTACAAAAATACCGAGTGAGATTGCCAGGTTCCGTGTTTTTATTATTGTTTTACTCACACACACGCACACGCGCAGGCACACGCACAGGCACACACAAATGTATATAAAATGTATATATATGTATATATATGTATATATGTATATATATATATATATATATATATATATATATATATATATATATATATATATACATGTACATATACATTATCTATCTATCTAACACACACACACACACACACACACACACACACACACACACACACACACACACACACACACACACACACACACACACACACACACACATATACTTATACATATACATATACATATACATATACATATACATATACATATACATACATATACACATTTACTTATATACTTATATACTTAAACTGAAACTTAAACTTATACATACATATGTATATATGTATGTATGTATATGTAATGTATATATTTACATACATATATACATGAAATGCATTCTGATTGAGTGTGTGTGAGAGAAGGGGAGGAGGTAGACGTGTTTAGATTAATTTCCTGTGTTATTTATTTACATTTATTTATCTTTGCTTTGTTTATACTATTTATATTTCCCTTTCCGTAGTCCCTCTTCATCTCTCTCCCACCCGCATCTCTCCCGTTTATTCGATTCATTTCGTAACAGAATTTGGGTTTGTAGGGGAGTATCGGCTGTGCTCGACGCGTGCTCTGGAAGCAGCGGTGAGAGCCCTATACGGTGCGCAGTGTTTGGTGAGGCAACAACATCTCTCTTGGCCAAACAATCTGATTCTGGCCAAACAATCTGATTCACGTAGGGTTTTCACAATTTTCACGTTTCAGAACGTATTTAGGTTTTTAGGTGGTATATTGTATAGGAACGGAATTGTATGTAAGGTTGGTGGGTGGTAAAAAAAAAAAAAAAAAAAAAAAAAAAATGGTGTGAGAAGAGAAGAGATTGTGATTTGTGAGAGGCTATGTACTGCCAGTCGTGCCTGCAGTGCTGCATATCAGATATCAATGCATTTATATAATAATTCATCTCCATTTAATTAATAAACACTTTGTTTTGCTTTTGCTTTTAATTTTTTTTTATTTCTTATTTTTTTTTTTTCTGGTCATTATTGTTTTTTTTTTTTGTTTCATTCATCATTATTTACTGTTTTATGCTTTTAAACTAAATACACTTAACTGACTTCGCAGCTGTCGCACGAATAGCAGCTAAGAAATTTGTAAGTTTTATGAGTTTGTATTTTGTGTGTTATTTTCCATTGCATGAAGCTGCAGTGCGTCTCATCACTGCTACATTTTCATTCGATATATCTGATCTGCAGTTTATATTTGCTTCAGGAGACTGTAAGGATGCATGCAAAGAGATGAGGAAGTACAGATAGAGAGTGGGATAGGAGGGAGGGAGAGGGAAAGAGAAAGATAGTGGGAGAGAATGAAAGAGAAAGAGAAAGAAGGAGAGAGAGACGGAGAGGGAGGGGGTGAGAGAGGGAGGGTGTGAAGGAGAGAGAGGGAGAGGGGGGAGGGGGAGGGTGGGAGAAAGAGAAGAATAGAGAAATCAAAAGGCGCTTAGTGGGTAAAGTGAGACAGGAGGGGGAGAAAAGTAAGAGATGAAATGAAGTTGAAAGAGCGAACTACAACGCACGAACGAACACAACGGAAGAGATGAGATACCAAGCGAGCAAAGGAGCAAATGAACGCAGAGGGAGAAAGAAAATGTATATGTCAGGAAAAGGGAGAAGTGTTGCCGGCTGCGATCAAACACACTGCATGAAAATGGAGCTATTGGAACTGCATAGTAATTTCCCCTTTCCCCGGTCGGTTCTGCGCCTGATTTTTGTAGGCGACAGCTTAGCTACAAAATTAATCCCATCGGTGCTCGCTGTTGTAATGCCGAGCTATTGACTCGGGCTAAATTATTTCCTTTCACATTCGCCCGTCGTATTGTGCTCGCATTGGCGGTGACAAATGGGAAAGCCTTTTTAGCTTGCTTGCATAAAAGGCTAGAAATAATCATTCCTCAGTCTGGCATGCAGTTTGTGGATTTCCCGCGGGACGGAGAGAACATGTTTTTCATAATCAGTGCCAAGAATCAGTCGTTATTATCCCCTCAGTACCTTTGGAAAAAAAATATATATACTTTATTGGTTATGACGTTGCCTAAGTTTGGTTTTCAATATGATTTTTTTTTCAATCAGGGATGAAGAGAGTGTTTAGTCATAGTTTAAGTTATCTCTCTCTCTCTCTCTCTCTCTCTCTCTCTCTCTCTCTCTCTCTCTCTCTCTCTCTCTCTCTCTCTCTCTCTCTCTCTCTCTCTCTCTCTCTATCTCTATATATATATATATATATATATATATATATATATATATATATATATATATATATATGTGTGTGTGTGTGTGTGTGTGTGTGTGTGTGTGTATGTATGTATGTATATGTATGTATGTACATAAATATATGTAGTGGTATATACGTATAATAAAGATATATTACACATATCTATATATTATATATTATTGTATTGTTGCATTATTGTATATAAACACGAATGTCGACAATATTCCTTGGCTGAGTTGTATCTCCTTGCCTGACTTCGCTTCGCTGAATAGAATGTCACTCTCTCTTCGCTATTTGATGCGTTTAGCTTCTCCTTTTATTTTTGTTTATCTAATATATTTGCTGCTTCGTGCAGTTGCATATAATTATGAATTATGTTAACGTAAGAAGAATTAAATTAGGTAATATTCATTGTCAATCACTCCACATGTGCTTCTGAAACAAACAGGATATTGTCATATTCACGGATCTCGTTGCCTTTGATTTTTACTTTAGAAGTAACAACGTATCCAGATTTGTACCTGTTTTTTTTTCTTCTTCCAACCGAACGATGAGAGACCAGTTGCTAAGAGAAAGTTCTCCTAACTTACTCCCTTCCCTGCTTTCACTCCCTCGTTCCTTCCTTTGTGTCTCCGTCTCTGGTTTGTGTCTTTTGACGGGCAACTTGGAAACTGGACGATTTCCTTTGATAACGGTTTGCAGAGTATGCGAAGGCAGAGAAGGATTGTCGTTTAATGTTGAACAACTTTGCAATAACCGCGACTTTCATTGTTTAGGAGGGGAAGGGGTATGAATGTTAAGCAGCGGCTACAAGAAATGTTTTTATGTGGGTTTGTTTGTGACTATACACACACATACACACACACATATATATATATATGATGTTTTTATGTCTGTATATTGATATTTTTGTATCTATATATGTTCATAAATTCTCTCTCTCTCTTTCTATATATATATATATATATATACATATATATATATATATATATATATATGTATGTATATATATATATATATATATATAAAATATATATATATATTATATATATATTTATATAATATGTGTGTGTGTGTATTTATGTGTGTATATAGTCACGTTTTTTTTCTTTTCGTTTTAAAAATGCAAAGGAACATCCTCTCTCTCGCTTAATTACGTTCCATTTCTTGAAAAAGAAAGAAAGAAAGAAAAAAAAAAACGGGCGGCTGAGGTTGTTTCGTCGTGGTGGAGTCGGCTCTCCTGCTTCGTATTCACAGCTGGCCCCGGCGATGAGACGTGTATGGTTGCGAGGAGAACAAGGTTTGATCTCGAGTTAGCAGAGGTTCCAGGGTGAATGTTGAAAAGGCACAGCGAGTGTGGTCGGGAGGGGGGATGTGAGAGTGGGGTCGGGTGAGAAGGGTGAGGTGTTGGGGATGGTAGGGAGAGGAGGGGTAAAAGGGAGGACGAAGTGGGGTGGAGGGGGAGGGGTGTTATTTGGCTGGAGGGAGAGACGCTTCCCGTAAGATATGACAGGATTTTGCGGTCTCGTCATCCGGACGTAGTATTATTCTTACAATCAAAGACCGAAAAAAATCTGCACAAGATAAGAGGAAGGTCAAAATTCGGAATAGGAAACAGATTGTAATGATTTATAAAGAAAGAAGCAGAAGAGGAAGGAGAAGAACAATGATAATCGTAATGATAATGATAACGATGATAATAATGATGATAATAGCAGTGACGGTGGGAATGATAACAATATCAGGTTATCAGTAAATGAAGGGTGTGACGTGGAAATCAGGACAACCGCAACAACAAACACAACAGTAGCAACAGCAGCTGTAATAACAGCAACATATGATAGTAATAATAGTAGATGATGATAATGATGATGGTAATAATAACAATGATGATAAAAAAGGATAATAGTAATACAAACAAAATAAAGCGGTTTAAAGGCTTTTCTTTTATCTCAAATGAACTTCGTATGCCCGTGTGTTCTCCTTCCCCGCTGCGTACCTACCGCAAGTCGCCGTTAAAACGTGAGGGGTTTTCGAACACGAGTTCAATCACATTGCACTGAGGGCTAGCGAGCCGGAGGGTGGGGGGTAATAAAGGAAGGCCGGATGCAACTTCGAAGTTTGCGGGTTCGTCCGCGGAATACAAACAATACATCCTCTACGTCTAGTTAATTTTATGTATGGTTCACATTGCGTTGACACTCTTTTCGTCCCTTATATTTCTTGTTCAATTATTCACTGAAGAGGATATTTCTAACCGTAGTGTCATAGTTAATTTCACTTCAGTTTCTTAATAATTGTATAACATCTATATACATATACATTCATCTGTGGTCGAAAATCAGGAATACTTGATTTGGTAATGAAACGCGATGCATACAACCGTAGAGTTTTCGCCCCACATACACATTCCTAGAGGCTAGAAAAATGTACACATATATACACCCACACATACATACATATACATACACTATATATGTGCATATCAATATAAATAGTTGGATAGGCGTATTTGTATATATGTATGTATGTATGTATGTATGTATATATGTATATATGTACATACGTACATATATACATACATATACATATACATATATATGTACATATATACATATATGTATATATGTACACGCACACACACGCACACACATACACACACACACACACACACACACACACACACACACACACACACACACACACACACACACACACACACACACACACACACACACACACACATAAAAAACACACACACACACACACACACACACACACACACACACACACACACACACACACACACACACACACACACACACACACACACACACACACACACACAACACACACACACACACACACACACACACACACACACACACACACACACACACACACACACACACACACACACACACACACACACAACACACACACACACACACACACACACACACACACACACACACACACACACATATATATATATATATATATATATATATATATATATATATATATATATATATATACACACACACATATACACACTTGTTTTTGCTGTACCTAACCCGAGCGCTCTCGAGAGCTCAACAGAAGCCTGGGGATCAGCCCGTCGCTTCCAGCCACTTAGTTTGTATGAATATTATATAACTTTCAGTCATACATACTTCGCTTCCTCCCTTCGGTTCCCAGCCTCTCTCATCCCTCCGTATCCTACAGCCTCCTCCGAAAACTAGATTATTTCCGACCCTTTTGTGGTCTATTTGTCCTGGGCTTCTCTTAAGTAGAGCTACGAGGATGATTTTTTATTAATGTTTTTTTTTTTATTCTGAAGAAGAATGTGAAATTAAGTGCGACATGCAACAAATGCAACACCCTTAACAAAATGAAATCGTAACTTCGAAATATTTGTTTTCTTAACCCGATATTACGAATTTTGAAACACACAAGCCAATTGATTTCTTCTTTTTTTACTTCCTTTTTTGAAGTTTTCGTACCCGCTTTTGATATTTTTTGCGGGAGAATTCTTTCGCGACGTAGAATTATTGACGTGGAGGTCGTGGAAGCGATTTTCCTGTTCATGTGTTCTTGGATAGCCGCTGGCTGGGACGAAAATAGTTTTACTGAATTGTTTTCTCCTTCTCTTTGTAGCGTCAGTGGACACTCATTAGAAATTATTAGATGCGCGAAAGACAGCAAAAAAATGTTCTTTTTTTATAAACTGGCAAGACTGAAAATACTTGGCTGTTTCCTTACCTTCGGAGTTGGCCAACATTCTCTTTTCATTTATGTTAAGTGACAAAATCTATACCGTCTCCATTTTCTCTTTCCGCCTCCCAAAGAGAATCTTGAAAGGAGCCGAAATAGGATTAGGCAAATGTGAAGGTACAAAGTAAATTGTACTGGCACTGAAGCGCCGAGGAGCCTTCCCGAGACCCTTGTAGATGGCGTTGTTTTTCCTGGGCTTAGTAGTATCCGAAAGGAGTCTTCCGCGCCATAGCTCGTACTTTTGTAAGATGTTGAGCTCATCGATGCGGAATGTTTCTCTGTTTTATCTGTGAGGAAATCCTTCTTTTTTTTTGCGTGTGTGAATTAGCTCCGTTTCGCTTTCGTTGTTCGGGCTTATACAAGGTTAGAAAGACATAGCAGATGGCCTGGCTTTGATGTACTACCCTTGCGGCGGTGATAGCTGGCAGCTGCTGAGGAGAACCATTAAGAGCATACATTAGTTACGGCCTTAATGAGGATCTCCATCATTTAGTCCGTGGTCAGTGAACTGGTGTCACTCGGGGGTGTCATGTTGGAGGAGGAAAAGACTAGGATAGGAAGGGGAAGAAGAAGAAGATGAAGCAGAAGAAGAAGAAGAAGAAGAAGAAGAAGAAGAAGAAGAAGAAGATGATGAGAGACAAAAGAAGAGGTAGAGGAGAAGGAAGAGAATCAGGGAGAGAATAATGTGGTAGTTAGGACTGTTGGCCGAGATGAAGGGGAGTAACCAGGAAATGAAAGAATAGGCTTGATAAATAATCTTGTGGCTGTCACTAGTTTCCGGAAGTGTTTCTTGTAATGGATTTATTTATCGAAGCAGTTGTTAGCGCAACACGCTCGGCTGAAAGACGGGCAGGCGTGAGGGATGGGTGTCTGAACTGTTCATAAAGCTGTTCAAGGAGCGGATCTTGGCTCATAGGACCAACGTCTGTAAGGTCGGCGTCGCTAGCTCTATGTGGCACAATTTCAACACTATCAGCTGACGTCCGCTTTTTAGGATATTGTTCACTTTGCTTCTGTCGTTTCCTTGTTTTATGGCGTTTTTGAAGCCAAGTTTTTTCAATGTGTGGGAAATAAGTCTATATTTATTTTGACGTTCTTTTCCACCACTTACATTCATCATAAGTCTTGTCATTTGGAATAAAACTTTGTTATGGAAAACGTTTCTTGGAAAATCATATCAATTTAATCTCTCCGCTTTTTCCCTATAGTTTTTTTTTCTTCTTTTTTTGTCATTGCGAGAGTAAAAGAGGAAGAACAGAGGGAGTTTGCTTACTCAGATTGATCCAAATCTCGTGCGGAGATCAAAGGAGATCGGGAGAGGCTAGTGACGTTCGCTTAAAGGGACGGGTTTCACATATATGAGGATCTATATCTATCTGTCCGTCTGTATTGCTATATGCTTACGGATGTACAATTTGACTTGTGTATGTATGAATACGTACAGTGCATGTGCATTAGATATTAATTTACTTGTGTTAGGCGTGTGCGAATAAATATATACTCTCTCTCTCTCTCTCTCTCTCTCTCTCTCTCTCTCTCTCTCTCTCTCTCTCTCTCTCTCTCTCTCTCTCTCTCTCTCTTTCTCTAGCTCCTCTCTCTATCTCCTCTCTCTCTCTCCCTCTCTCTCGCTCCTCTCTCTCTCTCTCTCCCTCTCCTGTCTCTCTCTCTCCCCCTCTCTCTCTCTCTCTCCCTCTCCTGTCTCTCTCTCCCTCTCCCTCCTCTCTCTCTCTCTCTCTCTCTCTCTCTCTCTCTCTCTCTCTCTCTCTCTCTCTCTCTCTCCCTCTCTCCCTCTCTCTCTCCCTCTCTTCCTCTCTCTCCCTCTCTCCCTCTCCCCCTCCCTCCCTCCCTCCCTTACTCTCCCTCTCCTTCTCCTCTCCTCTCCTCTCTCTTATTCACACATATTCACATGTGCGTGCTCATGCAAGCAGTATATGAATAATGAAAAAAAAACACTGTCTGACTGCTATATCTCCCCCTTCCCTTTCACACAATCACATCCACGTGTAACACTTGCATTTCGGGGCATTTAATCTTTTCATGCGAATTTGTTTTGTCTCCCTCTTCCCACGTTCACACAACCCCACTGTTCTATATCGGTGCGTATAGAAAGATAGCAATTGTGAATTTATGTCTGAGTGAGCGAATTGCCGTCCGGGAGGGAGTCGGGAGACAAACAAAACGAAAGGAAAGGAAAAGGGGAAACTGGAGGCAATATAAGTAAATAAAGGATACACGCGTGTATTTCAGAACGAACAGAAGGACCGTCTTGGGAGTAGGGGTGGAGGAGGGGGTGGAGGGGGCGGGATTGTGAGAATGTTTAGTGGCTCTCCAGCTAATTGTGAGGCACAGCACTCCGCCTCCTCCTGCTGGGTTCTCTCAGCTCGCATTATGGTACTTTTTTACTTGATCTAAGGATGTATTGTTGGTGTTATATATACAAGTGTATATTTATAAAAGTGTTTTTTTATGCGAGATTTATTCTTCCGTTGAATTCTGTCTTGGCATTGTGCTTAAGAATGTATTTATTTGTGATTTACGAGGCAGTCTTCCCTTACGGTGTTCGTGGTTTTCGGTCTTTTGTTAGTCTAACTTCCAGGATGTATTTTTAACTTCATAACTTTGTTAATAATTCCGCAAAAAAATGAAATGCATTTTTATCCATTAATCTTTAATATTGTCAAGTTTCACTTCTTTTTCTCTCTCTCCTTCCTCCAGCCTACTCTCTCCACGTAATTTTTCTTCTTCCTCGCCACATTTTTATTCGTAATAATCTTTTTTCGTCACTGCCGCCGCCATTATTTATTCTCCACTATCTGTGTTTCTGACTGAGTTCACATTTTCTTTTTTTATCGCCAAGTCAATCTTCGCGTATACCTCTGGATAAAGGGAAAGAGAAGAAAAAGGAAAAATACTGATGTTGTGTAAACATGTGTGTCTGTTTTTTTCTTTTTCGAAAGAGAGAGAGAAAGAGAGAGAGAGTGAGTGAGTGAGTGAGTGAGTGAGTGAGTGAGTGTGTGAGTGAGTGAGTGAGTGAGTGAGTGAGTGAGTGAGTGAGTGAGTGAGTGTGTGTGTGTGTGTTGTCTGTTTGTCGGCGGGATGGCGTTTGAGTGTGAGCCGAGGCCCAAATCGTCCAAATACTTTCCCTGTTCCGTCCCACATTCCCGCGTGCGATGTGATATCCAGCCTCTTCCTTCCTCGTCTGTATGTCTCGTATCGTGTTGACTTGACCCCGAGTTCCATTCCTTGGGTTGTGTTAGTGAGGCTGCACATCGTTTATTTTGTCCTCTTGCGTTAGATATTCATAGTTGGATAACATATTCCCCGCGTGTACCGCCCACGGGTGTCTAGATGTTGCTGCAGAGTCCATGGAAGTTTCCTTGGAAGTTACTCTTGGATGATTGATTGATATTTACTTTAAGGTCGAGAAAGTTTCATTATTGTCTTGGTAGAAGTTTTTTAAAGGTTAGGTACTTCGAACATGCATTGTAACTGGTTTTAAGAAATCGCTAGATTGCCGTCATTGTGCGTTATCTCTCTCTCTCTCCCTCCCTCCCTCCCTCCCTCCCTCCCTCTCATTCCCTTAGAGTTTTTTTCTTTGTTGTTTCTCCTGGTGCTTGCATGAGGAGGTGGCGAACAAGAGTCGGATTGGGAGCTCCTCGGCGGCGTTGTCCGCAGAGCGAAAAAGTCCACACACAGCTGCCTGTCACGTGTCCATGAATAAACAATGTAGAGCTGACACTGTGCATTACCTTCACCCGTTACACTTCTGGCCCTCAGTGCCGCGTGCCACACAACACGCCGTGTGAGAGAGAGGAAGAGGAAGATGGAATGAAGGGAGGGAACGGATGGAATATTTCTTTTTTCTTTCTTTAATCCTGAGTGATAAGGGAGGGGGAAGAACAACGCGTAGAGGGAGCAGAGCTGAACGAGGAAGAGCGGCGGATAAGAGGGGAAAAAGACGTGGAAGAAACACAAAGAAAAGGGGAAATCACGATGGTAGAAAAAAAGGGGGAATGTGTTTCGGATGTGTTTTGTAATCACCATCACGTACAAAAGTTTTTATTATTTTTTTATCGGTTTTCATGAAATAGTATTTCCTTTATCTCAGTATTATTCTTTTTTTTTCCCTTTATCTCAGTATTATTTTTTTTTTACAAGTGGATGTGATACAGCTGATCCGGTCTCAAATAATTAACTGTTAGTTTTTGTTTTGCTATTATTATTTTTAACCTCGGTAGACACAGTATGAACACAAATAACCGATACTTTCTAACAGCATCCAAACACCTTCAGTGCAGTTCGCAACACACCCAGAGATACAGCACTGTCTCGTATTAGCGGCTTGAAGGCGTGAAAACCGCGGGTGTCTAGGCCTGCCTGGCATAGTGTCTGGCAATGTCAGGATCAGATCCCAGCAGACGCACACACAAGGGATCTCGACCCCACACCCCCAGATCCCCCGCGGAAACAATGCTCGAGATTTTACAAGGAAGATCCTGCTGCTCCTACTTCGTCGTCGCGTGTGTGGGAAAAGAAATGGTGACAGTTGTAGAAGTCTTCCTAAGCTTTGCCATCAAGGGGTAGTTCACGCTTTGCCACCGCAGGAAGAATCTGTTTTATCGTCGCGGTAGCTGTTAAACGTAGAAAAAGGTAGGAGAAGAAATAGAAGTAGAGTAGAAGAATCAATAAATAGATCAAGAGAGATGAATAAAGAAAAAGTAAAAGAAAGAAATAAAGAAAGAAAATGAAGAAGAGGTTGGGAAGTTACACAAACAAGGAAAATATATGTTATATAACTTGGGATATATCACAAGAGATGGTGTGGGTACTTAACCATGACGCGTTAATGAGGACATTGGGGATGATATGTGGCAGAGGATGCTTATGTGGCAAACGCGCTATGTACTGTGAGGGAGCAAGGGCGACGCTGGCCCTTGTAAGTATAGGAAAGTGGCACTTACGGGTCTGCAGAGAAAGGCGATGGTACAGTGGCGACAGATAGGAAAATATGACAAAACGAAGATAAAGAGGGGTGAGAATAGAAAGTATTCAATAAATTAGTAACGCAAAGGAGCGAAAATGAAGTGTGGAAGAATGTGGGGAGAAGAAAGTGATTATGAAAACGCGCGAAAGAATAAAGATGGTAACGTGCAAGATCCCGCCCCGAAAAGAAGCAGCACTACGACAGCAACGGCCGTAGGAGCTGGTGCAAGTGTCAATATAAAGGCAGCGGGGCGAGGGTGCGTCAGGAGGGCGCAGAGCCGGCTAGAGGCGCCTGTCCAATAAAGGAGAGATAATAAAGAGGGAAGAAGAGAGCGAGAAGGGTGAGGAGCAGGACGGGTGGGCGGCGTGCGACCTGGAAGGAATGTCGACTTGTCAGCTCGGCATTGGGAACTTTGCCTGGCAGATCGAGGCGGAGATATGTACGTGGGTAGACACGGATCTCTCTCTCTCTCTCTCTCCTTCTCTCTCTCTCTCCTTCTCTCTCTCTCTCCTTCTCTCTCTCTCTCTCTCTCTCTCCCTCTCCCTCTCCCTCTCCCTCTCCCTCCCCCCTCCTCCCTCCTCCCTCCCTCCCTTCCTCTCCCTCTCCCTCTCCCTCTCCTTCTCTCTTTCCCTCTCCTTTTCTCCCTCTCCTTCTCCCTTTCCCTCTTCCTCGTCCTCTTCCTCTTCCTCTTCCTCTCCCTCTTCACTCTCCCTCTAACTCTAGCTCACGAAGTTACATTGTAATAGAAACATAATTGAGTATATTAGTGCACCACTGTGTACAGTACTCGGAAATCTAATAACGTCTTGTAAGAAATGATCTCAAATGATAGTGTAATATCTCCCTATATACTTTTTTTCTAAGTGTGTGAGTGTGAGTTTGAATGTGTGCGTGTGTGTGTGTGTGTGTGTGTGTGTGTGTGTGTGTGTGTGTGTGTGTGTGTGTGTGTGTGTGTGTGAGTGTAAGTGTAAGTGTAAGCACTCGTAGAGGAGATTTTGATAGTAGTAAAACAAAAGCAGCTCTCTCTCCCTCCCTCCCTCCCCCACCTCCAATGGATCTTGCAGCCTCACACACCGAGCTCCTCATATTACTGTGAGTAATGGCTACACAGCAGGCCAGCCCTTTGTGGAGCATTATTCTTGGCCACAACGGGCGAGGTCGAGATGGCCAGCCGTCTCGGTGCGATATGGTTGGTGTCTTTCGTGAGGGGGTTTTTGGGGTTTTATTTTCTCGTTTGTAATTGTGTCTGAATTATATTTGGGGGTGTTTGATTCATGTTTATGAATGTTTCAAGATAGATATTTAAACGAGCTTTTTTGTGTATTGATTTTTTTTTTTTAGATTTGTTTAAGGAGTAGAATACGGTTTGTAATAAGCGGATTTCTTACCTTTGTTTGGTGGTACTTATTTTTAGGACTTTGGATCTGTAAGATGCAGGTAATTGTACAATCTTCTAAGCTCTTTTTTATATGTATGAGCTTATCATTTCTACCATCACCAGAAAGACAGAACACTCGACATCAATAAGGATATATATTCTTACAGCATAGACGGCAAATGCATTAAGAATATTGTTTATACATGTCTGTATGCGCTCCATAACTTTATTATTAAATTTTGTGAATAAACCTTGACTAGTGGGCTTGTTATTAAAATTGTTTATACCTTGTTATGATCATATATACACTGTTCATCATGGCAAGAAGTACATGATGATATGCTGTTGAGGACGTGTAGTGGGTCAGAGAGGGATTAGCTACCGAGTCAAGTCATAAAAGAAGATTATGCGAAAGTTGATGATTTTTTCCTTGCGGACGGTAATGAGGAGACCGCGGCTCTGATTGTATTTGATTGGAAGCTGAGGGAGAGGGGGACGGGTAAAGACAAGTAGGAGGGGGTAGGGGGAAAGGGGAAAGATTAGATGGGATAGGGGATGAGGGAGAGGAGGTTGTGTAAGGGCGAATCAAGAAGGGAATAGGAGAAAGGAAAGGGCGAAAATGGGAATAGAGATGGAAGAAATAGCGGACGGAGTTATAGACAAGAAGGAAAGGTCGGGCGGGTGGGAAGAGCTGGACGAGGTGGAGAGGGGAGGGGGCATAGGATTTCCAGGAGAAGTTATGAAAAGAAAAAAATAGAAAAGATATTTTTTCAAGTTTAAGATGGATAATGAAAGAGACTATCCTTTCCTAATTAGGCCGAGGATATCCACAAGAAAAGGTCTTTACGATCCCGGAGATAAAGACCTGTTGAGACAAAGGTTATGAACGTTGGTATGTTCCGGAAGTATGCTTTGAAATTACCATAATCCTTTTTAGAGCTTGTGTAAAGGAGGAGAGAGGGGGGGCGGAGGGGGGCATGAATGGGGCCAGGCGAGACGGGGACGGGAATCTGGGTAATTAGAGAGGGGAAGAGGATTGCACTGAGGATACGGGAGAATAAAGGAGCACAGGTAGGGATAGAAAACGTGAAAGATTGAGAAGTCTGTACATGGTAATACATCTCTCTCTCTCTCTATCTGTCTTTTTTTTCTCTCTCTCCCTCTCTCACTCACTCTCCCCTCCCTCTCTCTCCCTCCCTCCCTCCCTCCCTCCCTCCCTCTCTCTCTCTCTCTCTCTCTCTCTCTCTCTCTTTCCCTCCCTCCCTCCCTCCCTCCCTCCCTCCCTCCCTCCCTACCTCTCCCCCTCCCTCTCCCCTCTCTCTCTGACTTACTTTCTCTCGATTCGCCAATCCATTTGTCAAAAGCCAACTATAGTGAGACACGATGCCCAAACTAATACTTGTCGGAATCGATGTCCAACGGCATAGACGGGACAAGAAAATCGAAAGAGAAGAAAAAGTTTTGATAATTTATGGCATGAGTAGACGCAGAAGATAGTTTTAGTTATAATCAGTAAAGGGTGGAGTGGGGGAGGGGGGGTTAGGTGAGGGCGAAGGAGTAGGAAGAGTGAGAGAAAGAATGGGCGAGGGAGGAGGTTGAGGGGGTAATCTAGGGTGATGTTGGAACACTAGCTATCACTCTGGAATGGATGTTGTTATTTAGGAGAGTTTTTCTCTCATTTTTCCGTCCTCCCGTCGTCCTGTTTTTTTGTATCTCTTTATCTCGCTTTTCCTTCCTTCCTTCTCTCATTTTATCTTTTTTTTTCTCCTCGGTGCCATAGCTTTACGATTATGGAGAAAAATGTTGACAGTAAGTACAGTGCTTAGAGGGAAAATACAGTCATTCTCTCGTAGACGGGAGAGGTTTGAAGAGAGCCGTTTTTATAGGCTATCATAGCAGTGACTTTCGTTTATGAAACACTGTATCTTTTTTTTTTTTTCTTACACCGGCGCTTGAAAAAAATATCCGTTTTTTACGCCGAGGCTTTAAAGGAAACGACGACTTTAATATCTATAAAAAAATCACAAACAATATAAGTATATACCCTCCTTTTTCTTTCCTTCTTTTTCTTATATCTACAGTATCTTAGTATCTAAAGCATCCACTTGTAAGTACATTATTTCCTCTTTTTTTTCATATATCCTCAGAATGTTAAAATATGTTATTATATATAAATGTATATTTCTTTTTTTTCTGTGGCGTTAGTATCTAAAGCATCCACTTAAGTATACGGAGGTCGCTGGTTCAAGGGAAAAACAAGGGGATAAGATCCACTTGTGTCTGCCGAGGAGCATCTGGAGGAGCCCTCTCGGTGTCCCATCCTCTGTGACGTCATTTTCGAGGGCAGAATATCCTCTTTTTTTTAATTATTTTCATACTCGTATCTTACTAGTTTTATAAATTCCTCTTTTTTGTTGTCATCATATTGACTATTTTGTTGTTACTGCCACCACCGCCATTGCCATTTTGTTATGATTATTAGTGACATCTCCTCCTCCTCCTCCTCCTCTTCCTCCTTTACTACTTCATCATCTTCTCCTCCTCCTTCTCTTCCCCCCCTGTCCTCCTCCATCATTTCCCATCCTCCATCTCCTCCCCCTGTCTTCATAATATGAGATATGTTATTTGTTTTTCCTTTTCTCATATAAACTTATCCGAGATAGACAGAAGGCAACAGCTTTTCTAGAAGTACATCAAGATGATTTTTATTTACATGAATATTAACTTCAGGAGGACTTATCCCAGGTGTGGACTGGTGGCAGTAGCAGTCAGTCACTCGTTGCCACAGTAGCATTTGCTATGCATGTTGTGGTTTCTGTGCCACTTTGAGGCGTGACGTATGCTTGCTCAGGGACGCATGATGGCCGGCTGGGGAACGCACCAGACGAGATTTCTAGCCTCGCAGGGACGTGCGTCGTGTACGTAATTGTATCAGCGCATATGTAAGTCAAACGGCGGGAGCTGTGATACATCAAGCGGAGGCGCAAATTTCTGTCCCTGATGCAGTATTTTTCTTTTGGATATTCAGCGTTGTACGATTCGAGGACGTGTGTGTCTGTGTGTACGACATGGTCCCCAAAGTCGGTGATGTTTATGCTGTGAATTGCTCTGAAGTACGGAGAATATCCGACGTGCTGTCAGAGGGTGATAAAAGAACACGAAAACCTATGCGACATGTATTCATATATGTGAATGCTGGATGCATAAGCCTGGCAACTCGCGTAACTCTGTTGCGAATGTCGCCCGTCTAAACTTCCAGATGAAAATGCCATGGCAATATCCGGGGACAGATTTACTCAACCATTTTCCTAGGGTGAATGTACGATGGAGACGTGTAAATGCAGTGGCTTAAGGAACAGGGTCAGAGGAAGGGAGCTCCCCCGAAGGAAATGTATAAATCGCGATGTGGCGATCAAGGAAGGGAAGGGGTGTGGGACGGCAGGGTGAAGGGTGTTGATGGGTTTAAGGGGCGAGGAGAGAAGGGGAGCTGCATTGTTTGTATTCAAAAGAAGGGTGGAAAAAAAAAGAAAAACGAAACTACAGTGGTCTTCACGGGAAGGCTTCCCTCACCCCCTTTAACGAGCCTCGGCGGCTTTTTCTTCTCACAACAATGTGCGAAGTTGCAGCTCAGGCACCGCTCACTGCTCCTTTTGCGATTCCGTTATGTGCATACTTGGCTACATGGCAGTGGCATTGGGCCGTATGCGATGGCGGCTGCGTGCAGGGAAGAAACAGGAAAGCTTGAGTTTTTTTTTCTTTCTTTCTATGATTTCTTGCAAGTTCCCCTCGCCATTTCCGTTTCATGTCCTTCGTAATGGATTTTTTCCCTCTTCCTCCTTGCTTTCAGCCTTCTCTCTCGCTTTTTCGTAAGATCCCACAATCTTGGACGTGTTTCGATTCTAAAAGAGTGCCTTGAGATATGTTTTATCTTTTTGTCTTTTATGGCTTCTGAAGATGAGAAATACTACATTTAATCAGTTTAAGTAGTCCTAATATTTTCCCTTTTAATCTTATTCTTTCGTTGTCAATAAAAAGGTTCACATGCTATAAATTGCATAAATACTGTCCTGTGGAAATAGGGATTATAACAAGCACGTTATGCAACGGCCCTTTGTCACGCCATCTTCTTGGCTTTACTTACTGCTCCTCTCCACAACTGGAGCATCCTTAGGGAGCGTCCTCGGCCATTGTAGGCATGAACTAAATCCACTACTTAGGAGAATGGAAAAGTTTCGGGCACAGCACAGTATCAAGGTCCTCGTGGGTTATGTGATAATGCGTATCATGTGTCTAATTAAGACCTGATATTGTGATCTTTTGTAATGAATCGCCTTCTCATTCCTTTAGGGATGAATGAGCGCGAATAATTGGTTACTGCAGTTTTGACCTCGTTCCCTCGGTTATAATTTCCGGCTAGGTAAGGCTTTAAGAATCCTCTCGTCCTCAGATTGAGTTGGCATTTCTCGAAGTGGATTAGACACAGCTGGGAAGCACCCTGTAAACACGGCGTACGCCCTCGCCAGGCAGTGGGATGGAGAGGCCGGAGAACCAATTAAACTTTGACGATTTTGAGAGCTGTGTGGTAAAGAGTGTGGGGGGTAGAGATAGGATCGAGTTGATGAGGTGTTGGGGGAGGGGGGGGTCTCAAAATTAGGAGTGACAGGCATAACGGGTTTGTTCGCGGATGGTCTTCCTGGCTTTAGTGCTTTGCGGTGGTACTTGTCTTCTGTGCTCTTCTCCTTATCACCATCATCTTCATCTTCATCTTCATCTTCATCTTCATCTTCATCTTTGCTGTCGTCATGGTCGCCGTCGTCGTCGTCCACCTCGCACGCGTCGTGTGTTACCTTGTTGTAGTTATTTTTTCCTTCTTCCTCCTCATCTTCTTTTTTTTCTTCTTTTTCTTTCTTTTTTCTCCTCCTCATCCTCTCCATTTTCCTCTCCCTCCTCCTCTCCCCTCTCTCCATCCCCGACCCCCTGTCCCTTCATCATCTGTAATTCGAAACCTCTCTTCTCCCTTGCTCAGTGTTAGATGCTGTGGCCCTGTGCTGAAGTTGGCTCTGTTGAGAATTTGGATTTAAAGGGGACAACGCAACTAGCTTGAATTGTTGTCTTTTCCCTATGACTCATATGTGTGCATATGTATGTATGTATGTATGTATGTATGTATATATATATATATATATATATATATATATATATATATATATATATATGCATACACTCACACTTACACATACACATACACATACACACACACATACACATACACATACACATACACATACACATACACATACACATACTTACACACACACACACACACACACACACACACACACACACATATATATATATATAGATATAGATATATATATAGATATAGATATATATATACACTATATATATATAAATAAAGTTATTTTCAACCAGTAGCCAAATCGTACACGTGCGTAATGAGCACGGGGTATCGGCCGCTGAATTATCTGGACGGCCTCCGGTAATCAGCAGAAGTAATGAAGAACTCGAGCGGAGATCGGAAGGTCGAAGGTGAGCGACCAGAGCTGCGTCCTATTAAAAAGAGACGATGAATAGAATTGGAATATGAGGAAAGAGATACGGATGTGAATTAATTAATTTCGAAACCAATTTTTTTTTTGTTTATTTCTTGTTTTTTGTTTCTCTTTTTTTGTGTGTATTCCTGTTGGGGGAAACAATCCGAGGCATATGTATAAAGATTTGTATTTACGATATTGTGTATAAGGATTTATGAATAGATATACATGGCGAGGTTTCTGTGTAATCGCATTGCAAGGAACGGCGGGCTGATTCCATATTGGGAAAATGATGGTACGGAGATATTGGGACAGGACAAGGTATTATGGCTGGATTCAACGATGAGGCGAATTTTCTGTTTCCAATATCTGGGAAGAAGATAAATTTTCCTGTTCGCTGGAGTACTGCGCTGTCGCCGGCAGGCTTCCGTGTTTGTTTATTTTTATTTTATTTTATTTTTTTTATTTTCTTATTATTTTTTTGTGATTTGACTTGACCTGGTGTCGAGTGGGGTATAGCGCGTCGCTAATGCGTTACGTACTTGCTTTTACCTTTATGCTGATGGGCGTTGAAGTAAAATTGTGGAATCTTTCTTACTAAAAGGCAGAACGAACTGCAATAGCAATTCTTCGGGGTTTTCATCTCACGGCAAGAATGATTGAATGTTTTCTTGTGCCAGTGTGTTCCCATTCACGCCTGGGTGTCCCCGCATGGTAAATAAGCTGGAGAGTGAGATAGCATGACGCGTCTATGCTAAAACGTTCTCACTTTCATGCAAATGAGCCCGTGCGAACCAGTCTGTATGCAATTCAGGATAACACAATGTTTGAATTTTTCCCCCTCTTACTTCTCTTTCTTTTTTTTTCCTTGGTAAATTTTGAAACCTGTGCCCGGTTGCTGTATTATCTACGGAATATTCGCCGCTGCCTTTTACGGTCGCGTGAAATGAGAGAATAAAAAGTGCGCACCGAGAGTGGAATGGGATTGAAATTTCGTTTTGTAATCTGTCCCGGCACCGCTCTGGGCCTCACATACTCATGTGTATCTTTCTCTTCTCTCTCTCTCTCTCTCTCTCTCTCTCTCTCTCTCTCTCTCTCTCTCTCTCTCTCTCTCTCTCTCTCTCTCTCTCTCTCTCTCTCTCTCTCTCTCTCTCTCCTTCTCTCCTTCCCTCCTTCCCTCCTTCCCCCTCCCTCTCTCTCTCTCTCTCTCTCTCTCTCTCCTCCTCTCTCCTATCCCCCCCTCCTCTCCTCCTCTCCCCCTCCCTCCTCTCCTCCTCTCCTCCTCCTCCTCGCCCCTCCTCCTCTCCCTCTCCTCCTCTCCTCTTCTCCCCCTCTCCCCCCTCCCTCCTTCCTCCCCCTCTCCCCTCTCTCACTCTCTCCCCTCTCCCTCTCTTCCCCTCTCCCCTCCCTCTCTCTCTTATATATATATATATATAATATATATATATATAATATATATATCTATATATATATATATATATATATATATATATATATATATATTATATATATATGCATATATATATATATATATATATAATATATGTATTATATATATATAATTATTACTATATATATATATATATATATATATATTATATATATATATACATATATATATACACACATATATATAAATATATATAAATATATAATGTATTTATGTATGTATACATCTCTCTTTTTCCCACTCCCTCTCCTCCCCCTTCCCCCACCCCCCCTTCCCCCCTCCCTTCCCTCTTCCTCTATTCTTCACTCTTTCTTGATCTTCCTTTCTCATTTTATCTTGGACCTTTCATCTCCTTCGATTTCCGGTTCATGCCCTTGCTCTTTTTAAAGCCTCAGACATGCAAGGCTCGATCTGCGACGTTCTTCTAGATGGTCGGCTGTCAGACAGGGACAGCCCCGAGCGGCAGGCCAACAGCCAGCGGCGCGGACGGCGGGGAAAAAAACTGGCTCCTTGTTTCAGAGTTGAGCGGCGGCGCGAGAAGCTAGGAGACGGCCCGTGAAGCTCCTCTCTGGGGATGGCTCGCTCGCTCCTGTAGGGGAAGGGAGGGAGGGAGGGGCCTGGGGGTGGCAGGGGACGTGTGGGTTTCGGGAGGCAGTAGGTTTGCAGGGGACGGTAAGTGGGAAAAGGGCCTCGGAGGGGACATAAGGGTGGCAGGGACCAAGTGGAGATCGTGTATGGGAGGGAAGGGTGATGAGGATGGAATGGTAAGAGGGACATGTAAGATGAGATGTGGATAAGGGAAGGGGCTGAATTGGCAGTGGATGCGTAGGGGAATTAGGGGACTGGTGAGTAAGGAAACTGCAGCCGAATGAAGGAAATCTCCGGCTCTGCTCGCGAGCAGGGTGTTTTGTCCAGAGCAGATGGGAAAGGTGACAATAGGGAGCCATATTGCAGAAGTGCGGGAAGGTTGCGAAAATCACCCTGACACACGATAAGCAGCGCAAAAATAACCATATCATAGCTGGGAGATGTGCCGAGGAGACCCAGAACCTTGACCGACTATGGAACAGCGAGAAGCTATGCCAGGGTAATTAAGGGCCGCCGTATCTCACCCGGAGACACACCGCCGCCGCCGCCCCTGTGCGAGCATGGACAAAGGGATATATGAACGCCGTCCGCCAATGGCCAGTAATGGGAGCGGCCCCGAGATCTCGCTACACATGCTGCAGGAACCCTTGGAGACCGGGCGCTCGAGGGGCGTGTTGCCATGGGAACCACATTGTTTTCAACCCCTTTATTCTTTTTTTACTTTTTTTGTTATGCTTTTGTTTATCCAGTGCTCTTACGTGCGAGGCTTGGGATGGAGGAAAACCGCGGCTGAATTTGAACATTTGGGTAATATGTGTAAGGTTTAAATGAACAACTGTTGTTTTGATTATTAAAGTAGGATGAAGATTTTTTGTCAGCTTGTTTTCTATCAAGAAGCATGCCAGGAGTCATTGCCGTTTCAATAAATCGCCCGGCCGTCGGGCTCCACCGACTTGCAAACTGATCGTAATTCCAAAGCTCGAGTCATTAAAACGGCCGACGCGATCGTTACGGCGTCGCCACTGCCGGTCCTCAGAGTTGGGCCGGACTCCAGAGTCAGGTGATCAAGGGAAAAGTCATCTCTACCGAAAACAAAGAAATGTAACAAAAGAAATCGTCAACAGTGGAAAAAAACATCGTTCTCTGTAATCATATTTTCTTCGGGAGTCTCACATTTATATCTGTAAATCTCATCTAATGATTTTCCAAGTCATTAGTTTAAAGTGTTGAATGGGAGAGGGGAAAGGGAGGGGGGGGAGGGTGCGAGGGGTTGCTAATTACCCAGAGTTGGGTGATTTTGCAGCAAAAGAATTATTATTCTGCCAAGCCATTAGGTATGGGAGCGTAGCGGAGGACCAAAAATAGCGCCGCCAATTCCAGAAACGCAGTTGGCATCGAGAACGTTTTATTTCCAATCCAATGTCCAGAAGTTCGCTTTAGGAAAATTTAATTTCGGCAAATTAAGGCGGGCAACAACCCCCTCTCCTCAAGCGGATGATAATATGTGTGTTGACGTAAAAGAAGTTCAAAGTCAAAGTTCAAATAGTTCGGCGTAGTTTAGCATCTTGTCTTATTTATGCTCCCTCGAAGTTAACGTTGCTCCGAGGATTTATTTTACTGGAAGAAGCGCTATAAAGAGAGAGGAAAAAAGAGCAGACTATAGGAAAAAGTGAGGCAGTGATTCATGAAGATACAGGAAATTAGACTTGTTTGGCTGTGAAGGAGAGGAGCAAATAGAAATGAAGAGTGGTCACTAATGCGGATATAACGTATCGTTTTACTGTAGGCGATTGGAAAATATAGGTTAGAGGCAGATGTAATAATGGGTTTTCACCATTACCATTATTAGTTGGTTTTATTATTTCATGTGGATTTTATTCCTTACGAGAAATAAGGGTGAAATCTGAGATAGATTAAAGAGAAATTGAGGAAACAGTCAAAACGGCTGGAAAGTAATGCGGAGCGTTGAATAACGACACTGGAATGAGAGCGCTCTCCATGAGACGCGGAGAGGAGGAAGTCGGGAAGGGAAACGTGAGAAGAAAGAAGGAAATGGAGGAGGAGAAGGATTGGAAAAGTCGCAGAAAAGTGGAGGGTGTAATGAGGACGGAAAGAGAATCGGAGGCCGAGAGATGAGCATTCTGCGATGTTGGAAAGGGTGAGGGTGTTGAAGTTGGCAACAAAGGAAAATACGGTCGGGCAGAAGTCGAGCTGAGATCAAGTGAGTGTAATGGCGGAGGGAGCAGAGAAGCGCTGATCACGGGACTAGTGGGAAAAAGTATAAGGAAAGAGACGCCTGGTTTCACTAATGCAAATTATCCGGGGCGGCCAGGTGGGTGTTAGTTTGCACCCATGAATAGGGGAGTTAGTTGCCTTCAAAAAGGGAAACGTGTTTATTCTTTTTGCAAAAGAGAGTCTGACAGAGAGAGAAAAAATTCTATGCTCTCCAAACGAAAAAAAGAGATGGTTGTATGAGAGGCCTGCAGATAGCACAAGTTAGGGCAGCGAGACCAGCTGGTGGCCGGGCGCGGCTGGCGTAAACGGGAGGTTATGACGAGTTCGCGAGAGGAAGGAGCAGGAACCATGGGTTCTGTTATGACACCAGCGTCGACCCGGTTCTTATTAGCGGTTCCAAAAGCCCTCTCCATCTCCTCTTCCACGGGAAAAAATGCTCTTCTCGGCGGCGCTGCCATATTACCAAAGGAAAAATGTTTTTACTGTGGTCCCATGTTTTCTTTGCTTCTTTTATTCATTTCTTTGTTTATCATTATTTAGTTTGCTGTTGGTATCGTTATTTTCCGTTTTTGTCGTAAGTACAGATGTTACTGATATTATTAGTATCATCATAATAATAGTCATGATGATACTAATGCATATTTGCAGTGGATGGCAATTTGAAGCCAGTTTTTTTTTTTTTTTATTCGAGGCACCCACGGAGCAAAATATTCATACCGAACAGATGTGCATACAGATGTGTTTCCTCGCCGTGTACGTATTGCGCTCTTTGTATGTGATTCAGGTTTACGGAATACACTTTCTACTATATGCATGACAGTTATTTTTATGCTCTTCGTGCCTGAACACACATACCCACGTATCGAGGCTTGAACATTTTTGGGTAAATGGGCTTAGCTCATATAGTTGTGCACAGTTATAAGGATACATTAGGCTATACGCACACTTGTACGTACATACAAATACAGATACATTTATTGTGTATGAGCACGCCCCTTGCGCTAAGTTACACATACGGTCTTACACACGGTCACACATACACATGCTTTTCGCTGTCGTCCTCCCTCCCTTCCTCCATCTCTCTCCCTCTCTCTTCCTCTCTCTTCCTCTCTATTACGTACTCACTCACTTATTCACTCACGCACTCACTCGCTCACTCACTCACTCACTCACTCACTCACTCACTCACTCAATCTGTTTATCTATCTAGCTCTATTTATATCTTTACATCTCTGTATGTGCATTTTTTTCGGTGAACAATTTATTCATTCTGATATTAGAAAGGATTGCAGTAAAAATAGAATTGTTGCTTCACTGATTTTTTTTTTTTGCAATGCCCGACATGCTAGAAACTATATCTTACAGTGGCACAACAAGACTCGTTGCGTAAACTATTGCTGATCCAACTAATCAACAGCCAGATCGTAATTGATTTCGAAATTGATTTTGTTATTGCAATACACTAGATATTGATACTGCGTGAATTCAAGTAGGTCATGTTTTTTTTCTTCTTCTTCCCATTCCATCTGCTCGACTGGGAATTCATAATTACTGTCTGGGTTTGGAGTTACGTCATAGTCCTTGCTTTATGTTTTCCGTCCGTGTGTATTTGGCCTGCGCCGATAAGACGAGTGTGCAGGCGTTATTACAAGTTTACTTCGAGCACAATGACACGGTGGAGAATATATGTAGGCGGCTCCACATATATTCTGCCGACGTCACTTCAGTAATTAAACTATGTACAAAATGTTGGAAGGTGGAATTCTGTGATGTTGTGCATCGTGTTGAAGCGTTGCCGTGGAACGCGGTTTATGGTGTGTTTGATATATTTCGTTGATATATGTTTTTTTTTTTTGTTTTTTTTTGTGTGTGTGTTTCTAAGATAAGGCTTAGTTGGGAGTATTGTTGTTGCCGTTGTTGTTATCTATGTTCATTATGATGATGATAATTTCGATTTCCTTTTATCTTACACACACCCCGTATTTTATGTACACATTTCTCAATTTTGTTTATTTTGGTCTCTTCTCATACATACCCACCCGCAGTTTAGTCCACGTATTCATTTATTCATCTCTTCTTTCACAATAGTCTCAGTACCCTGAGTCCTTCCATGGTCTGTTCCACCCATTTCTCGCCGCAGCTCTCACTTGACCTGTAAATATTCACTTGTCCTGACCGGGTCAAGACAAAGGTCTCGCCTCTCTTGAATTCTTCCTTGAGATCCCGTCCGTCATCTTTAGGAGCGGTATAAAAAATTCAGAGGGGGAGAGTCGTTCCGGAAGAGGGGGGAATGGGGGGTGGGGAGAGGGGATGGGGGTCAGCGAAGCGCTTAGAGTGGGAGCATCAAGGGGAATTTTCGCTTTGGTAGATAAAGTGTATTTTCATGTATTATTTTATGTATTCGTTGTTTACCGTGAAATTATTACTTTTGCCTCTATCATATCATTTTCATCTCTCTCTCTCTCTCTCTCTCTCTCTCTCTCTTTCTCTCTCTCTACATACATACATACATACATACATACACACACACACACACACACACACACACACACACACACACACACACACACACACACACACACACACGTATATATATATATATATATATATATATATATATATATATATATATATATATATATATATATATATTTACTCCCCCGTTCTCTGAGCGAGAACTTAGCAGTGCAAGCGCCTGAACCGTTGGAGCGATGCCTGAAGCTTCTCCGCTGCCCTTCGGAGGGTCAAGGAAGCCTAACATTGTTATAGCTTGTTTCTTGGGGGAAGGTAACTCGATTTGGGCGGCATTCTACACCGGGTTGGATTTTACCGCACCCGGTTTGGTATCGCCGCACTCATATGTTTGGCTGTCAGAAGTTTGAAGATTTTTTTTTTCATTTTTTTGGTGTTGACGTATTTGTGAGTATTGTCGTTATTATTTTTGTTGTTATTTCTTTCATTGCTATCTACTTTGATTTATTTTAGTTTATATATTCTATTTACCGTTTCATGTAAACTCTTTCATACATTTCTTGGTATATAATATATGGGAAAAGGGATTCTGCAGATGTTAAGCACATTCAATGGACTTTGTGAAAGCGTATGATATACCGTAAACATTTTTCATAAACCTCCAAAGATGAAAAGAAGTCGCCAAGAGTATCCCCCCTTCCCACTCACCCCATCCCCAACCTCAGCCCTCCCTTGTCCCTAACCCCACCTCCTCCCCCTCCCTCATCCCCAACCCATCCCCCTCCCTCATCCCCACCCCATCCCCCTCCCTCATCCCCGACCCTCACTCCCCCTCTGGGTAACTGCCTCCTCCTTGATATACAGCCGGAGCTGGGACGCCGTAGGCAGCATAAACCTCGGACGCCTCAAAAGAAACCGGGAGTCGTGATCTCGGAGAGCCATACAGTTTGTGGTTCATAAACGTTTCTTAAAGGAGTTTATTTCCTTTTAGAGGGATGGGAGTCTGAAACTAGTCGAATATTTATTTATTTATTTGCTTATGTTCGTATATAGTTGTTTGTAAGGTGAGAGAGAAATGTGCAAATAAAATTCGGATTTTCAACGCATGCGAGAAGAGGCTGAATCGCACCTTACATGGACTGGATTTTGGTAACTTGAATAAAAGACGACTTAAAGTGGATGCATATCGTCATGTTGAGGACAGTATACCGCACTGGAAGAGGCAATGCGTAATTCTGATTGGTAGTCGTGTAGGCGGTATGTGGGAAGAGGTCTTTGTACTGTAATAAAGACAGTGCGTTTTGATATATATACGAGTTGTTATGAAATTAATAAGAGAGCATTTTTCGGAAGTTGGTTGTTAGGAGCGAAATGGAATTGAAAGGAAAACCAGGTCGCTCTTCTGAAGATATTAACAGGGGGTATGCCAGCGTGGGTAGATTAAATATAAAGTTTTTTTTTTTGAGTTTGCGTGTAGGTGTACCTGTAACTCAGGATACGCATTCCATTTCTTCGGGTTCGTAAGTCCACCAGTCGAGCAGCAATGGCAGTAGCATTAGTACCATCTCCCGAAAGCCGTGATTGGCGTCGGACCGTCGGGCCGTCGGGCCGTCGGGTTGAACTCGATTCGTTTCAGGCAAAGGGACGGCGCCTTTGATGACCCCGACGCCAGATGAGAAATTCCATGCGATCGAACCTGACTCACTTCAAGTTACTTTTTCGCGGCTTTGATGGTTCGGGACTTATAATCGAATTTCCCGTGGGATGCCACTCGCCCTCCGGGAGTTGGTGGGGTCCTTTTAATATGTGTAAGTGTGGGCGATAGTGTGTGAGAGAGAGAGATAGAGAGAAAGAGTGAGAGTGAGAGAAAGAATGAAAGTGAGAGAAAGAGTGAGAGTGAGAGAAAGAATGAAAGTGAGAGAAAGAGTGAGAGTGAGAGAAAGAATGAAAGTGAGAGAAAGAGTGAGAGAAAGAGTGAGAGTGAGAGTGAGAGTGAGAGAAAGAGTGAGAGAGAGAGAGAGAGAGAGAGAGAGAGAGAGAGAGAGAGAGAGAGAGAGAGAGAGATGTTGTCCATGTACATATGTCGTCTATGTAGTTATATGTAATTGATATTTTGATTTGGATATAGATATTGATTCACACACTTGCGCGCACACTCACAGACGACGAAAATTACGATTCCCCGAAATTCAAAATATATGACAGGCTTGGAGGACTCTTACCTAAATCGGCAGCTGATTGAATCGCTCCTTGTATTTATTAGGCCATCTTTTCGAGCGTCGCGAATTTCTCATCATGCCTCCGAAAATATCTCTCGAGTTCTGTTAGTCAGGCAAGCACTCACCCGTCGTCCCTCTCTCTTTCTCTTTCTCTCTCTTTCTCTCTCTCTCTCTTTCTCTCTCTCTCTCTCTCTCTCTCTCTCTCTCTCTCTCTTTCTCTCTCTCTTTCTCTCTCTCTTTCTCTCTCTCTCTCTCTCTCTCTTTCTCTTTTTCTCTCTCTCTCTCTCCTCCTCTTTCTGCTTTCTCCCCTCTCCCTCTCTCTCTCTCCTCTCTCTCTCTCTCTCTCTCTCTCTCTCCTCTCTCTCCTCTCTCTGTCTCTTTCTCCTCTCTCCTCTCTCTTTCTCTTTCTCCTCTCTCCTCTCTCCTCTCTCCTCTCTCTGTCTCTTTCTCCTCTCTCCTCTCTCTGTCTCTTTCTCCTCTCTCCTTTCTCCTCTCTCTGTCTCTTTCTCCTCTCTCTGTCTCTTTCTCCTCTCTCTCTCTCTCTTTCTCCTCTCTCTCTCTCTCTTTCTCCTCTCTCTCTCTCTCTCTCTCTCCTTTCCCTTCTCTCCTCTCTTCTTCTCTCCTCTCCTCATTTTCTCTCCTCCTTGCCTCCCTTCCTCCCACTTAGATCTTGCCGGAGTCATGGCTCTCACTTCCAAAGCTTCCTCTCTTGGACCCTGCATTACGCTGCCGTCGCCACGCCCAAGGGAGGATCCCTTTAGGCGGTAGGGAGGCTGCCGAAGGGAATGGGAGAGAGAGAGTGAGAGAGAATGAGAGAGAGAGAGTAAGAGCGAGAGCGAGAGCAAAAGCAAGAGCAAGAGCGAGAGCGAGAGCGAGAGCGAGAGCGAGAGAGAGAGGAGCGAGATCAGAATGAATAAAGATAGAAGATTAAATGTGAGATAGAGAGCGTTGTAGATATAAAGAGGAAGGGTAAGGGGAGGAAGAGAAAGAGAGAGAGAAAAAAAGAGAGAGAAAAGAAAAAGAGCGAAAGCTAGAGCGAGAGATGCTCCAGTAGGTAGATGGAATTGGGAGCTCAAAGTTTGGAATCATGAGAGTAGCAGCGAGAGGTGAGGGGAGAACGACAGAGCGAGTAAAGGGAAGAGGCGCATAAAGGGAGTTTGGACGAGAGAGAAAGAGAGAAAAAGAGAGAGAGAGAGAAAGAGAGATGGATACGCATTGGAAAGGGAGGTGGGAAGATTAGCTTTTTCTCTGTGTCACACTGTTTGTGTTGGAGAGTGGGGAGTAGGGAGGGGCGAGGTTTTGTGAAAGAGGGGGACAGGGGCTTTGTGCGGAGGCCTATATTAAGAGCGGAAAGATGAAAGGAGAGAAAGGTTAGAAGGAAGGGAGATTAAGGAGGGGATTATTTAGCGGGAGAAGAGCAAACACATGCAGAAATATGGAGTGAACGAATGTGTATATCATATGTATGTCTGAGTTTGAGAGAGGGAGAGAGAGAGGGAGAGAGAGAGAGAGAGAGAGAGAGAGAGAGAGAGAGAGAGAGAGAGAGAGAGAGAGAGAGAGAGAGAGAGAGAGAGAGAGAGAGAGAGAGAGAGATGCGCAACTTGGTTTAAGGGGGAAGGCTGCTCAACTTTTAATGGAAGGCCAGAACAAATAGTTACATGGCAGAGGGAGGGTAATGGTGTGGACTTTAGCGAACTGCCATTTCCACTCGCGGAATGTTCATTATGCGTGGCTCTGATATCACTGCTAATTTCAATTAATGATCGACACTGAATATTGATTATAAATGGCGCTTGATTTACGCAGGTAATAACACAGCGGGCTTCATCTGCCGCGCCGGAATGGGGGAGCGCAATTGTGATGCGGTACTACGTATGCATATCACGGTGCAGGGGAAGCTACGGTCGGGGCGTGTGATTTAGGCTCTCTCGTCTGCCGGCCGATATTTCAACCCGGTCGGATCTCCATGCAACCAAGCGCACACGGACATCTCCAGGAGGTGCGCGAGAATGATTTGTTTTAAAGCTGCTCGCGGGGACATGAATGGAATGCAAAAAGATTCTTTCTCTCTCTCTCTCTCTCTCTCTCTCTCTCTCTCTCTCTCTCTCTCTCTCTCTCTCTCTCTCTCTCTCTCTCTCTCTCTCTCTCTCTCTCTCTCTCTCTCTCTCTCTCTCTCTCTCTCTCTCTCTTTCTCTTTCTCTTTCTCTTTCTCTTTCTCTTTCTCTTTCTCTTTCTTTCTTTCTTTCTCGCTCGCTGTCTCTCTCACTCTCGATCTCTTTCCGGCTCTCTCCAGTTCGTCACAAGAACCAAGATGAATCACGGCGTTTATACGTCGCCTCCACAACAAAAGTTCAGTCCTTGTCGCAGTAAATGTCAAAGCGAATGTTGGCTGTTCTGTTTCGGAGTGTTTAAGCTTTTTCCTACGTCGCGATGCTTTATCAGTGTATGCTGGTATGCTCATTATCATCATAAAAAACTATAGTATTAAGAATGATGATGATGCTTATATTATACAGTTATGTGTGTTATCTAATTAGGAGTAAATAATGAGTCTTCTTGAGCGTTCGTGCGTCGTTATCGATAAAGCACTGCGAGCAAGAAATGTAAAGCGGGCAGGCAGTTCACGTTGGATGACGAGTAAGACATCAGCCACTTTGTGACCGCGTCGTGCTGATATTACGTGTCTTTTACCGTCATGTTCGATCCTTTTATGGCTAATGAAGAAGGCCGATTATTAGTGTTTTTTAATCGGCGTGTCGTGTGGCAGGAGTGTGGTCCCCCTTTGTTTGGCGTTAATAACGGTTATTAAAAACGAAATTGCCCCCCGAGTTATGAGTGTCCTCCCTCGCGCGATATGTCGGCTTGGACGCGATAAGCTGCGGCGCGTGTGATGATGGGTATTGACGGGGACGTTTATGTCCCATTTTTATAACCCATTCGGACGCCCGCTGTAAACTGGAGAGTCTGATAGGGAGCGCAGCGGAGACGTTTCTCAAACGGAGGCGACGGATATGGCCCCGTGGTAGTTGTTCGCTCCTTCGGCTTCTCGCTGCCGCACCAAAGGCCAACGAAGGGTCGCATCCTTTTCCTTTGGTGGAAGTTTGTTGCTGTCGAATTTTATTTTGGTTTTTGATATTGGTATTCTTTTTTTGTTTTTTGTTTTTTTTCTTCATCATCATCTTCTTCACCTCTACTTCTTCTGTTTCTTCTCTTCTTCACTACTTCTTCTTTCTTACTTCTTCTTCTTCTCTACTTCTTCTTCTCTACTACTTCTTCTTCCTCTTCTTCTTCTTCTTTTTCTCTACTTCTTCTTCTTCTTATTATTATTATTATTATTATTAGCTGTCAATTGTACGGAAAGATTTTACTCACTATTATTGTTACCATATAACCAGTATGGTGTGTTGTTTGTTTATTGATGGTAGTGAGATGATGATGATGATAATGACCACTACCATCAACATTATCATTGCCGCTATTACAGTTTGATTATTAGCTATTTTGTGTCATTTATACGACCCGGCATTAAATGTAACCAACTGACTGCCGAAGTAAAGGGTTAATCAAATTAATTTTACGAATAATTGATTAGTTTGATAAACTTATCACTGTTTAAATGAGATATCCGTCAATTAATTGACTGAATTAATAAGTGGTTAGTTATATGAGGTAAATAATGAATTTCCTCGAAACCCGATTTTTGTGGGGAAGTGCACTTTACTACGATTACATAATATCATGATATAATGTAATGCATTACAGTATATATTTTGTTCCATGCTCATTGTATACACATTCGTTTTATATTTTTAGGCACAAACTCACATTCGTTTTATATTTTATTCCCACTCTTCTTTCCTTTGTATTTCTTGACCTTTATGTCTTCAAAAATTCCACACGAGTTGCACTGCCTGCCGATCAAAACGCTTTGTGTGATCAGGGCATCTATCAACGTCTTTGTCTCTGGCGTGTCAGGTTTCATGGCGTTGGTCGGCCAAGGTTCTGTTCTTGGCGTCGCTTGGTTTGACTTTCTCGGGTCAAAATAGTGCCAAGTGCCGTGTGCGGGAGGCTTGATGATCGGTAGATCTCGCCGGGAAGGGCCACTTCTTCAACTATGAGTCTTCTGTATTCTCTTGATGTCGATTTAGCTCTCGCTTTGTCTTTCGCTCTGGCTCTCGTTCTCGCTTTGTGTTTCGCTCTCTCTCTCTCTCTCTCTCTCTCTCTCTCTCTCTCTCTCTCTCTCTCTCTCTCTCTCTCTCTCTCTCTCTCTCTCTCTCTCTCCTTCTCCCTGTTTCCCACTCTTCTCTTTGTTGATCTGTTTATGACTGTGGCCGTTTTATGGCATGTATTATCAGAATATTACAAACTTTTTTATCTCCCTTTTTCGTTTGGCGAAGTCTTTGCGAATCGGCGACAGCGTGTTTTTTATGTTCACTTTATTGTCATTTTTTCTTGATTATCCCATAGTAACTACATTCTAGAAAAGTGTTTATTGCCCTCTTTTCGTTTGATTCTTCTTAGTATGCCCGCGAGATCCTTTTCTCCCCTACTGCGTAATGGCGATGCGACAACGTGTGTTTTATGTCTTGTCTGGTATATTGAGTTGAGGAACGTCATGGTAGGGCAAAGTGACCTCACTTATGATGATGAATGCTGCTTCTGGTAGGGTTTATGGGCAGACATTATATTTATGGGCGTGATTTGTGGCCGGGGCTCCAGATTACTAGCAGGCGTGACTAGGATATACAATGGAAAGTTTGCCGTGTAATGATGAATGGTTTTGAAGGTGTTGTAGTCGTCGTGGCTCTTGTTCTCGGGGTATTCGTTTGCTCGCGAGGAGAGTGAGGGATGGTGTTCATGGTGATTTGAGTCGTTTTGTTCGTTCGTAATCTTTTGTTTGTTTTGTGTTCATTCGCTGATGGTTACTGCTTGGTGAAATTCGACTAGTACGCGTATTTGAAAGATGGGGAAGGTTTGTAAAACGTTTTATTTTCATGGTTTTAGTAGGATTTCTGGTGATTATGATATTAATAACTTGTGATTTCAAGGTTGTTAGAAATGTTGTTCACGAATAATCCAGGATAAACTAAATACTATAAAATACAAAATACTTAAAGAAAATATGAGAACTTGATTGTAAAGGATTTCGACACATGGATGGATTTTGGCGAATAGATGAAACTGCCTTTGAGATTTCCGGATAAAGAAGGGACAGCCATTTCTCTTTCTATCACTACCGATTTAAATTTTGATGTCTTTCTTTGGCAGTGTAGTTGGGGTAAAGGATAGATTGATTGGGGAGGGGGGAGGGGGGGAGTGCTGTTGCATTTCCACCCAATATCTTTTAACTTTATCAGTTTCCATATTCATATGTTATTTCAGTACTAATGGGTATTTTAAGTGTAGTAAGTAATGATGGTAGTAATATAATGGCAGTACAATATTAATTGCACAGTAAATAAGTAGTAATAGCAGTAGTACGAATTCTGAATGAATTTTTAGATCTTGGCAGCGTGTTGCAGCGGTGTTGAACCAAACATAAGGTCATGCGAGATTTTGTTTAATGAATTGCAAAATGAATTACCTTTCATGAATAACGATGCATTTCTTCCAAGAATTTTTCATTCCTTTGCATATTCATAGTCATTTGCATAGCTAATAAGCATTGCAGTTCGCACAACGGAAAAATATATCTAAGATGTGAGTTCCGTTATGGACAGAACGTAATTCCTGTCAAAGGCGAAAGTGAAGAAGCAGGAAGGAAAGTATTGTTTAAAGGCACGTGAGATGAAGGAATAGAACCTCCCCCTCTTTATCTCTCTCTCTCTCTCATATATATATATATATATATATATATACATATATATATATATATATATATATATATATATATATATATCATAAATATACACATACACATACACATGCATGCATTCATACATTCATTCATTTATTCATTCATTCATTCATTCATTCATTCATTCATTCATGCATACACACATACAAACATAAATACAGACAGACACACGCGCGCACACACACACACACACACACACACACACACACACACACACACACACACACACACACACACACACACACACACACACACACACACACACACACACACGTGTGTGTGTGTGTATGTGTGCGTGCATACATACATTTATATAGATATCCATATGCATATATGTCTTTCCCTCTCTCCATTTCTCTCTGTCTCTCCCTGCTCCCCTCTCTCTTGCCAAGCCCTTGCACAGAGGCGAAACCTTAGGAAGGAGGTCCCGCAGGAGTACTCGGGAACGTTACCTACACGCCAGCATCCCGGACTCGCCGGAAAAGAAAAGAGGGGGAGAAAGGGAGCGGAGGAGGAGGAGGTGGAAGGGGAAGTAGGGGAGGGTGGGAAAGTCAGAGTAGGGATAGGGCAGAAAGGGGAAGGAGGAACTGGGGAGTAGAACAAGGGTTATGGCCTGGGGTCAAAGATAAGGCGCCTCTCCCTTTATTCATGGGAGGGAAACCATTGGTTATAATCTTGATTTTTTTTTTCTTTTATTTTTCTTCTGGAGTCTAAAAGGGGAGCGGTTGGCGGGAGCAGTTGAGGTTCTCCTGGGTCCCGTTGCCAAGAGGAAGGTCTCCAGGAAATTTAAATCTAGATGATGCCGCTGTTATCAATTTAATTCTTCCTAGTTTCCCGTCGAACGCTAAGAGCAGCCAGGTTTTAATTCGCGCCAATGGCCTTTCGAACCCTACCTTCGGGGCGAGGGTGAGGTGTATTGTCCCACCGTGTGTCTTCGCGTTATCCAATCTTCCCAGCTGATAACTTCATTAAGGTGCTAGTGCTCTCTCTCTCTCTCTCTCTCTCTCTCTCTCTCTCTCTCTCTCTCTCTCTCTCTCTCTCTCTCTCTCTCTCTCTCTCTCTCTCTCTCTCTCTCTCTCTCTCCCTCTCTCCCTCTCCCCCCTCTCCCCCTCTCTTCCTTCTCTCTCCTCTCCCCCCTCCCTTCCTTCTCTCCCCCCCCCCCTCCCCCCCCCCCTCCTCCTCTCTCTCTCTCTCTCTCTCTCTCTCTCTCTCTCTCTCTCTCTCTCTCTCTCTCTCTCTCTCTCTCTCTCTCTCTCCCTCTCTCTCTCTCCCTCTCTCTCTCTCTCTCTCTCTCTCTCTCTCTCTCTCTCTCTCTCTCTCACTCCCACTCTCACTCCCTCTCTCCCACTCCCTCTCCCTCTCCCTCCCTCCTTCCGACGGCACCATCGAATAGGTTAAATGAGCATCCGAGACCGACATTATTCATGGTTTGGTCTCTCGGCCTCACCTCCGTCTCGCTAATGGTGGGTAACTGCTGTCGAGATGTGATCCGGAGGCTGCGGATGCTGATGCATCGGGATGAGGTTACTTGTCAGGTTATTATACTTTTTTCCCCTTTTATGTAAAAGGCAATAGTAGATGTCTGTGATTTCTTTATGAGTTTGTTTGTGTTACATTGTTATTAGTGTATATATGGATGTGACTGCGTAAAAGCGTATATATATATATATATATATATATATATATATATATATATATATATATATATATATATATATATACACACACATATATATACACACACACATATATATATACACACACATACATACACACATACATACATATATAGTGTGTCTGTGTTTATGTGTATGCGTATGCGTATGTATATATATATGTGTGTGTGTATGTGTGTGTGTGTGTGTGTGTGTGTGTGTGTGGTTTTCTTCAATTTCTATTCTTTATGTACTGGTGAACATATTTCTAAAGTTTGAGAAGAGGGACCGCTGCATGCAAGTTTAATAGTACGCTGTTAGTAAGGCGATAAAGCTGGATGGGGACGGAACAGCCAGAGTTGGATTCTCTTTGAGAGAGGAGGGACGAAGGGAGGGATAAAGGGAAAGAGGAAGAGAGAGAAAGGGATAAACAAATATTGAGGCAGAGAGATGGGTTCTATGCCTTGATATTAGCTATGGGAGGCGTGTAGTAACAGATGACGAATCAAGCGGATCCAAACTGCGTCCGTCAGCGCCAGCCTTGGGAGCTGATGACACTCTCTCCCATGTGCCGGAAATGGGAAGAGGGACGGCGAGGTTCTCATAGGAGGAGAGGGGAGAATGAGGGGCGGATGAAATGTGGATGGAGGAAGAAGGGAAGGGAAAGTTGGGGCCCCTTTTCCTCGCCGCCCCTCACACAATTCAGCCGCCAGTCTCTCATATCCTCACCGACAGCATACAGGTTCATTACAACTTTTTGAGGTGTCTGCGTCATTTCCTGAAGCATCACATTTGCAAGAGAAATGGAAAAGTCGAAGCAACACTCCCAAAGTTATTCGCTGTCTACCGAAGGCATGTCTCTTCTCTTTCTGTCATGCGTAGTATGACAAGTTATATAAAGCTATGAACTTTATAAAGATAGGTCGTGTAATAAAGCTGATGGGAAGAGCGAGCAAAGTGTTCACAAGGTTTCGTGTGTGTTTTTGACAAAACCAAAAAATATACACTTTATGATGGGCAATTATGCATTTAATTGCGATGTATTTCCCTTCATATCGTTTTCTATTTTCGCAGTTTCACTCCTCGAGTCATATTTCGTATTATGATGTATTTGGTTGTTGAGAACCGCATGTAAAGAAAAAAAAAAAAAGGTTAAACAAAAGGGCCAAGGAGAAGTTCGTTTGCTTTGGGGCTTGGGACTCATCCAGAACAGCTCATTAAACCCGTCGGCCGTCTTAAAGTGTCGACATTCCCGCCTCTTTCCTTGATATTGTGAACACTTCGGCGTGATGCTAAATGAAGTTAGTCTCACCCCCGAGTACTTCCTGTTGCCCGTGCAGTGCGCCACTAATCGAAACTTTTTTCCTTGCAGCTTTTTAACAACAACCATTCTGGGGGCAACTTTTCCCAGAATAGAAAACCGCAGTTCAACCTTTGCCTGGGCGGTGCTGGAAGGGCGTTTGGGATGTGAAATAGAGATATTCAATATACATTTTTCATGTTAGTATTATTGCTTTCATCATCAGTATCACCATCATCATCATCATCATCATCATCATCAATATTTATTTTGTATTACTGTGACAATTGGTATTATCAGTTCTGTTATTATTACTTTTTATTAGTAGTAGTAATACTGTTATAATTGTTATTGCTATTATCAATATTAATTTTCCAAGTAGAAACAGCAGCGAAATCATAATGTGTGTTACTTAGGGTAATAATTCTAAAGAATCACTGAAGGGTACAAAGGGACGAACAGGGAAGCTAATGAAGTTAGGTATTAGTTGTTTCTGAGGTGAATACAAATAGATTTTCATCGGAGAGGAGCGAGGCAAGGCACGTCCAGCGACTGGCTTGGGCAGACAGTCACCTGGTTGAGACAAGTTTAAAACGTGTTTGTTTTTCCTTTTTTCTTCTTTCTTTTTTTCGAGAAGTTTTCGCTTTGTCAGTGGTCTTGGGATTTGAGGGCGAGTCCGATTTAGTTCGGAGCGAAGGCCAAGTCGAGTCCTTCTCTCTTTTATCATTTAGTAACGTCTTCTTCCTTAATTTCCAGATTGGCCTTTGTCCGGTATTATCTCTCTTTATTCTCCTCGTGTCATTTTGGGTTGTGATGATGCCCATGTTTGTAGGCTGTGTGCATTCCGTTGAACTTGGTATACAGATGGTCTCGAATTTTGCTCTTTAAGGGAGGAAGATTTTTTTTTTTATAATTTATTAGTGACTTTAAGATTTTTTTTTCTAGGCACTGGGAAAGTTGAAGACATCGTTATTGGTCCGTTAATGGATGAACTCATCCAATTTAACTCGGCGAATGTCGGTGAATGTCAGTATAAAAGGAGACTTTCTGGTGTGTTCCATTAGTTGGCATTTTTCTCTAGGTTGTATTTTGCGACGTTGTGAATGGGAACCTAATTGTTACGATCGTCATTAATGCGGCATTTCAGATGATAGTCAAAGGTAAAGCAAAAGTAGCATTTCTATTAATCAAATGAAAAAAAAATAATTGAAGTTCTTTCCACCTTGAGAAGGAGCAAATCACATAGATTGTTACGTAATATAAAGCGATACCCATGAATATTCGTTTTTATTTTGCATGACACTCTCTTTCGCCCCTGTCGCAGATGACCTCGACCGCCTGCATCCAAAGAAAGTTCTGGAACACGCCAAAATCCGCGGCCCAATTAGTGCCGGAACTTTGATTAAGCGAGCTAGTCAAGTTTTCAACTGAGTTTTAACTCGAAATCAAATATAGTTAAAGAGGAGCATTAAAGTTTGAATTAAATTTGTAACTTAAGATTAAACCCTTCAGGTGAATTCCGAGAGGATAACGCCTTGTCTTTTGGGATTTAGGATCCGTGAGAGATATTCATCTAATGGCGTTTGCAAGATGCTGTGAATGACGTATCAAGAAGGATTAGATTCGTGCATGATGGAAGTTCTGATTTGCGTGTGAAAGATGACCCGTCCGTTTGGTTAATAATGGGAAATACTCAGCATTGTGCAGGATGTTCAGACTTGCTTGTGACGGAAGATCAGATGTGTATGTGAAGGAGGGTTCAGCTTGGTAATAAAGGATATCCAGGTTCGTTTTATAAAGGATACTCAACTTTGTGCATGATTGAGTATTCAAATTTGCTATGCAGGGTGATGTGACATTGCTGTATTGAGGCTGAATCGACGTAAATAAAAAAAGTCTGACGTGGTATTTATAATGTCGGTAATTTGAACTTGGATATTCATGCAACTTAGAAGGCTGAATAATTATGTTGTTTTAATACCAGCTCGTGCCACCGAAGAAAAAAGGACGCCAGACGTTGCGGAAAAGTCTTGATTGAGATCAGAATTTCATATTTTGAGACGTTGTAAATATTAATTTCTTTAAAGAGCATATATCAGGTGGAGAGAAAGAGGAGGAGCAGGGGTGGGGGTGGGAGTAGGGGTAGGGGTAGGGGTAGGGATAGGGGTAGGGGTAGGAAGAGCAGGTAGAGCAGGAGGAGTAGGGGTAGGGGTAGGAGGAGCAGGGGTAGGAGCAGCAGCTGGAGCAGGGGTAGGGGTAGGGATAGGGGTAGAAGGAGCAGGAGGAGCAGGATGTGATGAGAGAACTACGAACGCGACGGCGCCTTCGCTTAATTACGGCGATCAAAGGCGGGCGGGGGACGAGTGAGCACTGGATCATTTGCTGTCATCCTCGTAATTGCGTCATCCTTGCGAATTATGATCAGCCCTTCCGCAACCCCTGCTCCTCCCCACCCCTTCAACCCATCTCTCTCTCTCTCTCTCTCTCTCTCTCTCTCTCTCTCTCTCTCTCTCTCTCTCTCTCTCTCTCTGTGTCTCTGTCTCTTTCTCTCTCTCTCCTCCTCCTCCTCCTCCTCCTCCTCCTCCTCCTCCTCCTCCTCCTCCTCCTCCTCCTCCGCCTTCCCTCCCTCCTTTCCTCTTTCCTACTTCTTTCTTCCTTCCTTCCTTCCTTCCCTCCCTCCTTCACCTCTTTAGCTTCCAAACATTTAGCAAAGAAATAAATCATAAAGACACGATAATGATAATTCCAAAACACAGACCCAAAGGCTCGACCCTGAACCCCGACAACGGCGCGGTTAACTAAATGCTAACACAATCGCATGACTACTTATGGAAGCAGTCTTGCGTAACGTGACTGTATTTTGTTCCAGTCTGGTGAATGTTGGAATGTTGTTTTGCTGGGATGATATTCATTTTTCTTTTATTTATTTATGAATTATTATTATTTTTTCTTTATTTCCTTTTTTATGGAGGGGGGGGGGCGGCGGCTCAGAGTTTCTTTTACTTTATTTATTGTTTGTTTTGGGTGATGATGGGGAGGGGAGGGTTGGGGATACTAATCAATTTTACAAATGAATGTCTTGGCCATTTATTCCAAAAAAGATACTCATGCTTGAAGTGAAATGTATGGGCTCATACATTTAGGTAAGCCAGGTTGAATTTAATTCCGTTTATTGTTTCTTTTTAAAATTTGCACGGGGTGACCTCACGCCTGGGAATCATTATTGCCAACTGCATGAATTCGTTCCTGCAATTTGGGTAATTGTTGCATTTTACTGCTATGGTTAAATGAGGATGTGCCGAGGGGTTTCCTCCCTCGTTCTTGGATTAGCTCTTTCTAACAGGCGGGTTGCACTGGGGTTAGTTGGTGAGGGGTCATTTTCATTAGTATTGGTTAATGGGCTAATATTGGTGATATATTTCAATGTTTTCATATAATTTTATATACAAAGGGAGAATTCGTTTGTATTGACAGTCACTCACACGAGTATTCTCTCTCTTTCTCTCTCTCTTTCTCTTTCTCTGTCTTTCTTTCTTTCTTTCTTTCCTTCTTTCTTTCTCTCTCTCTCTCTCTCTCTCTCTCTCTCTCTCTCTCTCTCTCTCTCTCTCTCTCTCTCTCTCTCTCTCTCTCTCTCTCTCTCTCTCTCTCTCTCTCTGTCTATATATATATATATATATATATATATATATATATATATATATATATATATATATATATATATATATATATATCTTTCTTTCTTTCTTTCTTTCTTTCTTTCTTTACCTCCCTCTCTCTCCCTCCTCCCCCCTCCCCCCTTCTCCCCTCCCTCCCCCCCTCCCTCCCTCCCTTCCTCTCATCCTCACCCCCTCCCTCTCGTCCTCCCTCCCTCCCTCCCTCCCTCCTAGAAATAACAGAACAGATTACAAAAAAGCGACCAGCGAATCAGAAGAGCAGGCAACAAAAATATTACTTCGTTAGACCGAATTACCGTGCGAGTTCTAAGAAAATTGGCTTGGCCGCCCGAGAAGGAGTATTTGCAGTGAAAAAAAAAGAAAGGAAGAAAAAAAAAAAGCTAACTAAAGAACCGTACAAATATAGCACGAGTTGGTCCATTAGAACAATGTTTACACGAAAGGTGAAAAGGATTGAGTGCACCGGAAGTACGTGAGTTCAAGGCGAAGCTAATCTTATTCATCCGTTACAAGCTCTGTGTTAGAGCTGAACACACTCGAAATTGTACCGATGCATACCATCTAAAAAGAGGAAGTAAAAAAAGAATGGGAAGAAATTGGGAATCATAGGAGAAATGGTGATGTCGGCGTATTTCTTTTGGGCGTCTGCGTAGAGGTTGCCATCTTTTACCGTTGGAGGAATGTTAAGAGATTCTGTATCGGTAGTTGGGGTTATTTCTTGTGTGTGTGTTTTTTTTAAGGTCTGGATGAGAATATAGAATAGAAAATAAAAGATTGAATACTTTAAGTCATAAACACGATAACCGTATATCGACGTACCTAGTCAAATGTGGATGTGTATCACCTAAGACTTCCCCCCCTCTCTCTCTCTCTCTATCTCTATCTATCTCTATCTCTATCTATCTCTATCTCTATCTATCTATCTCTATCTCTATCTCTATCTCTATCTATCTATCTCTATTTCTCTGTCTTTTCCCTCTTTCTCTCTTTCTCTATTTCTCTTTCGGTTAACTATCTAAACAAAGAAAAAATGCAATGCTTATACACCTATACACAACCACACCCACCCACCGATACCCATACCCACAAATACACACACACACACACACACATACACACACACACACACACACACACACACACACACACACACACACACACACACACACACACACACACACACACACACACACACACATATATTTATTTATTTATTTATTCATTTATTTATATTTATATGTGTCTGTGTGTCTGTGTGTATTTATATACATATATATATTTGCGGGTATGGGTATCGGTGAGTGGGTGTGGGTGTGTATGTGTTTATAAGTATTGCACTTTTTTCTTTGTTTAGGTGGTTAGACTAAAGAAAATCTATTCTCTTTTGTGATGAACTTACTTGTGATACTTCTGAAAACAGAAAAGAATGATTAATACACGAAATACAGCAGCCTCACCCTGCACTATTTTCATGGCTATCACTCTGCGAGGTTGTTGCAGAGTGGCAGGTGAGAGACAAGTCGCTTCAAAATCTCTGCCTCTCATCCTGTGTTCATGATTGCTTGCCAGTTTTTTCTGTCTTTTCTTTTATTGATAAAAGGCCTCTCACATAGGGAGTCGCTTCTCTCTGATGACGTTTCAGGATTGAAAATGAATGTTTATCTATTATACATTATAATTTTCATGAGTATGTGCACCTATGTTTCACAGTAGTTACATGAATGCGTGTTTAACGAGGCGCTATTCCAACAAGTTTGTGTTGTCATTTCGCCGAAACACGGTAGATGATACATTTTTTTCAATCTGTTAATTTCGAACGTTTGTTTTGGAGTGATTTTTCATTGTTGTTTAGAAATGCAATTTGAATGCCATCAACGGAAATTGGATTAATCTTTGATTTGACTGGGTGTGTTTCATCAAATAATGTCTTTTAATTCATACGTCGATGTTCATAATCAAGGAACAGACTTAGACCGATTTTTTTATTACCTTGCAGTGAAGTATAAGAAAATTATGATTTGCATTGGATATACGAACTTGTGATCGCGCTTCCGTCAGAAGTTGTCAGTGCCGCGGACTCGCTCGTG
>NW_028234406.1:7174672-7179672 GCF_977035675.1 Penaeus japonicus
GCCTTCGCTGTGCGCTCAGGCAATGCGCAACGATGGAGGAGGAGCCAGGGCCGAAGGGCTGGGAGTTAAGGCTTGAGACTTGAGGATTGGGGCTAGGGACTAGGAGTAGAGCCTAAGGGTTTAGAACTAGGGTATTAGGGATAGGGCTACGGCTAGGAACCAAAGAAATTAAGGGCTAGAGGCTCGGGCTTGATACAGTCTGAGGATTGATCCTTGAGGACTACGGTCGCGTGTTTACCGTCCAGGCAATAGGAGTGTCGATGTTCTCCTCTGGGAATATTGGATGTTCGGGGCAGCGTAAAGATCAAACGAGCGAACCGTGTACCCTGGACACGTGGGGATTGGCCAATAGTTGTTAAAAGTGGTTGTCATTTCGTTAATTAAATTGAATCGTCCATTGGATAATTGCCAGTGGAGTGGAAAAGTAACGCTATTGAAGCTGCGTTTAGTACTTCAGCTCCCGGACAAGGAGAATACGCGCAAATGAGCGGCTTTATCAATTTAGCTTTCTGTATTTCCGGTTTTCCTCGTGACTTGCTTAGCGCTAGTCCATCCTCTTCCCGAGGGATCTGTGGCCAAAGGACATGAATAATTAGGTTGCCTGTAACTAAGATAACGGAGATTACATCTGCACGATTCAACGGATGTAATGCTCTTGACGGAGGGAGGTAATCACATCCTCGCTGAGACGCAGGAGGGATTTGCTCGGGAGTGCGGAGTGGGAGTAGATATGGGAGTTCTAGGCGTGAGGGAGAGGGAGTAGGAGTGATAGTGAAAGTGGGAGTGGGAGTGAATAAGAATATAAGTGATTGAGATGAAGCGAGAATGAGTAAATGAGTGAGTGACTGAGGAAGAGAGAGAGGGAGGGAGGGAGTAGGAGAAGAAGGAGAGAGCGATATAAAGATAAAGGAAAAGAGAGGAGGGAAGGGGAAGGGTAAGGAAAGGGAAAGGGAAGTGAAGGATAGGGTAATAAAAGGGCTAAGATTTTTTCTTCTTAAACCTCATCTTGCCATTTGCCCCTCACTCACATTTGTAGATGTTTCTTAATTGTTCGTTCTTCTTATATTTGTTCCCTTTTTCTTCTCCATATGCTCCTCCACCTCTTCCACCTCCTCCTTCTCCTCCTCCTCCTCCTCCTCCTCCTCCTCCTCCTCCTCCTCCTCCTCCTCCTCCTCCTCCTCCTCCTCCTCCTCCTCCTCCTCCTCTTTATCCTTCGCCTCCTCCTCCTCCTCCTCCTCCTCCTCCTCCTCCTCCTCCTCCTCCTCTTCCTCTTCCTCCTCTTCCTCCTCCTCCTCCGCCTATTCCTCCTCTTCCTCCTCCGCCTCCTCCTGTCTCCTCCGCCCCCACTGCCACCTCCTCTTTTCAAGGCCGCCCCTCTGCAAACACGTCCTTCACAAGGGGCCAACTCGCGCGTTTATTCAAAACTGTATGTCGGAAAAACTTTCCTTGCATGTTACTGTTTCTTTTTATTTCATATCCCCTGATGAATTCCTATCAAAGCTCGCCATTGTCCTGATTTTCCTGCAGGAATTTCTTGCATTCTCCTTCATATATATGAATACATACTTACATGCCTGCCTGCCTACCTGCCTACTTCTTACCTGTCTACCTGCCTGCCAACTTGCCTACTTACCTACTTACTTACCTACCTACTTACTTACCCATTTACCTTCTTACACCCCCCCCCCCCACACACACACACTTCCTTTCCCCTTCTTCTACTTCCGCCTCTCACTTCCTCCCATTTCCACATCCCTCCCCTCTCTCTATCACCCCCCCTCTCAACCCCTCCTTTTCCCCCCTCAACCTTCCATTTCTCCTCTCAACCCCTCCCTTTCCCCTCTCAACCCCCCTTTCCCCTTCTCAACCCCTCCCTTTCCCCTCTCAACCCCTCCCTTTCCCCTCTCAACCCCCCTTTCCCCTCACAACCCCCTCCTTTTCCCCTCTCAACATCCTCCCTTTCCCCTCTCAACCCCTTCCTTTCCCCTCTCAACCCCCTCCCTTTCCCCTCTCAACCCCCCTTTCCCCTTCTCAACCCCTCCCTTTCCCCTCTCAACCCCTCCCTTTCCCTCCCAACACCCTCCCTTTCCCTCTCAACACCCCCTTTCCCCTCTCAACTCCCTCCCTTTCCCCTCCCAACTCCCTCCCTTTCCCCTCTCAACTCCCTCCCTTTCTCTTCTCAACTCCCTCCCTTTCTCTTCCACACTCCCTCCCTTTCCCCTCTCATCTCCCTCCACTTCCCCTCTCACCCCCCTCCCTTTTCCCCTCTCACCCCCTTCCCTTTCCCTTCTCACCCCCCTCCCTCTCCCCTCTCAACTCCTTCCCCCTCCCCCCAAGAACTCGACACTTAACGTCTCTAATCTTGATCCTCGTGCATCTTTGATCCTTATAAAGGTCCACATCTCGAGAGTCCTTTCATTTGTGTTCGGAAGGTTTTTTTTACCCCCCCTTCCCCTCCTCTCCTCTCCTCCCCCCTTTTTATGACCTTACCCTTCAAGCTGCCTCCGGTAGACATTCATATTTACTCATGCAAAAAGGTAAGGTGAAATGAGAGGTAGGCACGCTACTGCGCGTGTGTATTTTATTCTGTCTCTTGCTCTCTCTCTCTCTCTCTCTCTCTCTCTCTCTCTCTCTCTCTCTCTCTCTCTCTCTCTCTCTCTCTCTCTCTCTCTCTCTCTCTCTCTCTCTCTCTCTCTCTCTCTCTCTCTCTCTTCCTCTCTCTCTCTCTCTCTCTCTCTCTCTCTCTCTCTCTTTCTCTCCTCTCTCTCTCTCTCTCTCTCTTTCCTCTCTCTCTTCTCTCTCTCCTCTCTCTCTCTCTCTCTCTCTCTCTCTCTCTCTCTCTCTCTCTCTCTCTCTCTCTCTCTCTCTCTCTCTCTCTCTCTCTCTCTCTCTCTCTCTCTCTCTCTCTCTCTCTCTCTTTCTCTCTTCACGCTCGCTCGTCTCCCCTTCGTCCCTCTTTCCGTTTCTGTCTTTACTTGTCCCAAAGTCAACCAACAAGCTTCTCCTTGTATGATCGCCTTATTCTCGTTTCCCTACGACCCCTCATTATCTTTGTCACATCACGTCTACTACCCTCACGCCTCCCTTCCCGCTACTCCTTAAACTTTTCCCGTTCGTCTTTCCCCTGCCTCCCTTTCACTAATTTTATTTTAAGCTTCGGTATGCGCGGCTCCTTTACTCCTTCCCTATTTACCTTCTGTGTTCCTTGATGATCACGCTTTACCTGGCGCTTTTTTTTTTGTCTTCCCCTTCTTCTGTCATCTCCTTCCCTTCCCTTCTGTTTCCCAACCTTCCCTTCTGTGCATTTCCCTTCCCTCTTGCCAGTTTATGCGGATTGAACGAAGGAAAAATGCCTTAATTTAGAAAGCGAGTCTCTTCCCTTACCTCAACGCGTTCCCCATGACCGAACACGCGGAGATGGCTCGATGATAAGCCCGGCCATGTGGAATATTGTGGTCCGATAAGCTATCAGGGGCCAAGATAGGAGGAGAGGCTTCGGCGGTGCACCTCGCTAGGGAGAGCTTTCATTGGCTTTGGGGGTGAAGATGGAGAGGGGAAGGGGGAAGAGAGAAAGGGGGAATAGTCTGGCGTCTCACGATAAGGCTATTGGCCGCGGCTGATAAAGGAGCTTGCTTTTGTGAGGCCCACCAACTTCGCGGAGGGGATGGGGAAGGAGGGGGGGGGGTGTTTAACATGAGCGTCCTGAGCGCGATAGTGGTATAATGTTTCGGGAATGTACTGCAGATGCCATGCTTTCTTGTTGCGGGTGTGAGGTGGGCGTACGGTTAGTAAGCGAGTGTCTTTGCGTTTTTGTGTACATTTTTTTGTTTGTTTACGGCTTTGATGGCATTAATCTAAATAACATTGGGTAAAAAAGGAACCAGAATTTGGCAAATTAGATTTCATTCAGTGTCTCCGAGCGAGCGAGGGGCCTTAGAAAAATTGGCTTGTCATTTGAGCGTGTGTATTGTCTTATTTACAAGGTTCCTTCTTCCAAATGTCAGTCAAGTAACCTAGTAGAAGCTACTCCGTCTTCATATACTCAGTCGAGCTTGGCAGATTAGATTAAAGCTAACGCGATCAGGTCAGGCCAAGCTCCAGTTCGCCAGTGCCCTGCGTACCGCTCGTGCAGCTCGTGTCTCAGGTGCGAGAACTCGAGAGCAGTATCCTGAAACCCTCTCGACCCCACATACTCCTTCCTGCTTGGCCTTCCGCTTCTGCTGCTCTCTCGTCCCTTCTCTTGTTTCTATTCCCGCGCGACCTTCGTCTCCTGCTTGCCCTTTCTTCGCATCCTCCGCCTTCATCCCGTCTTCTTTCTCCCGAGTCATTATGGTACTCCTCCTCCTCCATCTATCACTTTTCTTCCTCCTCCATCCTACTCTGCGACCCCCCCCCCTTTTCTCATTACTACTCCCCCTTACCCCTTCTTCCTCTTCCTCGTCCTCCTCCAGCTCATTTCCCTTTCCCTCCTCTTCCTCTGACTCTAGGTCTTGTCCCCTTCTCTTCCTTTACAATTTATCTCCCTTTTCCTCCTTCTCGTCATCTTCTTTCCCCGTTTCTCTTCCCTCTCCTCATTCACCTCTTTCCTCTCTTCATCCATTTTTTCCTCTTTTCACTCCTCACCTCCCCCCTCGTCCCCATCTCCTCCCACACGCACCGCCTCCCTTCCTCCCTGGTCTGTCTTGCCGTTCTCCGCTCGCCTCTTTGATCTCGTCTCTGACTTTGCCATTTTTTTGGCGTCACTCTCTTTTGTTGTTACTGTTACTGTTTTCTTTCCTCTTCTTACGTGTTCGTATTATTAGCCCTTGCATTTTTTCTGGTTTCGTTCAGTTTCGTCCCTCTCAGTTGTTCGCTTAATATTTGCCATTATCCGTTCAGCTTTAATGAACTCTCTCTCGTGCGTCTGTTCACTGGTTGTTTGTTAATTCAGAATGCGGAATAATTGTCAATGTTGAACTATTCTGACTGTAGCATTACTGAATTGAATTTAAAAGATGCTG
>NW_028234406.1:7182172-7187172 GCF_977035675.1 Penaeus japonicus
GCGAAGATGGTAATGAAAGGCGAAATGCAGGCCTGAGTGACAAGAGAACGGGCCATACAGCCGACGTTTTAAGAGGAGGCAGACGCAATGGAATGTCGATTAGTTCCGCAGCTAAAAGATCCTCGCTCGTGCCAGAGCCTCCCGCTGATCGGAGGAGGACTGGGAATAAAACGGTGGAATTGGAAAACGAGATAAACAACAGTTGCCTCCAACGCATTAAAACACGATACCAGCCGTATGAAAAGTTACGACACCTGTATCTCGACGAGCGAAGAAAGAGGGTGTTATTGCCTTTTTTTATGGGTATCATATAAAAGTCAAATTACTCCTTTCCACTTATTTTTCTTTGATATTGGATCCTTTTATTATTTCCTCTCAAGCTGATGTGATTTATGTTTAATATTAAAGGAATATATCGGGTCGTAGATCATATTAAAAGATCTATCGCGTATAAAAGTTGGAAAGTAGTTTGGGGATGAGCTTCTCAAGTTATGTGTGATACATTGATGGGAAGTGGAAGATTTCGGTTTTGTGTATTTCAGGGAAAGTCTCGATTACATCATGCAGATGTAATAAAATGTTAAGGATTTTTGATTTTTATATGTATTACCAAAAGCAAGGAACACGAGGGTCTGTTTCCGAATGTAAAAAAGTTTTTAGATACAAACTCCCATCAGATTGCGTATCAGATACAGTACGTTCCAAAACATCAGTCTGCCTTTTTTCTTTACGCGTATCGTAATCCAAGTGCATGTCCAGTCTTTCATACAATTTGTCGTCTTTTTATAACTAACCATGGTTGTTATTTGATACTCTCCCAAGCTCAGGAGGAAAAAAAGACGTCGGCGAAAGAGGAGAGGGACGGCGCATGCAAGGCCATTCTCAAGCAACTTGCGAGGAGGGGGGGTGGTTGGAGGAGTAGGCTGGAGGGAGGTTGCCAGGCCGCGTTACACGGGGCTGGAGACCAAGGCATTCCGGCTCTCGAGGCGACTCATTAGTGAGGCTTCGTGTGCCCCCGCGGGCGTCGTCCTGTCCATTGTGGAACGGACCCGCACAAACACAATTAACCGCGACGCAACCCTCAGCTACTGTCCGTTTCCCCGATACGGCTATTATGTCGCGCGTCTTCTGAGGATTGCCTGGGGGCGAGCGGCGGGTCGTTTCGATTGATCGATTATGGCTGCGAACTGAATAAGGAAAGGGAGTTATTCTTTCCAGAAGGAGTAACGCGCCCTTAAGAGAACGCACCCGTTGAATTGTTTGTATCTATGTGAATCGCGAGAGGTTTCTGTTTTTTGTTTTAATTTTTTTTTATATGGGATATAAATAGATAGCGTCGGCTGCAATTCGGCGACCCGCGTTCGGATGAAATTTGAGGCGGATTGTATCGAACTTAATCTAACTTGAGCATCGCCACTCGGAGCCGGGTGATGCTTCAGGTATTTCATGCTGGGTGGCAGGATCAATAGGAGAGGTGGATGAGAGAAATTTCCCTGCGACTTGGCCAGTAATTGTGTGGGATATAGAGGAAGGGAGAGAGAACAACATGGGAAGGAAAAAAAGAGGGAATATTCTTTATGCAGAGTGTAGGAGGGGGTCAGGAAAGGTTAAACGAGTTGTTTATTGTTGTGCATAATTTGGTAAAAGTTTTGTAAAAGTGACTGGATGTAATATATATTAATATCCTCTGCACTCTCTCTCCCTCTCTCTCTCTCTCTCTCTCTCTCTCTCTCTCTCTCTCTCTCTCTCTCTCTCTCTCTCTCTCTCTCTCTCTCTCTCTCTCTCTCTCTCTCTCTCTCTCTCACAACACACACACACACACACACACACACACACACACACACACACACACACACACACACACACACACACACACACACACACACACACACACACACACACTCACTCACTCGCAGACATGTACACTCAGTGTGAGAAATAACTTCTGTAAAATGAAATGAAACAGTGGGATGTGTTTTCATACTTTGAAGAGAAATGCAACGGCTGTTGACGGTGCTTGAGTCTCGCTGTTAACCCTTAAGGAGGTGGGGAACGGTGGCTGAGGTTTAGGTAGGGTCGGGGGGGGGGGGGGTAGTCTGACCCAGAGAAGTAATACTCTCTCTTTGTCCCTTTGAAGGTGTGTGGTTGTGAGTATATGTGACAGGGACTCGATCACGATTGATTTCCTTCCTCGTAAATGGAGGGGTTAGAGAGAAAAAGGGAACGCGTTTTAATAACGTGTGGGAATACGTGCGTTTTATTTTAATGCGAGATTAATGATGTGACGGGAGAATATTAATGAAAGGGTTGGGGAAGAATTGTAAGGTGTGTGCAACAGTGTAGGTAGTAATAGCAAAATAACTTTCGTACGATTTGTTCAATTCGTTTATGTAAGGTAAACAAAAGAAAAAAAAAAATATAAAGCGGAATTTGTACAACTTCACTAATTATCAGTTCGGTAAACTGATATTTTTATTTGTTCATTTCGTGTGTTTATTCCTGTAGACCATTATGCAAATTGCTCGTTGAAACACACTGAGGAAACTAATTTATAAACTGTACTTCGAATTTCCAAAGGTTTATACTATCCTAAAATATATATATTTTTTGACTACCTCTTAGTAGAAGGACAGAGTATGTTCTGCAATAATGGCAAGACAGAAGGCGGCATAGGATAGGGATGTATTTTTAGGCCTTCTGTAACATCTGTGTGATCCAGAACATCGATATAATGATGATACAATATAGCATTGTATTTTGGCACATTGACATTTGCGATTGGGAACATTTGTTGGGGTCAAGGATCAGAAGAGAAGCCATCCAGCTGCCATTGAAAACTAAAAATGAATCCAAGCTTTTGTTGCGATTGTGAACCAAATTAGCAAACTGCATTTTAATTGATTACATATTACGGAAAACAGAATGCGGTACAGAATCCACGGAAAATTCTTTTCTCTACGTGGATGTCGTCCGTGAGAACAGAAACCCACATTTCCGCTTTAGAGTGTCGCAGCTTAGTCGTGTGTTGGTCTGAAATGTGCATAGAGTTGTTTCACAGTAGTTGTAAGAATGGCAACTCTTTTGTCGGCTTGTGGTTTCTATGCTTGTTTCCATTCCAGGAATTTCGGTATGCTTTTGGTTGCATAGATAGAATGGGTCAGAGGACACCTCTGAGTACATGAGGGATTAATGGTTAATCGACAAAGAGCTCAGCGAGGATAGGATTTATTTTGCGTAATTAAAGGCATTCGGAAGTACATACATGCACTGGCATAAACGACAAGCACCCTCAATTACACAACAGATCCACGCATACCCTCACTTATGCAAGTGCGCACGCGCAAGTATATTTGTACTTAGGCACATACAGACACTGACACACATGCGCACATCTATATAGATGATTTTTAATCCTTAGGGGAGTGCCGCCAAGATTGCTGGCATTAAAGGTGATAGGCGTCATAAAGTAACTGTGCCGCATTATGAAACACTCGCTTTCCTGTCAGTGTCGAAATGTTCTGCCTTCGTATCATTTCGGTGTTGGCTGACTGAGGAGAATTCATAGTTGTAATACATGCTCACACGTGACGAAAAATATGAGTGTAAATTCAAGGAATTTCTGAAGGGACAATGTTGAAGGCAAGGTATATTGAAATGCGGCGAATGGTTTCCGTAGAGTACGCATCCTTTTGTGATTGAGGGGCTTGTGCAGTAGGAGATAGCGAAAGTAGGAGTTTGTGACAGTGTGATAATGGGAAAGTGATTGTGAGTGGGAGTGATAGTGAGTATGATTGTGAGTGGGAGTATGATTACAAGTGCGCATATGATTGTGGATGTGAATATGATTGTGAGTAAGTATGATTGTTTTTGTGAACTAGTGTGATAATGAGTCTAAGTGAGTATGTTTATTAGTGAGACTGTATGTGAGGATGTGAAAATGAGTATGTAAGAGAAAGCGAGAGAAAAAGCAAAGGCAAGAGCAAGAACAAGAGCCACAGAGACAGACACAGACACACAGACACACAGACAAACAGACAAACAGACAAACTGACTAACATGCAGACAAAGATACAATGAGAGGGGGAGAAAGAGAAGGGGCAAGTTCTGTTTACGTCTCTGTCGATTAGTTTTTTTTCAACCGCTGTGCTGCGCTGCCATCACATTTGCCAGCCAGCGTGAATTATTTAGTAGCACCAACGGAGCAGGTTTAATGAAAAAAAGAGACGCGAACCTCCTCCTCCACTTAGGCAGGAGGATAGTTTGAATAGCTTTTGATTGAGTTCATTAATATTATTTTTTAATTTATATTAAGTACGAGTTTTTTTTACTGTTACTTTTCAAGTATGATGGAGATTTCTTTGATGGGCTTTGATGCTGTATTAATAAATCTCATTGAAAATGTTGATCTTTTAAAGCATGTGATATGACTTTTATGAGTATCTGTTTTCATTGTATTTTTTATTGATTGCTGGATTGATATATTGTAGGATGAGGGAGATTATTGGACAAAAATATGAGAGCGAGGAAGAGAGGGAGAGATGGATAGAGGAAGAGAGGAAGAGAGAAAGAGGAAGAGAGAAAGAGGAAGAGAGAAAGAGGAAGAGAGATAGAGGAAGAGAGAAAGAGGAAGAGAGATAGAGGAAGAGAGAAAGAGGAAGAGAGATAGAGGAAGAGAGAAAGAGGAGGAGAGGAAGAGAGGAAGAGAGAAAGAGGAGGAGAGGAAGAGAGGAAGAGAGGGAGAGGAAGAGAGGGAGAGGGAGAGAAAGAGAGGGAGAGGGAGAGAAAGAGAGGGAGAGGGAGAGAAAGAGGGAGAGAGATATAGAGATAGAGAGGAAGAGAGATATAGAGATAGAGAGGAAGAGAGATATAGAGATAGAGAGAGACAGAGAGGAGAGAGATAGAGAGATGGAGATGGAGAGAGAGAGAGATGGAGATGGAGAGGAGAGAGAGAGAGAGAGAGAGAGAGAGAGAGAGAGAGAGAGAGAGAGAGAGAAAGAGCA
>NW_028234406.1:7189672-7192172 GCF_977035675.1 Penaeus japonicus
GGGGGTACAAAGGAGTAGGAAATGAGAAATTACAGAGAGTAAAGGGGAAGGAATTAGAGGGGACGAAGGGAAAATCAGAAGGGGGAAGGGGAAGGAGACTAATAAGAACATTACAAGGTTGAATACGCGAAAGCTTTAAAGGAGGAAAGGAAAGCGTGTTTTACACAGAAAAAAATAAGTAGAATTACGAAGCAAGGATGAATGAATGATCCGAGCAGTTGGTAAACAGAGAATGGGGAAAGGCAAGAGCGAATGGGAGTAAGAGAGGGAGTAATGATGCAGGCTGTAAAAAGATTTAGGGATTGGCTGTGTGAGTAGCGCCATCGCATTGAGCTGAAGGGGCTCAAAATAAGCAGTAGACACAGGTTTTTATTTGTGGCTTCTCTCTCTTTCCCCCGCTCTTTTGACTGGTGTGCGGAAACAAACGTTTTGGGAAAGGTGGATTTAGAGGAGCAGGATTGAAAACTTTACAATAATAGAAACAAACAGAAACAGAGGGCACTGTATCCTTTTTACTAGGAAAGAATGACATCGGCAGAGTTGAGGCGCATCATCACCTGAAGCATCAAAGCATAAATAAAAAAGTAATGAAACTCCCCTTACTTATTACTATGGCACCCCCCCCCCCTCTCCCCACAAGTGCAATCAACAGTAAATTGTAACTTGTCGCTAAACAAGAGGGGGAGAAAAATCCTCGTAGGATAGCGGCGTCGTTTATATCCATGAACCAACAGGGTGGCAGCATCACCCTTCCTAGTGACGATCCTAGGGTATCAAGGACGCGAGATCTCTGAAAGGGGGAAGGGAAGGGGAGGGGGAGGGGGTAGAGGAGAGGCGCTACTTTCCGAATACAGATTTTTGGATTTATTGGTCACGGCCTTTGTTGCTCCGGGGGCTTCATTTCTACAGAAGGATATGTTAGCGTTGTTTATGAAAGCGCATGCGGATGTAGTAGATGCATGTGTGTATCGTGCATCGAGAGAGTAGCTGATCCTTGCGTGTTGAGGAGGTAGAGAGGAGTGAGAAGCGCTTGGCGAGGGAACGAACTCTTGTGAAACTTTTTGTGGTTAGGCGTGGATGGCCGGGGTGGGCGGGTGGGCGGGAGGAAGAGGGAGCCTCATGACAAATGCATTACGCGACGCCCTGGGATAAGCAAACTTAGCGTCAGAAACGAGGTCACGCCCGCCTACCATGACCTGGCTTGGTTTCGCCTCTTCTCCGCGCGCCATATTGTCATCTTCAACCGCGAGCTCTACGAAGTTTCTCCAATGCGGATGCGCTTTTAGCTCTTGTGACGCATGCGCTCTGCCCACGGACGCAACTTGCGCACGGTCGGAGGCGCAAGACAATCGCATACTCTTAAACACACGCAGGCATAACGCAAACATGCGGATGCATAATCACACATTCATACTCACGCATACAAACATACATGCAGACACAACGCAAAAGCTCACCTACTCAAAGAAACACAAATATACACACATATACAGACAAACTCACGTATACATAGACACATACACAGACACATATACACAGGCATATATATACAGACACATATACACAGACACATACACAGGCACATATTTACAGACATACATATACACAGACACACATATACACAAACACAGACACACACATAGACAGACACACACATACACGTACACGTACACGTACACGTACACGTACACGTACACGTACACGTACACATACACGTACACGTATATAGACACACACAGAGGAGAGAAGACAGAGTCTTTTTTGTGGCAAAACACATGCTTTGGGTTCAGTCAGTCGACTCACGATCTACATTAAACAACCCTCCATCATTTATTAATTTGTCTGTACAGAGATTCCCTCGTAGTTTTATTTTACGATATAAATTTTTCATTGGGCTCCTTGTCCAGTGAGTGGTTCCGCTCGTAGGACTCCATCCACGGGACAACTCTTTTAAACCAAGGATATTTTGGCTTATGAGTTCTCTGATGCCCCAATTTTATGTTCGAAGAAGAAAGAAAGGAAAGCAATAGGGGAATAGGAATTGTAATAGAGCGAGAGAGAGAGAGAGAGAGAGAGAGAGAGAGAGAGAGAGAGAGAGAGAGAGAGAGAGAGAGAGAGAGAGAGAGAGAGAGAGAAAAAAAAAATAAAGGAAGGGCAGAGAGGCTCTGTTATTTGCAAGCAGAGGTATCGCGACCAATTGCGTCAGCGTATATTTGATAGCATATGTAGCGTATATCTCGTATGTTTTTTTGAACGCTCCATGTGTTAGAGAAATTAGAGGTCAAAGAGAAATTGAAAGTGGAGGAAATTAGGGGAAAAGTGCCGGTGCGGTCCAGAATAGGAGATTACTGTTTAATTATGTAGGAGTCTGCCGGGAGAGGAAATTGTGTTGGCCGTCACCTTTTCCGCGGCGCTGTAATGTGCCTTTTAGTGCCTCACTCAGAGTGGACTCCGGCGCAGGGGTTGTGGAGCGGGTCGAGCCCTTAGCAACTTGCTGTAG
>NW_028234406.1:7197172-7199672 GCF_977035675.1 Penaeus japonicus
CTCTCTCTCTCTCTCTCTCTCACACACACACACACACACACACACACACACACATACACACACACACACACACACACACACACACACACACACACACACACACACACACACACACACACACACACACACACACACACACACACACACACACATATATATCTATATATATCTATATATATATATATATATGTATATATAAAACTTCGTAAGTCAATAAATATAATCATAAATCCAAGGGCACTAATGATGATTCCTTGCTGGAGTCCACCCAGTAGAGTCCACTTGCTCCGCTGAAGATATACACGATAATCCACTTGACCAGTTGGAGACAAAGTGGGTAATCCACTTGCCTAGTTTAAGACAAACTGTGAATTCCACTTCTGCGTTTGAGATTGCTACGTTTTAAACTGTCGCCTCCTGTTACACTGTGTGGACGAGGCAGCGACTGTTGGTAGCTGTAGGGAAAAAGTTTAGGTTTCTGATGTTCGAGGTGATAATGCGTTTTGAATTTACTTGTAGTTTATGAATATCTGCGGGAGAAGAGCATTGGTACTGTCGGAAATTATATGTGGAGGGAGGAAAATGGAAGAGAAATAGAGAGAAGTCAGACGGAGATATAAGTCAGAGAGAACGTGGCAGAGAAGGGGATCGGCATAGCAAATAAAGAATGACACATCCAGATATACACACATGCAAATCCCATTTATACACCTTCCTCCCTCCCCTTCTCTATATTAATTTTAGTATAATAGAGTAGATTATATTAGGTTGTGACATCCACCCAATTAAATCCGATTTTGATGCATTAAGCCATTATGGAATATGCCGACGTCTAAACACCTAAAGGAAGGTTCGAAGCTGACCTCAGCGATGCCGCCTCAACCGAAGACTTGCTCTGTCTTATGACCATATTGATTTTTGACTTCTTGTAACATTGGCGTGGTCACAGGGATAGGGTAAGGGATCATAACTCGCTGCTTTTCTCAAAATATGGCTCTGATAATTCTCCCAAAATGAAGAGAAATTCAAGTAGGAGGACAGTCAGTAAGTCTATGAGATTACATAGATATATATTTTTTTCTTTATTGAACAAACCCGCTTGGGAAGTTTACAACGCCCCCCTCCTCCTAAATCCACCTTAGGTTGTCCCGCTGTCTTCAGCAACTCCGAACATCGATTTTTTTAACCCCCGTACGGATATAATCCCTGACGCTGCCATTCTCATATAGTAGAAATTGTATAAAACAATCATTCGTACAGAAAATAACGCTCATCCTTAACAGACAGATAGGCAGACACAAAGAAGATTGACTTCGTCTCCCCTCTCTGTTGGTAATAAAGACTTTATCTGGAAATCATCTCCCCGTGACTTATTGCTTCCTTGTGTTCCCCGTTTCAAACTCTGTTGCCTTTAGTAGAATAAATATATTATGAAAAAAATAGTGTGGAAAGATTAGTTTTCCCTTTACATCTATACATAATATTTTGATAAACGGATATGATCTTAAATACAATACAGATAGTAACAGTGATACAATTACTAATACACCATGATATGTACTTTTTTAAACGTAGGTCTATGAATGTGTTGATTTTTTGTGTGCGATAGTGAATTTTATGTATTAGATGTTTAGTGGAGGATGTGACGTTTTAGACGCAAGGTTGAGAAGGTGATTTTTTAGACGTGGGGTGGATGTTGTGATGCTTAGATGTGAGGTGAAGGATGTTTTAGACGTGAAGTGGAAAAGGCGAGTCGAGGTGGGGAATATAATATTATTGGCGTGAGGTTGGAAACACACTCGAGAACGTGATGGCGATGTCGATAGATGACGATGTTGTGAAGGCTCGACGCAGCTGTCAAACCAGCAACGACGGGGACGAGGCCCGGTTGGGCAATGTTTGCGCCGTGAATTATGGAGGCGGAGGAAAGAGGGGGGAGGAGGGTCTGAAAGGGAGTGAACGAGGGTCGGGGGCGGGGAGGGGGGACGGGAACAGACGGAATGAAGAGAGGTGTGAATAAAGGAATGAATGTGGAGAGGAACATAGAAAGAAGAGTAAAGCAAGAGGAAAAAATATGGAGATGATGGAAGCAGATGAATGAGCAAGGACAAGAAGAAGGAAAGCTAATTGAACCAAATAAACAGCCACCCCAGAAGTAGCAAGATCCACCCAATACATCAGGTCTGGCAAACAAGTTACGACGAGGAGAACTGGCAAGTAGGAGTGCCAACATTGATATGTGTGCCGGGGCTCGGGCGCCACCTCGGATTATTGTATCGTTGTTTACTACTTAAACAGGCGGGGTCGTGTAATAATTGAAAGGCGAAGTGACCTTTAGTGTCTTTAAAGACGATGTGTAGACTGCTGAGGGCAAAAACAAAGCCATCCGCTGTTTGAAAGTATTTGAAAGAGAGAGAAAGAGAAAGAGAAAGAGAGAGAGAGAGAGAGAGAGAGAGAGAGAGAGAGAGAGAGAGAGAGAGAGAGAGAGAGAGAAAGAGAA
>NW_028234406.1:7202172-7204672 GCF_977035675.1 Penaeus japonicus
CTCTCTCTCTCTCTCTCTCTCTCTCTCTCTCTCTCTCTCTCTCTCTTTTTCGCCACACACGTCAAACATACACCTGTATCCTGGCGGGCATACTGAAAAGGTCATTTCCGCTACACAAGCAAGCCCTTGAAATATACTGACGAGAAAAGTTTTCATTTTAAGGTCATCTTTGTTCAGGTAATGAACTTTTTAACAAGAAATGTTTGAACGATATCTAAGTTGTTCTCGTCAGTAGTCAGAGTTGCTGTGGCGGAAGTACAATAAGCAAAATTGAAAGGCGTAAATTTAGGTCGTATATATATTTTTTTTTCTTTTTTTTTGTACGACTTTGCTGTGTCGATTGCACTTCTTATGCTACTTAAGGTAATTTTGGCAAGTTTGTAGATGTTTGCTTTGTTCGTATCACAATTTGTCCAAATCATAATTTATAATATAATAGCATTTTTCACATCATTTATGACTCGATCGTAGTACAGTGAGAGTGTAGCATTTCTTCATACCAAGATAACAAGATCACATTTGCTCATCGGCAGTATCTCTGAGAATTGATTTTAATGAGTCATTGGCGGATGGCGTCGCGTAGAGTCTGTACGTGGGGCGTATCACCCCTACCCCACCCCACCCCACCCCCTGGGCATCGGTCGCCGGTAATTGAGAGAGATAGAGATAATCCGTGCATTTTGGCCGTCTGGAAATTTACATGTCGTTAACCCGAGAGTTTACATTCGGCCGGTGCGTAATTTGATATGCAAATTGTCTTTAGTAGGGCAATTATCATAGGATATCTGGGATGGCAGCGCGCAAATATGCCCCCCTATAGGGCTATCGGGGAAAATTTGCGACCGCGCCCTAATTGTGATTCTTGGCTTATGTTCCGATATTATTCTAAGGGAGGCTGGCATAGAGAGAGGAAGGGAGGGAGTATGGTATGGGTGGAGGGGGAGGTGGTGGTAGGGTAGTAGGGAGAAGGGGGAGGTAATAGGAGAGATGATAGGGGGAGGCATAGTTAGGAGAGTGGGGTGTTTGTGATTTAGGTGTTGAAGAAGGAGACGGAAATGCAAATGGATGTGGATGAATCAAGACGTGGTGACGTAGGTGCGGGAGATAGAAATGACGAGGAAGAAGACGCAGATGGCGAGGTGATGACGAAGGGAAAGCGGGCGAGAGCGAACAAGGAGAAGAGGAGGAGGAAACGTTCTTCGGGTTTGTGCGCATGCGTGTGTGATGGCACGAGCACGCGGCCGCCGAGCAGGACGGGGCCGACCGCGAAATTAGATTAATTATCAAAGTTCTTCTTTAAGAGCCATTCCCAGTGGGGCTCCTGCCGCCCGTGGCTTCCTCCGCCGTGACTGCGCTCGGCTAATATGATTACCTTGGTGATGAAATGCATATCGCATACACGCTCGTATACAAGAACACACATATACATCCGCACACGCACATTCACTCTCACTCTCACTCTCACTCTCACTCTCACTCTTACTCTTACTCTCACTCTTACTCTCACTCTTACTCTCACGCTTTCTCTCTCTCTCTCTCACTCAGGCCTCCATCTCTCAAACTCAATAAAAAATCACCCTCCTTCACAACCCTCTCCCTCCCCCCACCCCCTCTCTTACTCTCTCTTTCTCTCTCTCTCTCTCTCTCTCATCCTCTCACCCTCCCCCCCCCCTCTCTCTCTTCTCTCCTCTCTTTCTCTCTCTCTCTCTCTTCTCTCTCTCTCTCTCCTCTCTCTTCTCTTCTCTCTCTCTCTCTCTCTCTCTCCCTCTCTCTCTCTCTCTCTCTCTCAATCTCCTCTCTCTCTTCCTCCCTCCTCGCAATCCTCTCCCTCTCCCTCCCCTCTCTCCTCTTCTCTCTCTCCCCTCTCTCCCTCTCTCTCTCTTCTCTCTCTCTCTCTCTCTCTCTCTCTCTCTCTCTCTCTCTCTCTCTTCTCTCTCTCGTCCCTCTCCATATCACCTCTCCCTCCTCTCTTCTGCCTCTTCCTCCTCTCCCGCCTGGCTCGTCTTCGCCTCCGCCTCTCTCTCCCTATCGCGCTCCTCTGATATCCTATCTCTCTCACTCCTCCGCCTTCGCCTCTCTCTCTGCGCCCCCTCCATCTCGCCGCTCACTCCCACTCTCTCTCTCTCTCTCTCTCTCTCACTCTCACTCTCACTCTCACTCTCACTCTCACGCTATCTCTCATTCTCACTCTTACGCTCTCTCATACTCTCACGCCCTCTCTCTCTCTCACTTACTCTCTCACTCACTCTCTCTCTCACTCTCTCTCTCACTCTCTCTCTCACTTACTCTCTCACTCACTCTCTCTCTCACTCACTCTCCCACTCTCTCTCACTCACTCACTCTCTCACTCACTTACCCACCGACCCACCCTTCCATATTTAGAAAATTAGATTGTCGGCAATATTTTTTGTGCGATTCTTCCAGTGAGATAATTCTATGTCAAGGGAGTGGCTCCGAGCGTAATTGATAAGCGAATTTGACTTCATCAGTTATCTAATAT
>NW_028234406.1:7217172-7222172 GCF_977035675.1 Penaeus japonicus
CCTCCACTTCGCACGCCCACCCTCCCCTCCCTCCTCCTCCGCTCTCGAACCCCATCCCGCCGGCGCTCAAGTAGTTCTCCCGATATTTTTTTCGAAGAAATGTTTGAAAGTCTCTCTCGGTCTGATGGAAAAAATTGACTCGGATTAAGATAGTCTCCCCAGAAAATTAAAGATTTCCGAGGGATGGCTCGTAATTGGTATAAAAACTGTAGAGGCGTGTATTAAGAGTAGAATTCGGAGCGAAATCTCCGATGGAAAACACATTCCTGAGAATATGTAGAAGGAATTTGATTTTGCGTTGATGTCAAAACCTTTTCATTCGGGTCTTGATTGGATATTCTTTTCTTTCTTCAGACAGAGGGAATTAAATTTCGAAAGATATTCAATTTAATTCTCATTACAGGAGTTGGATTGCCTTTGTTGAAATATATCGTTTTGATAGCATTAGGCATCATTTTTTAATCTCAATTTATGAGTTCATTCGCCACGGAGAAAATGGCCTCATAGCTCTCATACATTGCACATCTGGCAAGAGAGTTATGATTTCCGTTTTCTTTAAAGTGGAACCAATCTGACGAGTTCTGAAAGAAAATGGAATTCCTCATAGTTTTTGAAAATTGACAATAAACAAAGCCCCTGCATTTTTTCCCCCTCGCAGCAGTTCTTTTCTTTTCTTTCCTTTTCTGCCAATTGCAATTTCCAGTTATTTGTCGTCGCTCTGCCGGACGCCGGATTTTAATAATTGCATTTTTTTTGGTGACTTTACTTTTCTACATCTACAACGGAAAGGGAGAGAGAGTGAGAGTGAGAGTGAGAGTGAGAGTGAGAGTGAGAGTGAGAGTGAGAGTGAGAGTGAGAGTGAGAGTGAGAGTGAGAGTGAGAGAGAGAGAGAGAGAGAGAGAGAGAGAGAGAGAGAGAGAGAGAGAGAGAGAGAGAGAGTAAAGGTGGGATGGGAGTTAGAGGGAAGGATGGAGGGAGGGGAGGAAGGCGGGAGGGAAGGAAGTAAGGTGGGAGGGAAGGAAGGAAGGTAGGTGGGAGGGAGGGGGGGACGGAGGAAGGGAGGGAGGGTAGAGAAATGAATTTGTTGTGTGGAATTTGAAATGTTAATTGTAGCATCACGTTTCATATCCTGTGCGCAGTAGCTGGCGAGCTCATTTTAATTTACAAGCTTTTTAATTATTGGCACATATCAAAAGAATGGAGCAGACTGTGAGTGTACCGAAGTGTTTTTCCTCTGTTTTGATGCAGCTTGTATATTTGATTACTATTTTTTATTCTTTAATTTATTTTTTATTGCCAGCTTATTAAAGCTACATCATCCAATGGCATTTAGTTTGTTTAGCTTGGATATTTCTGCATTAATTTTGCTTGCATATGCAAAAGTTCTCATCGTGTCCTCACACTTGTCTCTCATGCATCCCTTATGGGTGCGTTGTGCTTTCACGTTTAGCTCCGCTTTGTTTCCCATCATGCAAATATTTACATAAATGACTTAAAAAATATATTTTCAAGCGTTGAGTCAGCGTCAGAATGGTCTCATGATAGTCCAAAAGTGATTTCCTCTCCATGTCGTATATATTGCCTCTGAGGTGATTCGTTATTCTTTCCTACCCTCGACCATCATCATCCCCCCTCCTCCACCCCCTCCCCCTCCCCTTTTTTTCTCCCCCCTTTACCATCTGCCCGTCTCCAGTTCCTCCCCCCCCCTTTCCACCTACCTTGCCCCCCCATCTCTCCTCCCCTTCCGTCCCGCGGGAGATGGATGGCGGGGACGGCCGCAAGGGCCTCGCCTCGTGGAAGACGGATCGGTCTCGCTCAAAGGAGAAACTTAAGTAAACACGAACAGCCCGAAAAACTGGCCGATTGTAGGACTAACGTCGTTGAACGAACGCTGTGTCGAGCGTGTTATGGCGGTCCGTCGGGAGTTGCTTTTTTATTTCATACGTTTCATTATTGTCATTATTATTTTATATTTGTTTCGAATGTATAAGATCAAGTAGCGGCCGCTTTGTTAGGCGTATTACGGCGGGCCGTTATCGTTTTTATTTTACGATTTTGATTTTTTTCCCTCTCTCTAATAGCGTGATATGTGTAAGAGACAAAGTGATAAAACCGCGACCATAAGACCAGGCGTATATCGGCGGATCCATTGGCGTCAATTTTTTATGATTATTTTTCTTTGTTCAACATTGATTACATTTATTTTTGTTTTAAGTGTGGAATAAGTCATTAATGGCGTGTTCTCTTTTCTAAATCAAGCCCACTGTTCTGTTGCTATTGCTCCGAATACGAGTTTAGCCGTTCTTCGCGGGGTCGTTCATTGTGCTCCGAGCGGCCGTGTACTCCACCTGTTCATAGGACGCCACTTGGTTGTCGTTGTTGTAAACGATTCCATTATGTATCTGTATATGGCGCGGACTCGAACGATAAAGCCGGCGACTAAGGTCCTATTTGGCTCCTACTGATCCTGGGTTATGGGCCGGGGTTCGGAGGGGATGTGCAGCCTTGTCTTTCCAGATCTTTGCTGTCGCTGCATGGGTCCGCAGCGCCGGCCGTTTCGTAGGTATTTTGCTGTGGGGGTTGTCGAATCTGGGGGAAATCACGTCTGTGCTTGTGTACGTGTACGTGTACGTGTACGTGTACGTGTAAGTTTTACGTGCACGTGTACCGGCTGCTCTGTACACATAGTTCGGTCGGCCGTGAGGTTTAAGATCATCCCATTCTGAATTTATGACATCCAGGATGCAATTAGTCGATATTATTCTCGCGCTTGTCCTGTGATTGTGTTCTCTACCGCTGTTTGTATTGGAGGGTTGCCAACTAAAATGTATTATATAGATATTTTTTCACATTCATTTATAGCCTGCCGTTTCTGAGGAAAAATTATATACAAACAAATAAGACAGAAAAATCAAGAGTTTAGAAACTTCGCAGATGGAATTATTTTTTCTGTAGAAAGTTTAGAAAAGAACGGAGAGAAGTGAGGCGGAGATTGGGGGATTGCAGGGAAGGGATTCTATATAAATTTTCTTTCTCTCTTTTCTTTTTTCCTTAAGGAATAGATCTCGAGACAGACTGCCGTCGTAAACAAGCCCACCCGCCGCCTTCGCCTTCTCCTTTGGCAGACTTTCTCATTACTTTCTTATGTGGCGACAAACTTTGGAGGACTCGCTGTTGTTTGCTGTTTGCGAGTGAGTGAGTGAGTGTGTGAGTGAGTGAGTGAGTGAATGAATGAATGAATAAATGGTAAAGAGTGGGATTCCTAGGAAGCCTCCTGGAGTATCCAATGCTTTTCGCGGAAACCGTCTTAAGTACATGACTTAATAGGATATTAACCTTATTCTTCTTGGTATTATCTCTCCCACTCCTCCTCATCCATACCCCACCTCACACACACACACACCAACCAACACACATACCGCCCTTGGTTTTCCCCTCCTTTGAACTCCCGTTTCTCTAGCTCTCTCGTCCCTTGAGCTCCTGTTAGCTAGAGCTTCCGCAACCTTGATCCTCTTCTTTTGACAGTCTTCCGCTTTTCCCTCGCGTTGAAGCCGCAAGGAGGCAGATTCAATGTTTTCTCTCACTCTTCCCCTCCCCCCTCCTTTTCCCCTCTCTTTCTCCTTTCGACCTCCAAAACAAAAAGCGGCCTTCCTTTTGTTGTTCTTATTTCGAAATTCTCAGGCCAGAGAGAAAATAAAATACACTTCATGTCGTCAGTTCGTTGAAAGGTTCTGGTTACAGCAATCTGTCTAATGTATCTAGAGTGACCGCGAAAAGAAATTTGCGCTCCTCCCATTCTCTCGCCGCGTATTCTACACCAGTGCAAGTTGCAGGCGGGTTGCAAAAGCGAGGTCCCGCGGCTATATGCCCCTGGGCTTAGGGACGTCCACGGCTGAAGAAAAGGGAAATGCAGCTGAAAAATGAATTCGTCCTGAAAAGCGACAAAAGTAATGTGCGTTACGGTGGAACTGGTTTATGGGCTCTTTACTTAAGAATGTGTGAATAAAATGTCATAAATATGTCGCAGGTGGCCGTTATGTCCTCTTGGTACGGGACTAGAAGGTAAATATTTTGATGGTGGGGAGGGGGGTGGCGAGTTCTATATTTCGGTGTCAAAATAAGTGCCGGCAGTAAAGTTTATTGGAAAGAAGGGAGATTAATCGTCAGTTTATTACTTGTTTTAAATAAAACTGCGTCAATAGGATATGTGTAAGAAATATGCCTTCGGTAAATGGCTTGATTTGAGAGAGGAAGCTGGTCTTGCAAAGAAAATGTGAATGTTCTCGGCTCGTCACTCTTAACGGCATATCTTGTGATCCCGACCATCCACCCCGACCGTCCAGCCGCCTATTCAGTATGGTTTACCCGGCCTCCTATACACGTATCATGTTTGAATCATCCTCGTCCTTTTGTTCTGGCTCTCTCCTTTTGAAAGATTACGAGCGTCCAACTCTATCCTACCTTCCCCTCCCTTACCTCTTTCTCTCTATATCCTTTCTCCTCCCTTTTCTTCCCTCCTCTCTGCTCCCTCAACTCCTTTTGCATCCCTCTCCTCCCTCTCCTTCCTGCCCTTTTTCTTCCCCATCCCTTCTGCCCCTCTTTTCCTCCCTCCTCCCACTTCCCCTTCTTCTCTCACCTCCCCTTCTTCTCTCACCTCCTTCCTCCCGCCTCCCCCTTCTCCTCCCTCCTCCCTCTCTCTCTTCCTCCCCCTTCTCCTCTCTCCTCCCTCCCTTCCTCCCCTTTCCTCCCTACCCCGTCCTCCCCTTCCCTCCTTACCCCGTCCTCCCCTTCCCTCCCTACCCCGTCCTCCCCTTCCCTCCCTACCCCGTCCTCCCCTTCCCTCCCTACCCCGTCCTCCCCTTCCCTCCCTATCCCGTCCTCCCCTTCCCTCCCTACCTCTTCCCGATGCCTGATAACTCCTCCCAACTCCTCCAAAGGACCAAGTTTCCCTCAGTTAGGTTCCTTTATAGTAACTTTTTTTTTTCTTTTGTGATCCTCCA
>NW_028234406.1:7232172-7259672 GCF_977035675.1 Penaeus japonicus
GTTACCATTTGTTTCTTGCTTTCGCTTCTTAAAAAATGTGACCTTTGATGTCGTCTTCTTGAATCAAAAGAGATTTTGACTCGCGTACACTTTTTATTATTGTCTTTGTTTCGTTTTCCTTCGAGGATGATTCGGGTTTCTTGGTTTGTGTCAACTCTTTATTTGTTTCATTCTCCGCAAAAAGAACACGCTTTTTAACGTATTTTTGAATGGTTCCTTCACTCTTCTGTTTTTGCGGTTTTCATTTTGGTTTCTTTTGGTTTCTTTTCATCATGTTTTACTTGTTTTCCTTTTTTTGTATTTTTTTTTTAATAGCTTATTTTTTATAATTTATCTTCTTTCTTTTTCTATTTCCATTTTTTTAGCTTCTGTTTTTCTTCCTCTCTCTCCTCCTCTTCCTCCTTCTCCATTTTCTCTACTTCCTCTCTCCTACCCAGGTCAGACTAGGTCGTGTAGTCCAGCAGGAAAGGCTCGCGTCCTCTTTCTCGGTCTCAACGACCTCCGTAACTCAGGTCGTGGCGGCGACGACCGTTTCGTGTTCACAGTATTTTGGTTTCTTTTTTTAGGACCTTGTTGGTGTTCCTCGACCCTCCTCCTTTCCGGGTCTCGTGGTGGTCCTTAAACATGGTTTCATACAGTGTCTCCTTTTAGTGGTATTTCCGGTTCGTTTTCGCAGTGGAGTGACCTAATATATATATCTTTTTTACTTGACTTTTTTTTTTTAGACTTTTCTTTATTGATTAACATTATTTGTAGCTTTACTAGTTATATTTATTATTTAGTTAGGAGGGCTGAGACATATTTATTTAACGAATGGAGAGAAACTGTATTATTAATCTCCATCCGAACTCCATCACGAGTCTATTTATTTATTCAAGGGCGAGTCGACATGTATGTTGTAATATCAAATTTAGATGCACCAAATTCCCACGAGGATTTCACTGGATAATGTCGCTCTTGTAGGAATCTCGAGACTTTTTTTGATCATTTTTTTATTTGCTGATATCCTAGATGCATTTTTAGGATGGGAGAGAAGCTGGGCTAACGTATATGGATTTTGAGAGTGCTGTTGTTGTTGCATATTTTCCTTGCCCCTCCTCCATCTTTTCTCCCTCCTCCTCCACCTCCTCGTTCTTCTCTTCTTCTTTTACCTCCTTTTCTTTCTCTTCAGTAACTTCCTTATGCTTGTATTTCTTCCTTCTTTCTTTCATCTTATTGTTATCATTATTATTATTGTTGTTGTTTTCGTTGTTATTATAGTTATTATTATTATTGTTATTATTATTATCATTACTATTTTGAAAATTCTTTCTCCTTCATTTTTTCTTTTCATTTTCAATTTCACATTCGTCCTCCTCTTCCAATCGGAACTCCTCCGCCGTCTTTACGCCGTGGGGATTACTCTCCTGCAGGACCTCCTCCTCGGTGCTTTTAGGAGGCGCCGAAGGAATCATCCGGGACTGGACGGCGAGATTGGCTGCGGGAGAGCGCTGAAAGCCGCCGCGCGCTGAATGGGAGTGAAAGGGGGTGGGGAGGAGGGGTGTGGGGTAGGGAGGAGAAATGGACGATAGGAGAGAAAGTAGTGAGGTGAAAGAGAGTGAAAGAAGAGATGAAAGGAAGGGAAGATGGAGAAGGAGAAGAAGGAGAAGGAGAAGAGAAATGAAAAAGAAGAAAAGAAATAAAGAAGAAGAAGAAGAAGAAAGAGAAAACAGAAATTGGCCGAGCGAAGGAAATAGAGGAGATGAGGTATTGATGGGCCGGAGACAGGGATGGGGAATGGGAAGGCGTGATGGAAGGCGCTTTGCAATTAATATAGAAGAGACATTGGGCCGGGCATTGACAAGAACCGAAGACAAGCATCGAAGTGAGATTTTAAGAAGCATTTTCAATAAGAGAACGCTTCTTTATGGAGGGACATATACTGAGCATATAAAAGTACACCGTGTTTATCTAAGCGTATTTATCTCGGTTCACATTATTTAGGACAGTCGATAATATATTCTCCTCCATTGTGGAGACTAATGGGACTGCCATAATGTAGTGATTGTGTCAAAGGAGCTGTGGCTTTGATGTCAATCGTGTATATTCCACTACCTTCATTATCGCGCCCTTGGTCCAGGTAAAGAAACTGACCTTGTTTGATTGCAGTGGTTGCACAGTGATGAATAAAAGGATAGAACACTGGGTACAAAGGGTAACAAATTGTTAAACTTTTCTTTTTTTACAAGTAGTCGAACAGGTTACAATTAATAAATACAAATACAAATAACAATGTGAAAAAACGCAATGCAGAATTGTTATTGTTGCTTTGCAGTAGGATAATTCGGCTAGGTATCCATAATGAACGTCCCCCAACCGACACTTTGATCCAGAATTGGCCACGTGTGAGAGGGGAAGGGGAGGAAAAATCTTGATTGTATGAGTAACCTTATTTATTGTTTAGCGGTCTTATATTCAACATTGCAGATATCATCCATTCTCTTGCTAATATATTTTCGTGGTTTTCGGCATATCAAGGATATGCACAGACGAAAAAAAATACGTTTTTTCAGGGATGTTTTCCCTTTTTCATACAAGTTTTTCATGACTAATGTGTCCAATTACGGTAGTCTCTCTCGCGCCATTTGAAATCTTTTCATGGTGTCCAAACGTCTCTCATAATCGTTCTTTCGTCGATTAGATGGCCATTGATCAGCTGTTGAGAACACACCCACCCACCCACACACACACAAAGGATTAATTTAATCCCCCCCATTCACCTCCCCCCTCCGGCCCATCACCCCCACCCCCACCCCAACCCCACCCCAACCCCCAGCCCTCTTTAGCAACATTAGAAGACGGAGAAGCAGCTTTGGGATGATTGGATTGCCTTTCACGAGGCGGCCGCAGGGGAGGTCCTCCGGTCTAGGCCTCGCTGGGCAATTCACTGCAGCACAATTATCAAAAGTTGGACAGAGTTCGAAAGGCTGTCTTGAAAGAGTCCCACTTCCGTCGTCGTTATCTTTAGAGGGAGGGGAGGGGAGGGGAGATGGGGAGACAGGGGAATCTATACCCAAGGGAGTGAGAGATAGGGAGGGGAGGGCGATGATAGCGGTAATGGAAGGAAAACTAACGGTTGATGTTGTTAAGGGCTGGCCGGACCTGGGGCGATGATATTTGTCTCTGATATTGCTCGTTGTCCGGGGTAACTTGTGCGCCGTCGGGGCTTCGTCGGAGGCAAAGTTTGACGTCGGGTCGAAAATGAGGAAATGAGGTACAGCGTTATCGACAACGACGTCAGGAATTCTTTGGGGATGGGACGGGGAGGAAGGGGGGGTGGTAGGGAGAGGGGAAGAGAGGAGTGGAAGGATAAGAGTAAGGGTAAGGAAAGAGGGATGGGGAGAAAGGCGGGTGAGGGGCGTAGACAGGCAGGAGAGGTGGGAAGAGAAATGGAAAGGGGGAAGTGGAAGGGTAGGGGCAAGGGGCAGGAAAGAAGGGGGTTGATTGCTGTCGGATTGGTTCGATCGAGGACTGCCTGTCATTAAGCTTGTCTGGAGGCGATTAATCATCCGCTGTTTTGGTATCATTTGTCCGCGTCAATTTGGGAGAGGTCGAACAGAGAACTTACCACTGCAGCGGCGGATGACAGCTGCGGATTTCATTGAGGGTCCTTCGGTGAATATGGGCTGGGGAGCACTGAAGGATCCTCAGGATGCATTGGCGAGAGAGGGAGGAAGGAGGTAGGGAAGTAGTAGGAGTAGTAGGGGAAACAGGGAGACGGTAGTATCGGAGGAATAGGGAGATAGTAGGAGGAGGGAAAGTCGGAAATAGGAAAGGAGAGTGAGAGGGAAAAGGAGAGGGTGAGAGACAGAGACAAAGGTAGAGATAGAAAAAAAAGAGATCCGAAGGCGCGTGGTGCATTTGCTATGAAGCTGATTCTATACTTTTTTTTTTTTAGCAACGAAGAAGACGTCCGTAAGGAAGAAATACATACGGATAACTCGGCAGAACTTCTTGCGTAAATCCAGGGCTAAGATTCCTGGTATCGTAAGTAAAGGAATGAGACATGGTTATATTGCATCGTTATTGACGGTGAATTGTGATAAGACATCCTTCCGGAGTCGTACGTTGTGAGAAGTTATTTGAAGAATGTCTCATAAATGTCTAATGTGTATATCTCTGGGGAATGCTAGAGTGCATGCTAGAACATTTATCAAAACTTTGTGTCAACAACTTAAAAGAAAAATGCATATGAACCCACAAGAAGAATTTGTGTTAAGTTGTAACAAAAACAGAATACGATTTTTCCCCCATTTTTGTTCGTAATGCGAAAGAAGTTCAGAGTTTGGGTAGTTATAATCCTGGCAGGCACGACTTCAAGAAGACATAATAACGTCGGGAATTCGGAGAGGGGGGGAGTGGGAGGGGGATACTCTTTCAGTGGACAAGATTAGTTAATAAAAGTTGTGAGCACGCACTCTGAACTTACATTTGCTTTGAAGAACATCCCGTGAAGAACGTGAGCGTTGACTGATACACGCACACGCACACGCACACGCACACGCACACGCACACGCACACGCACACGCACACGCACACGCACACACACACACACACACACACACACACACACACACACACACACACACACACACACATACACACACACACACACACACACACACACACACACACACACACACACACACACACACACACACACACACACCCACACACACACACACACACACTCTCTCTCTCTCTCTCTCTCTCTCTCTCTCTCTCTCTCTCTCTCTCTCTCTCTCTCTCTCTCTCTCTCTCTCTCTCTCTCTCTCTCTCTCTCTCTCTCTGTCTCTCTCTGCCTTTGTGTCTGTGCGCCCTTGTATATGTAATGTATGTATAAACACATACATTTATGCCTTATACCGAATACATATACTGTATATGCATCAATCGAGATTTAGATTTGCAAATCTAGATTGCGTAACTTGTAAATTGTAATTAAGATATACGTAAAAGAAAGGAAAATAAAGAAAATAGCGCGATTTCCGCGGCAGATGGGAATAACTCCGTGCAGAATTTTTCGCAATATAAGGTCAGGTGACTTATGAGCCTTGCGAGAGGCTGCGTATAGAGCAATAAAGCAGCGGGCTCATGAAGCAGCGGTGTAAGGAGCAATATAGTCTCTCGCGTGTTAGTGGTCCAGGGGACGACTCGTAAAAAGGCCATGGAGAGCGGAGATATTGCTCGCCATGTTTATTGTTTATTAACTCGAGACAATCAGGCGAGACGCGAGTCGGTTTCATATCGTTTATAGGACGACCTTGATAGGCAGCAACAGCGGCAGAATACGTGCACTGTTAAAGGTTGGCGGCATTAGACGAGAGTGCGTATTTGCATGTGTGATTGCATTTTCACTGGTTGTTTTGGGTGGTCGCTTGGCTTGCGATACGCTTCGCTCAAGCATGTTTCGTCTCGGTGGTTTCTTGAATTCGCTGCCTTGCTTATCTTGAAAGGCAATGGAGTCTCGGGGCAAATTACAAAGAGCAACACAAATGCTGATACAGACTCGGGTGTGTTTACAGGTAAACATACACATATGCAAAGAGAGAGAGAGCGAGAGAGAGAGATAGGCAGGCAAGAAGACAAGCAAGCAAACAAGCAAGCAAGCAAGCAAGCAAGCAAGCAGACAGCCAGGCAAAAACAATCAAACACAGACAAACAGACAAACAGGAAGGTAGGCAGGCTGGCATAGAAAGACACATAGAACGAGAGCCTGTATGTGTTTATATGTGTATGCCTTTGTAGACGTACATTAATGCAAGTCTGTATGTTGATATCAGCGTGCAAATACATCCGGTACAGGGGAATTAGACGGTTTTTCTCTGTCGGATTAAGGCCATTATTTCCCGTCATGCTTAGCTGACGTGTGCAGCCTCGGGAAGCCGGCAAAAGGAGGGCGGTGTGTTTGTGGGAGTGAAATTTATATTCGTTATTATGGAAGAACCACACGATAATAACGCCGGGGAAAAGGGTATTTTATAATGATGAAGCCTGAGATAAAAGGATGTTTTTTTTCTACTTTTTTTATAAAATGATGACGTAATGGTACTCCTCTGGTATATTTTTAATGTAATGGGAGAAATAGGATCTATGTTATTCTACTTTATGTATATTTATTCTACCGTTACTACTGTTGTTACAACCGTCCGCCACAACAGTTAGAGTGTTTCTAATCTTTCTAAAACCACTCAACAATATCACTTCGATCTACGAGAGCATCTTTGACCCAGCCTAGCTACGATTTACCCTGTACCCATCTTTTCACTATGATTATTCCCTATATCCGACCTGTGCTGCCTATCCAGCCTATCCTGTCCTCGAGAACCCTGCTCAGCGATGAGTAGGAGGTCGTGAGGAGCAGCGGCAGCGCGCGATGGCCCAACACGGCGTCGAGCTCCTCGGCGTCCTTCTCAAGCGGAAGCCGAGGGTGTCAACAGCGCTGGAGAGGCTCGGCCTCAAGTCCCGCTCGTAGGAGAAGGGCCCGGGAACTTGCGGGGACTTGTAATGAGACGCCGAAAGTTTTTTTTTCTCATTCATCCTTTTCCTCTCCGATCTTTTTATTCTTGGTTCTTCTTTTTCTCTTCTTCATCTTCCTCCATTTCTTCCTCATCTTCTCGTCTTTACTCACCTTCTCTTTTTCTCTTTTGAATAGATATATTATGTAGGTGCACACGCCTGGATCCTGTCATTAGGTTTTAATTTTATTTTTGTATATATTTTTTTATTATTATGATTTTACTTTTTTTTATAATTACCTCATTTAATGTTAATTTTGGCTATTGATAAAAGTCTTATCATTATCTGCTTCAGTGTCCCTCCCTCTCCCTTTCTCTACCGTCAGCATCCTCTCGCTACCATACACCTTTCGTTGATTTATGTTCACGTTACACAAGTGAGACGTCCCCTCCTGGGAGCCACCCGCCTGCAGACGCCGCCCCCAGCATACCTCCCCCTGCCTCCCTGCACCCCCCCCCCCCTTATCTCCCTGGCCACATCGAATCAGAAGACGACTCGCATAAATTTCGAGCGGGCGTTAAGACGCGAAGGCGCCGGGCATGCAGAGAGAGGCGCCGCTAAATGCCCGTGGGAACGGCGCACACGGGAGAGACGCGGGACCGGCTGATCTCCGCGCCGTGCTGCTGCGGGTTCCCTCGATCGCGGTGTTTATTCCCCCAACTGGGATTTTTACTTTGCTCTCTAGCTCTCTCATGTCGATATGCAAATGTATTCGTAAACGGCTTTCTCTCGTCGTAGTCTCCCTCTCCGCCCTTTCCTTCCCACCCCACCCCACCCCATCCCACCCAACCCCTTACCCCTCACCCCCTACCCCCTACCCCCTTATCCCTCACCCCCTCACCTCTCACCCCCTCACCTCTCACCCCTCACCCCTCACCCCCCTCACCCCTCGCCCCCTCACCCCCTCACCCCCTCACCCCCTCACCCACTCCCCACCGTTGCCTCGTATTTCAAAGCGGCACTGGAAATTGTATGCTGTCTTGCTTGGTTATGATTTGAGAACGAAAAAAAAGGAAGAAAAAAAGAATAGCTTCTGGCCAGACTTTTTTCTGTTGCAAGCTTGGGAACGCTGCATGGACCAGACGATTCCCACCGGGTTGCTATTGTGACTTTGAGAGGCCGGGGAGGAGGGCTTTGGGGGAGGGGGGGGGCGTGTTATCGCAACGTGAGGGTCTTGTGCACCTTGTTATGACGTTGTTATGACTTTGATCTGAAGGCGACTTTGCTTTTGTTTCTCTTTTGATTTTAGGTTACTTGCGGTGTCATGTCTTTTACTGGCATATTTTACGTACTCATACTCATGTATTTATTTATTTTTGCAAGAATAGGTAAATTAAGAATCCTTTTTTACCGTAATCCGTCTGCATTGTTTCCTTGTGAATTCGTGTTCCCTTTTGTTTTGCCTCTTTAGTGGCCGAAATGATAATTGGTCTGCCACATAATTCTTTCCTTCCTTTGGTCGTTTTTTTTTTCTTTCTCAAACACCAGTTCCATTATTTTCAAACACTCCAATTTCTCATCCTGTTTCCAAAAGAAATTCTTTTTCTCGCACGTTTTATTGACTGCCGAATAGTCTTTTGTGGCAAAATCATTCTCTCTCTCTCTCTCTCTCTCTCTCTCTCTCTCTCTCTCTCTCTCTCTCTCTCTCTCTCTCTCTCTCTCTCTCTCTCTCTCCTCTCTCTCTCTCTCTCTCTCTCTCTCTCTCTTTTCTCTCTTCTCTCTCCTCTCTCTTCTCTCTCTCTCTCTCTCTCTCTCTCTCTCTCTCTCTCTCTCTCTCTCTCTCTCTCTCTCTCTCTCTCTCTCTCTCTCTCTCTCTCTCTCTCTCTCTCTCTCTCTCTCTCTCTCTTTCTCCCTTTCTCCCTTTCTCCCTATTTCTTTCTCTCTCTCTCTCTCTCTCTCTCTCTCTCTCTCTCTCTCTCTCTCTCTCTCTCTCTCTCTCTCTCTCTCTCTCTCTCTCTCTCTCTCTCTCTCTCTCTCTCTCTCTCTCTCTCTCTCTCTGTCTCTCATGAAGTTTATGTCTTGCGCTCTCTTCCCGAACAGTCTCCCTTTTTTCCATTATGTAAATCTCATATTGTGCAGTTATTCCTGTCTTCGGGGATTCCAGCCTCGGTCCGTATAATCTCTGGGCCCAAACGGAAGAGTCTCGGAGGGAGAATAAACCAGAATTTTACGTGCATCATAATTAGCTTTGCCGGATACACTCGCGCCATTACGCAGTGTCTATAAATTGCCCGTCGAGTCGTAATTAGAACGCCGTAATATTTACACGATTGTTGTACGTCGTAACTGGAACCACCTGTGAGTTATTGAGTCTCGCCGGATGTTTGTGAGGTGATGGCGACCACTTGAAAATCATCTGGGCGTAGTTGGACCACCGTCTCCTTTTCATCTTTTTTCCAGTGTCGATTTTTAGGGGTGGGGGGAGTGGTAGCCTTAGAAGTGTTTTCTATTCTATTATTTGTGTATATTTTTTTTTTATTGTGTTATTGATTTTCCGTACATTATCAAGTCAGGAATTATTGTAGTCTCTATGTTTCTTAGTGTGTGTTGTAGTATGGTAACTTTGCTTTGCTACTGTCACATTTCATCTTGAGACACACAGGATTTATTTTTATTTACGAGCTTTATACTTGTACAATAGTTCCCAGAACTTAAATGGTTTCTATTTACTTGTATCTGTAGCGACGAGGAGGGCATTGTGGGCCGTCGGAAGATTGGACGGGATGGACAGAGTGATCGCTCAGTCGAGTATGATTTATCCATTGTCCTACTTCATTAGCTATTGTTCGACGTGCACTTGATGCCTCGCTTGTTGCTTTGTGCTCTCTCTCTCTCTCTCTCTCTCTCTCTCTCTCTCTCTCTCTCTCTCTCTCTCTCTCTCTCTCTCTCTCTCTCTCTCTCTCTCTCTCTCTCTCTGTCTGTCTCTGTTTTTATTTATTTGTTTGTTTGTTTATATCCAGAAAGAGAGAGAGTTCATGGATCTGGGAAACTAATGATTTCGTAAGCATAAACAGGAAATAACGAAAAGAAAAGAATAGCATAGAATGATCATATCTACAGATATTCACGATGGCTGCACTGAAGTCACAAATTTCATAGACTTCCCTTTCTTTTCATTTCTTCTCGCTTAAAAAAAAAAAAAATATCTGTGGTCTAAAGCATCTGCTGAATCCTTAGAACGGATCTCTCGTCGCGAGCATCATTCATAACGAAAGTGTCAGGCGAGAGGAATGATGAACGCACCTCCTCCTCCTCCTTGTCGTCGTCGCTTGAAATTTTGAGCCGTTTCTTGGGAGGAGGAGCATTTCTTTGCGATTCGGAATATGGTAATGCACCGCGTGGGGATTAGGCTTTGTCGTCGCCTTTGTGTCTGTCACGGAGGCCGGGACTGGTGGTTGGAGGCTGATCATTCTCGGGGACGTGTAAATAACAGCTGTGGATGATGTCATCTTCTTTTCTTTTTCCTTGTGGGGAAGTTGGAGGAAGGGTTGTGAGAGAGGTTTGCGCGTGGTGTACTGGTTCATGTCTGTTTCTGTCTGTCTGTATGTAGGTGTGTATGTGCATGCTGATATTTGTGGGCGTGTGTGTACGTGAATGTGTAAGTTTGAGCTTGGGTAGTTTTGTAACCTTCAAAAGTCATTTTATGTCACATGAGTGAAAGCTTGCAACATGTGGTTGTCTCCGCACGACTGGAACACTGACAAAAGGGAGGCTGAATTAATGAGGCTTGTGTAAGGTTCTTGTTGCAAGTGCTCTGCCTGTTGCTGGTGTTTGTAGTCTTTGAGGGATGATACCGGAACCACTTATATCGTTCTCTCCTTTATGTGTATGTGTGTACGCGTATGTTTTTGCCCGTGCCGTGTGTGTGTGTGTGTGTGTGTGTGTGTGTGTGTGTGTGTGTGTGTGTGTGTGTGTGTGTGTGTGTGTGTGTGTGTGTGTGTGTGTGTGTGTGTGTGTGTGTGTGTGTGTGTGTGTGTGTGTGTGTGTGTGTGTGTGTGTGTGTGTGTGTGTGTGTGTGTGTGTGTGTGTGTGTGTGTGTGTACTTACGTAGGATAAAGGTAGCAAAGATAGTCTTGATGAGTATGCAAGTGTATGCAAGTCCATAGAGTTTAACTGCATGTGCGTTATGGATATAGAAAACATTTGGAATAATGTACACATATGCAAACACACGCACAATCCCTACCACCACTCAACACATAGATATACTTTCAAAGACAATACAACCTGCTGACATGGAATAGTAGGTACTGATAACGAATACATGAATTATAGTCGACTAGATATGTATGTTTTGTGTGATGTATATACATGAGAATGAAATACACAAATCAAGGAGAAATGGAGCAACTATAGAGAAGATTGGGAAGGGGGCGACATTAGAATATAAGGAGAAAGAAAAGTTAGGTATTGAAATCTGACTCATATTTCTTAGAGGTTTGGAGTGTAAATGTGACACCTTGCTTTTGTACAAGAATTGCAGTTAGCTTACCTTTTAGATGTAAGAACGAATTACATACATTTACAATACCTTTCAATAATAGAAACTGCATTGAAGTGACATATTATAGATTGTTTAAACATTGTTATTTATATATGGTCGATACCCTCACGGCACGTGTTTTATATGTGGTTTACATCTCTCATTCGACGAGATTTATTTGCCATTTTCCAGCACTCGTTATAAATTCGGCGGTTATTGCTTTATACATCTAGTTTATTGGCTGATAATATACTTTCGGAATGACATTTTGAGTTATCCTGCTGTGGGTGTTATCGACACGGGAGCGAAAATTTGTATGGTGATGATAATTTTATCATCGGGTCCAATTGAATTAAAGCTTGATTTTGCAAATTATTAAACCTATGACTACCGCAATGGAAATTTATGCTTCCGGAAACATTTTGTGTGTATGTTTAGAGTTCACATTTCAGGATTTGGCTGATGTTTTGGTGTTAGGTTGCACTGCCCAGTAACTGAATAGGATGCAAGGGAAAATTGCTTATCGTTGGCTAATTTATTATTGTTGCCTATCAAAGCGAGATTGGTGCAAATCAGAGTAGACGGTAATGGATTTGACATGATTTCAGTCACAATTCATCATGCTTGTGTAAATAGGGATTTCAGTTTCAGCATTTTATTAGTAGTGACAGTAGTAATTTGGTTATGCTAATTATTGCGGGTATTATTTGTAAATATATATAGCCATGGTTATCAGTTAATTAAGATCTATTGAATAAAAATAATTAACCAATGTTACAGTAAGCCTGATATCGTCATTTGGAATGCGTGATTAAAAACGTCCATTTTGTAAACAAAGCGAAGAGGTAAATCTGTTTCGTGAGCTCGAAGCCACCGAGCATCATTATTCCCCGCCGTGAATTATTTCCCCTTGAGAAAGGTGATAATGGCGGGTGCTGACGACGGCTCCAGCAGGTAGAAGGATGCATTACCATATCAATGGTGAGCGGAGGAAAAGTTATATAAAGTCGCAAGGCTTTATCTAATGCGTTCTGTGTGTTATCAGGGCAGATACAATGGGCCGCTCCAGCGCGAGACGAGTCCAGGCGTGATAGTGATACTGATAATGCAACTGGTGCGGGGGTTAGCATTGTGTTGGTGAGGCGGTTGTGATTACGATGATCAGGAGCTGGAAAATAGGTATTTACGTTGCCTTGGTGGGTTGGGCGGAAGCAGGAATAGGAGAAGGAATAGGAATTGGAGGAAGAGAAGGAGGAGTAAGAGTAAGAGTAGGATAAGAAGAAGAAGGAGAAGGAGAAGGTCTTGGTGCTGATGGTAGTGGTATTTATGGTAGAAGCAGAACGGAGATGCAGGATTTTGCCAGTATATTTAGCGGTTAGTATGTAAATGTGGGTTGTTTTGTCCATAGACTTTTTGCGCGTATTCAAAAGTTTCATTTAACGCCGACTTACGCTAGTGTTAAGTCCTACATGGGTTTTTCTCTCTCTTATTTATGTTCACTGATTATTCAAATTGAGGATTATTGTGAAGACTAAATGAGTCAATGATGTAAAAAATGACACCTTATTTGTATTCATTTATCTATAATGACTGGGTAGTACTAAAGTTAACTTGATGTAGACTAGTAAGATCTGAATATACGCGTTTTGTATGTATATGCTATCCATCTCCACTAAACATTTTTTTATGTGTGTTTTTTTGAATGTACAGAAAAGTTATTTCTGGAACTTGATATAAAAGTCTTAAAGGCAAAAGAAAATATATCCCGGAGGAAAAAATAAGTATTCGGCTCTGTAAAATAATAGAAAATGAATATTCAGCCGACTTGTTTACTGCATACTACATTTTTTTCTTATCGGTATGTAGCTTGGAAGTAGGACTCGTTGGTTGTTTAGTACCGATAGGGATGCAGGGAGAGGGTAGATTGGCCAGGTGGTGGGGGAGGGGGGGAGAGGGGTGGAGGAGGATACTTGAGATACCGTCTTGTTTTGTATTCATAGGTATCTACTCGTTGGCCGTTGTTTTTTGGTGTTTTGGACTCGTGCGAGAACTTACGCACGTATTGGTAGTTGTCAGAATGTTCTTTTATGTGAAGTATAGATTTTATTTTTATGTTCACTTTTATGGTTGAATTATTAACTTGTTCATGGTCTTGTATATACACGTTTTTAAGCTATATGTTTTTGCTTTTTTTGTAACGCTTCTATATTTCTCAATATTTACTTTTCTAAAGGCATTTTATACCAAGTTAATATGACCTCCATTCCAGTGTGCTCTTGTACTAAGCTTGCTAGAGTGTGGAGCGCAGGGGAACAACGATTTTAACAGTGAAGAGGGCGTGAAAGTACATAGGAGGAGGATTGGGATAAAGGGACAATAGATGGATTGGGGATCGATGCTGCGATGGGATATCGAGGAGCAATATGGAGATAAGATGTATGCGTGTGTTATTCACTTATATATCCACATTTTCTTTCTTCGATATCTATCTATATATATCTGTCTACATATCTATCAATACCTATCTACACATCTATCTATCTATCTATCTCTCTCTCTCTCTCTCTCTCTCTCTCTCTCTCTCTCTATATATATATATATATATATATATATATGAATCCATATATATCGATATATCTGTTTATCCACACACACACACACACACACACACACACACACACACACACACACACACACACACACACACACACACACACACACACACACACACACACACACACACACACACATCTGTGTGTGTATTTGCTAAGAAGGAAAGACAAGAGCTCGAGGCAAAGAGGAGGAGGAGGAAGAAAGTGGATGACGTGGATCGGGTTGCGCAGCGTTGGCCGCCGCCCGCTTCAGCCACGCTAATTGGGGGTTGCATTACCGTAGAGTCAGCTGAGGCGGTTCAAGGGTGCCGCCTCACTCGGCAGCTTTATCAACCACTTTTCTACTGTTCTTGTTTATTTTCTTATGCTATATTTAGATTTGAATTTGTGTTTTTCCATGTTGCTTAATTTTCTTTTTCCTTTTTGTTCTTTATCAGAAATATGGTGTTATCATTATAATTACTAAGATATTGATTTACTCGGAAATCGTATACCCACTCCAAATATTTTTCTTTTTTCTTTTCCTTATTCTTGTTATTTTTTCCTTCTCCTTTACCAGAGGACTTCAGCCCTTCAGATTCAGTTATCTAAGGGGCGTGTGGGAACCGAGATTTTATGATCTAGGTATCATATCTGTTATTAGTCTTTGGGGGAAACTCTAATATTCGTTGAAGGAAGGAGGAATTTTATATTAAAGTATATGTTGTAAATTGCTGTTTCCTAATTTAATCAATTGTTTATCTGATTTACGCTTTGGAATGGATGTTATATATATATTTGTTTTTCTTCATCTTTTTTTCTATTTAAGACATGTTTATGTTTTTAAAGAGTTTTGGTGTCTTGAATTTTATTCGTATATTCCGTTTCGGGATGAGCCAGAAATCGTCTTTTACATCAGTCACAGGTTTCACGAAGACTGAAACGAATGTGTCTCTGTGTTATTGGGATATCGTATTGTCGAATCTGTCCTCGGTCTGGGATTGTTACTGTGCAATATTGCGACGCTGTATTGTCCCCCGTGTTTCCCATCGATGTAGACAAGTCGATTTGCATGACTGATTCTGCGTGAGCGTGTTTACAGGACGGCTGATACGGAACACAGTCGGAGCTTGTTAATTTTATCTTCGAATGGAGCGGAAGCTCCGTCGGCACCCGCGTGTGCTCTCGAGGAAAACAGCTGTGTGTGATTAATTGAATTCTCTCCGGCACAATGCCCGGGGAGTTGTCCAGATAAGGTATTTGCTCTCCTTGGCGTGCGTCGGATTTCACCGTGAGGGGGCGCTGAGAGCTACCGTGGTGCCGGCATTGCAACACACGGCTGCAGCCCCGTACGTTGGGGAGAAGGGAGGGGAGAGGGTGAAGCTGCGACAGGGCTCCCGACTCATCACAACTTGGCCAAACAGTTTCTAAAATAGCTCCCTCGAGAACATCCGGCCAAATTACTGTACAAACTCCGCCCGCTGTTCTCACTTGCCCTTCCTCACGGCGGGGAACATGTCGATGCGTCGGAATCATGCTTGTATCTCTTTATCTATTGGGGACATTGGCTTGCTGGGGGCGGGAGGGCAAGCGTGCTTCTGTTGCCTCTTTCCGGCCCGGCATTGGTCACCTGCAGGTTTTGATTAACATTTTTTTGTTTAAATCCTCGTAGCAATTTCAATCTATACAATCTGGGTAAGATTTTTTTCTTCTTCTTCCAATGGCTTCTGATGTTCTTGACGTATCGATTTCGTTCTTCACGTGATTAGCGAACCGAAAGCGCCTCGGAATGGTAAACAAGGCATTGATTAAAGCGGAGCGACTTACACGCCCGACGGAAGCTGAGCTCGGGCGGCCGGCTGTATGTTCAGTGACTCCGAACGTCTCGTAACCCTGTCAGCGAGAATGAGCGATGCCATTACTCATGCAGTGAGGTCCCCCGCCCTTTGTGGAGCAAGGATAAAACATTTCTTATCACCTTCTGGACCCATTATCGCACTGACATGGGAGGGCGTTTAAGCCATTAACCCCCTCCTCTTCCCCTTTTTACCCCCCCCCCCCTTCGCATTGAAGCCCCTCTGCGAAGGGTGCGAAGGGAATCCACTAATAGAATATATTGTTTAAGGGGAGAGTGGTTTCTCCCTAGGATGGGACGCGGGCTGTAGCATATTGCAGGGATGGGAGGCGCTTGGAATAACTGGGATTTTGCTCACCTAACTGATGATCGGGGGCGACGGGCGTGTGTGGTTTGGACATGGTAGGGGCTGAGGGAAGGAAAAATGAATTACACGGGATGAGCCAGTGGTGGTTGTTATTCAATGTTGTTATTATGATTATGGCCGCTATTCACGTTATGTTACTATTATTATTATTGTTCCAATTAGTAGTAGTTATAGTAGTATTTTGATAATAGTGGTACTGTTATTGTTACCATTATTGTAAATAAAATCATCGTTGCTATCATCATTATCATCATATTTATCATCACCATCACCATTACTAATGATATAATGTTTAGTGTCATTACTGATATCTTCAATACTATCATCCCATAACTAAAAGTAATCACTAATGCTATTGTAAAGGAAATTGAACAACGCGAGGGAAACCGCCTCAGAACAGGACACTAACTTTGATGTCGAATTAGAGCGATCCACATGCAGGTCACGAAAGCCAAGACCATTTCTGCGTGTAGATAAATACCTTATGTTTATATAACTTGGCCTAGGAGTCCTTGTTGTGTTATTACCCTGCTTGTTCTACCACCTTATCTACATACGAATCTGTGTTTAGTTTTGCTGTGCAGGCATAATGCTGCAGAGAATGTTAGAGCTTTGTAGCTTTGCCACAGCCGTCACCTCGCCAGAACTGCTCTTGCTACGTGTAAGGGTTGATATCCGGGATTGCAGCAGGATATCTTTTTAAAGGCTCATTATTTGTATTTTTGCGCGTTTTTTTTCTTTTTAGTTTACATAATGCACTTGTTTTCATGGTGATTTCTGAAGGGCATTTTCCCCAGGACTTCTGATTCGTTACAAGTTTTACCAATTATTTTTACATTTTCTGAACTCATTACCATCATAGGATGGCGGAAATTAAATCGTTGCGTACCAATGGAGAAAGTCAATTTGCATAATTTTGTTAAGAAAAATATGAGAAAATTGAGACAAGAAAGGGAAAGAGGAAGAGGAAGAGAAATAGAAAATATATATATATACTTAAAAAACTACAAGAACAAGATTAACAGCTACATGAACAGAAAAACAGCTGTATCGAGCAGCAGTAATGATCTGATATTTACGAAAAGAACTTTTCAGGCAGCTGAAGGCAGGGAAGGTGAGGGGGAAACATGTCGAGCCTGATAGAAATTGGGAAACTCTAGTCGATGCAGGAGGAACGAGTAATTCATAATAAAAAAAAGAGTATAAGGGGAGATATGATAAATAGGGAGAGGGGTTAAGAAGATAAATGCGATGATCAGTATTTGGAGCGGTGGTTTAAAGGAAGGAAGGAATATTATGCAGGTAATCGTTAGCCTTTTTTTCGTTCGTTATAGGGTTGGAGAAGAATTCGTTAAAAGGAGTGACATGGGCGAAACGAGGTTAACAAACAGCAGAGCGTCGGAGGAAGAGCAAAAATAGAAGAGAGCGCTGGCGTAGATAAAGGATGGCTTATGGGAGAGATAGAGACGAAAAAAAAAATAAAGGAAGGAAATAGAAAAAAAAAACTTTCATGATAGTAAGGTGGAGAGACGACAAGCGAAAAATAACTAATGTCAAAGGGAGGAGACTAAAGGGGCATTGAAAGCAAGGACAAAAGACGAGGGGAGGACGCAAGGAATGGACGACAATTTGGTTTAGGTCGAAGTCGTGAATTCTCAAACGCATCCTTTATCGCCTCCTGATAGATAGATAAGGGGGAAAAAGGCGGTCGGCCGTCTGCATTGTCCACGGTGAAAAGGGTGGGAAAGGGGCGAAATCTGACCGGATGTCACTAGTGTAAATAAAGAGTGACGGACATTTTCACGGCGCGGCTGCAATATATGAACTGCCACGGGGCTGTGGATGGATTGTCACCAACTCGGCGTCATCTGACCCGAGCTTATATATGGGGAGGCACTGTCCTTGCGTGATGCTGCGGGATTTACTCGGGTTATATTAACACGGGGAGGGACATCGCAATGGTATCTCTCCTCCTGCGCCTCTTTTCCTCTGTTGAGATAGATTTTAATCTCTCTGTTCCTTCCCCCCTTCTCTCTACCTCCTTCCTCCCTTCCTTCCTCCCTCCCTTCTCCCCTTCCCCCTCCCCCTCCCCCTCCCCCCCTCCCCTCCCCTCCCCCTCCCCCTCTCCCTTTCTGCCAGAGCGTGATAATCCAAAGTGTGAAGCGTACTCTGTATGCTAATACCTAACTTCTCACACTCTTAGTTTAGGCTTTGCGTGTTAAGGCGCGAGGAATAAGAACGTTTGCATACTTAAGAAAAGAAGTCTAGTCAAGCGCACTAATTCATTCACTCCTTCCGTGAAATTATGGTAATTTTAGATTTTTAACGATTGTCTTTTTTTTTCTTCCTTTACCTTCTTCTCGAGTAACCGAACCGTTCGTCCCAATATTAGCATAATCGGCAAAAGAAACCTTAAAAAACGTCTTTTGTTAGTAATTATGATGCTGACTCTGGTTTATCTGAAAGCTATTATATACGATGCTGTGATGACCCAGCGACATGAACAACAGAAGAGAACCGAGGAGAACGAGCGCCCTCCTCACCCTTATCTCGAAAACATTTTCTTTGTATTTGTAAACAATGACAGTCCACCCCAAAGGTTCGGGTTTAACGGCCCCTTTAATTTACTAAAGTCTCCCCAGTGAGTCGTTTTCCTATTTGTTTTTCCCTCTCTAGAGTTTTATTTCTCAAAGTTTTGAGATTAATCTCTCTAAATTTTTCTTCCTCTTTATGTATGATTCTTTTCCGTATTGTATGGCTCATTTTTTTGCGAATTCGATTACTGTTTGAAATTGTTGTTCGCGTATGACGAAATTGTTGCTCTTCTTCATATGACTCCGACTCATCTCGTCATTGTTGTTTATTTTGTTTTTTTGTAACTACTTTCTCTACTCTTTCGCCAAGAGGTCACGTTTCTTCAACTTCTGCAGCAACTTACTTAAGCTCTCCATTGCCCTCAGTATTCCAGACGTCCAGGGTTTCCAAGGGCCCTAGAAGAGTTCCCGAGAGATGGTCCCTTGTGAGACATCTCTCGACCCTTAAATCTTCGTTATCTCGTCCTAAAAGCCTTCCTGGGCCCGCAATCCTACAGACGACTCTCCTACTTAGATCGTGCTGGCGTCCTTTTTTGTTTCTTTTTCGAGAGTAAAATTGAAAATGGCAGTATGGAGAGAGATTTTTTTTTGGATGCGGATTTTATGAAAAATATTTAAATAAGTTTGACAAATGGATTTTGGTGACAAAGAGGGAAAGCTCCTGAAGATACACACTCTTGGATTAATTCCATAACTCGCTTTCTGACGGGGCGTTACAAAAGGGTGATTACATAATAATTGATTTTTATACCATGGTATAAGGGTGATTACATAATAATTGATTCTTATACCAGACTTATTGATGTATTAGGAAAAGTAAATTAAGAAAATATCATTCTTATTTTCTCAGGGGTGAAGGAAAAAAAAATCCTAACACGAAATACGATATTGTGCCAAGGCGTCGTCTTTTATGACGTGTTATAAATGTGTTGAGGAGTGGAAGCAACATATCCGGCGGGAGATTAGGAAAGAGAGAAAAAAGACGAAAGGAAAAAGAGAGTGACAACGGGGAGATAAACAATGTAACAGATAAAAAACCCGCGGAAAGACATGAATAGACTACATGAACAGACGTACGTAGATAGAACATAAGATAAGGAGTGACACAAAAGACAAGGGGACAGACGGACGGACCGAAGGAAGCAAAAGTGAAACGTTTGGAGTCGAACAGAAGAGCCAAAGTTAACCTGCAGAAGTCCAGGTGGATTTCGAGGCGAAGGGGACATAAAAGAGGCAGCGAGAAGAGGGCGGGAAACAAGGTTAAAAGAGGAAGACGGAGAAGACCCACAGTCTCGCCTGAGGACAGTCTCTCCGAAATCGCTTTTCCAAAACCGACTTCTGTGAGTGTATTGATAAGCCCGAACGTGTGTACCCGGTTCGCCATGTCGGATCGTCATTAGCGAAGGCCAGGCATATATATTTATATTTATTTTTTTCGTCGGGATTTTTTTTTTTTTTATAATGCTATTGGATTTGGAGGATGAAATGAGACTCAAATTGATAACGAAATTGTCGAGGTGAATGGGTCAAGCCGGAGGGACGGAGGATTAGAATTGAGTTGAGAGAGGAGGGGAGAGGAGAGGAGGGGAGTGGAGGGGCGGGGAGTGGAGAGGCGGGGAGAGGAGGGGAGTGGAGGGGCGGGGAGTGGAGAGGCGGGGAGTGGAGGGGAGGAGAGAGGTGGAGAGAGGAGGAGAGGAAAGGGAGAGAGCAAGAGGGAGAATTAGGGAAAGGGAGATAGTAAGAGGGAGAATTAGAGAAAGGGAGAGATGAAAAGAAAGTAATGGAAAAAAGAAAGATTAGAAGCGAAGTAATTAAGGAAGATAAGAAATTAAGCGAGGCGCGTGAGATAGACGTATAAAAAGCAAGATAGAGGCACAATCAGGAAATGGGATTGAGGGAGACCGAAAACAAAAGGGAAGGCGAGTAATGGAAAGCAGAGAGAGAGAGAGAGAGAGAGAGAGAGAGAGAGAGAGAGAGAGAGAGAGAGAGAGAGAGAGAGAGAGAGTGTGTGTGTTAGTAAGTATGAGTGGCATTTATTTATGAAAATGTGATTTAGCCAGCAATTGATAAAGGTTTGTATCATAATATCAAATGAAATTCTGAATTAAAGTGAATAAGAACCAGCAAAAGTTTTTTTTTTAAGTGAATAACATGTATCGACATTATCGATTGGATTAGCCGAAGTGCGTACAAAGGTTTTCTGATAATTTAACAGCATAAGTCAGAGGGAACGTTGTCAGGGAAACGGAAAGTTGTTGATATAACTTTTAAATAGTTCTGTTTATTCTCTGGTTAAATGATCGATAATATTATTCTTATATTGACATATGCAAGCAATAACACCGATAAATGAGATGTTGTTAGTTGTTAGCAACGAAGAAATGATACTCCAGCTTTTGTTCGGGTCTTTTATGCTGGTACATTTTTCTCTACTGAAATATGTTAGGGTATTATTGACTTGGTTAAGAAATTACTGTCGTCATTATAATATTTTTCCCATTATGATGACATGGATCAGAATACTATAATGATCTATTAGTTGTACTGCTGTGTTATTATTATAGTAATTTTGATGATATTCATATAGTTGTGGAAGATTTATTATGTATTTATAGAAGGCATTATTCTTAACCCTCCTTCTGAGCCTTAGAGGCGAGAAAGCGCTGGCTAGCGAATGAAAAATGATGTTTACAGCTAGTTAATGATCTCTCGCCTGTGGTTTGCATCTGACAGACTAGACTGAGAGTGTTATCCGTTTTCCATAATTTCGGCAAGAAATCCAAATAGAAATCCAATAGCGGCGATGTTATGGCCTCTTATACTAAATTGTCTGGTTTATGTTGTCGAAACCGCTGAGCGAGGGGATCCCTGTGGCTTTATCTGCTGAACGTGCACGACCTCAGATATAGTCGGTCTAGATACTGCTGATGGCGGCGGGTGTGTGTGTGTGTTTGTTTGTTTTTTTGTTTGTCGGGTTTGTCTGTCTGTTTCGTGTAAGTATGCGTCGCAAATAGCCTTTGTATGTAAGGTAAAGAGAAATGGCGAGGGAATGAAAAAGAGAGCTACTGCACGGTACAACATTGTAGCATATTTTATTGCTACCAAAGGAAGCACAAACAACTCACGCAGCGTGATGGTCACACGCCTCGAAAATTTAAAAAACACTATTAGATACAAATGGGAGCCAAGGACAAAGTATCCTCGTCAACTCAACATGATTTTAATCACAAATACACGCACACAAACATTCTCTCTCCCTCCCTCCCTCCCTCCCTCCCTCCCTCCCTCCCTCCCTCCCTCCCTCCCTCCTTCCCTCAACCCTTCCCTACCCCCTTCCCTCCCCCCTTCCCTCCTTCCTTCCTTCCCTCCTTCCTTCCTTCCCTCCTTCCTTCCTTCCCTACTCCTTCCTTCCTTCCTTCCTTCCCTCCCTCCCTCCTTCCCTCCCTGCTTCGCTCCTTCCCTCCCTGCTTCGCTCCATTCCTTCCTTCCTTCATCCCTCCCCTCCTCTCTTTTTTTTCTTCTTCGCGAACCGATCTAATAGCCATTCACTCTGAAAGAAGGAGTATGGCGGGTGGGCGGTAGTCGCGGCCTTGTACACACGTAAAAGTTCCCCGCAAGTTTGACGCCCAACTTCATAATCCATCGGGCGGTGAGAAGGATCGCCGACGCATGAAAGGAAACTTCGAGACGTTTCCATTACCGTGATGTCCGTCGGATCGGTTCAGGTCGGTCCAGGTTATGCCAGGTCGGGTTGAGCCGGTGGTGGTTCTGCTGTTCCATCCCCGGCATGGAAATCGGGCTCGACGGCAAAATTACTCGCCTTTTCTGTCTACTCTTAGGTGTGTATGTGTGTGTTTGTTTGTGTGCGTGTACGTCTTACGTATCTGTTGACGACGGAGAATGCATCCATAGAGAATAGTCATATTCGCAGCAATGCCGCTTTCTCGGGAAGGATGTATATCATGTTGTTTGTAAGCAAGGCCCACGAGGCTGCGATCCCGAGTCTAATTGCGGTGTTGCTAAGAGATGCTTACGAGGTCGTGTCTTTCCGAATTCTTATCACTGTCAGATGAGAAGAGAAACTGGCCCGTCTTTCCTTTCTATTTGCCCTTTTCTTCCTTTCGTCTTTTCTTTCTTTTCTTCGTGTAACGCGACCGCAAACCACCTGTGAAGCATGATTAATCTCTTAGCCTCTCTTTAATCTTATCACATGGCTCGCTGCCCAACATGATTAGATAGTGGGGCAGTAAGCAAGAGAGATGTAGGTGAGGGGGGAGAGGGAGGGAGAGGAGGGAGGGGGAGAGGAAGAGGAAAAGGAAAAGGAAAAGGAAAAGGAAAGAAAAGGGAGGGGAAGTGTGAGTGTGAGTGCGAGAGTGAGTGTGAGTGCGAAGGGGAAGAGGAAGGAGAATGGACAGGAGAGATTAGAAGGCAGATTGAGAGAAATGAATGGGAAGATTATTGAGGTACCGTAGTGATGGAAAGGGAATTACGTGTAATGACGCGAAAATGAAGCGAGGAAGAAGATGAATGTGTTTGTAGAAGGCAAAGGGAAGGAAGGAGGGGAAGTATTTGGAGTTGGGTGTCAGGTGAGATGTCGCCGAGGCTAGATCGGTTCTGATGGGATGACACCTTTATCTCTCTCTCTCTCTCTCTCTCTCTCTCTCTCTCTCTCTCTATCTATCTATCTATCTCTCTCTGTGTGTGTGTATCTAACTATCTAACTTTCTAACTCTAACTCTAACTCTCTAACTCTCCATCCCTCCCTTCCTCCCTACCTACCTCCCTCCCTCCCTCCCTCCCTTCCTCCCTCTCTCCCTCCCTCTCTGTCTCCCTTCCTCCCTCCCTCCCTCCCTCTCTGTCTCCCTTTCTCCCTCCCTCCCTCCCTCCCTCCCTCCCTCCCTCCCTCTCTGTCTCCCTTTCTCCCTCCCTTTTCCTTCTCTTTCTTTCTTTCTTTCTCCCCTTCTTTTTAAAGTGAAAAAAGAGCATGTATAGAAACAGAGAGAGCGAGAGCGAGAGAGAGCGAGAGCGAGAGAGAGCGAGAGCAAGAGAGAGCGAGAGCAAGAGAGCGAACGTAATGAGAGCGAACGGGAGCGAAAGGTTGATTGATAAGAAGTCATCTCCCAAAAGCCACCGTAATTGGACTTGATTATCTCATCTCATTGGCGATAATAGAAAGTCATAGATAAATGACGCTGGTAATTAGCAATAATGAGTGAACAACGTTAGGTGGCGTGATTTGTGCAGGTGTTGGGGAAGGGCTGGTGTACATGTGCAGTCGGTGCTTCTCTCTTCTCTCACTCGCTCTCTCTCACTCTCTCTTCTCTCACTCGCTCTCTCTCACTCTCTCTTCTCTCACTCGCTCTCTCTCAGTCTCTCTCTCTCACTCCTTCTCTCGCTCTCTCTCAATCTCTCTCGCGCTCTCTCAGTCTCTCTCGCGCTTTCTCAGTCTCTCTCTCTCACTCCTTCTCTCGCGCTCTCTCACTCTCTCTCTCTCACGCTCTCTCACTCTCTCTCTCTCACTCCTTCTCTCGCTCTCTCTCAATCTCTCTCGCGCTCTCTCACTCTCTCTCTCTCTCTCTCTCTCTCTCTCTCTCTCTCTCTCTCTCTCGCTCTCTCTCTGTCTCTCTCTCTCTCTCTCACTCTCTCTCTCTCTCTCTCTCTCTCTCTCTCTCTCTCTCTCTCTCTCTCTCTCTCTCTCTCTCTCTCTCTCTCTCTCTCTCTCTCTCTCTCTCACTCTCTCTCTCTCACTCCTTCTCTCGCTCTCTCTCAATCTCTCTCGCGCTCTCTCACTCTCTCTCTCTCACTCCTTCTCTCGCTCTCTCTCAATCTCTCTCGCGCTCTCTCAGTCTCTCTCGCTCTCTCTCAGTCTCTCTCGCGCTCTCTCAGTCTCTCTCGCGCTCTCTCAGTCTCTCTCGCGCTCTCTCAGTCTCTCGCTCTCACGCTCTCTCTCTCTCTCTGTCTCTCTCTCTCTCTCGCTCTCCCTTTCACTGCTTCTGCTTCATTGCTTGCTTACTGCTGTTGCTGCTACTGCTACTGCTGCTACTATTACCTCTACTACTACTGGTGCTGCTGCTACTACTATTACTATTATTACTACTACTACTACTTTTCTCCTATTACTGGAACTACCACAACACCATCATCGCCATAACAATTACCACCTTCTCCTCCTCCTCCTCCCCCCCTCCCAACCAAATTACCCATTCCGTTTGCTCTTCCCATATTTCTTGTCACCTTTCCTATTCTTATCACCCTGGTTACCCCATCTCTCTTGTTTGTCCCGCAGTTTTGCCTTTCCATACACCCTCTTTCTCTTCAATCGTTATTTATGTCATCATTATCTTTCTTTGTGCTCGTTGTCATTATCGTTAAGTCCTCTCTCCCCTTCCTTTATTTCCGAGTGTACCCTTTGTGTGTCCTGTGTCGCATTTTTTTTTCTATCTCTGTTTCTGATCCCTCTCTTCTTTCCCTTTGTACCCCTTTGTTCCCATTTCCATCTCATCTCCCTCTTCCTCTACTCTTTCACTCACTCTATCTCCCTCCCTTTCCCTCTCCCTTTCCCCCTCTCTCTCTCCCCCCCCCTCCCGCTCCCTTCCTCCTCCTCTATTCTTTTTCTGTCCCTCTCCTTCTCTTATCCCCCTCTCCCTCTCCTCTTCCCTATCCCCTCCCTCATTCCTCCCTTTCCCCTCCCTCTCCCCTTCTCCCTCCTCTCTCCTCTCTCCTCTCTCCTCTCTACTTCTGCTCCCTCCCTCTTCCTCTACCTCTCCTCCTTCCTTCTTCCTCTGCTTCTTCTCCTGCCCTCATCCTCTCTCTTTCCGCCTCTTATCCCCTCGCTACTTCTACCGTCAATCTTCACCCTTTTCTTACCTCCCCCCCCCCCCCCCACCTAGCCTCCATCTACTCAACCTCCTTCCCCCACTTCTCCCTAGAGCGTTCGTCCTTCGAGAACCTTCAGTCATAAAATTATGCCCACTCACGCTGAAGATATGAAATTCCCTTCCGATCCCACAGCATTTTATTTTCTTACTTTTTTTTCTCTCTCGTTTTTTTTCTATATCCTTTTTGTATAGTTAGAGTAAAGGAATCCTGTTTAAGGGAGACTCCTCTGCACTTGCGGTGTAATTACTTTGCGAAGCACCTAATCGCCAGGGAGACAGCCAGCCGAAATGCTAATTCGATTTAGCGATCGTTGTGATTAAGTTGTCTTTGAGAGGCGGGAAGGTATTCAGATATATTGCAGGCCTTTGGGTGCGCGTTCTTCTTACTTGTAATTAAGTTATTTGTGTGTTCTTGTGATTGAGTGATGCACGTTACTTTGTTGTTGTTTCTTATTTATGTGGTTAGATTTGGGTGGAATTATTTATTCCACCGGTGCACGGTCTTCGTGGAGGCAAATGCTGAGGAGAAGAAAGTTTCTTCTTCATTATCGTGTGAAATCCATGTTAGCATAGGCATTAGGGAACGTTTTAAAGTTTGGCCCGGCCAATGGAATTCGCCAAATCCCGCGTGCTTACACAGCACATCTATCGCGAACTTGAAGTCTGGACAAGTTCGGGAGTTGTAGGGAGTCACGGCAGTTCGGGAAGCACCCAGAAAAATCTCCAGCCATGAAAAGAGAGCTTATCAGGGCATGAAATAGGAGCTGATACGAGACTACGGCGAGGACTGCACTGAAAGTTTGGATCTAGAACTCCCGACTCGAGCTCCATCTGGAGGATAAATAAATCCTTTTGGTTGCGATGAGCATCAGAGGGAGACGTTTAAGGTCACATTCTGGGGACGGAGAGTCCTCGCGCTCGTTTCTGTTGCTGTCTATCTGCTAGGACTCGCGTACTAGAAAGTTCGGGACGGGGGCTTGGCATGGACGGATATTCAACAGTGTTACTCTCGGTATGTTGGTGTCTGAGGGAAAGCATTCCAAGGATGTCTCAGTAAATGTTGCGTGAGTCGTCAGCAGAACGCGACATTATCTTGGGGTAATAGAAGTTTTAACCCGACTCTTTTGACGTTACACTTTCTGCTGTTCTTCCCCTTGACATAACGTCCTCAAAAGAATTTCATGACGGAGCTTACTAGTCCAACCCTCATTACAACCAACGCTGCAGCGCCACATCAACCACGGTCACACGTTGAAATTGTCTTGGGGGGGAAAACACGGTGTTATTTGACGAAGGTCCTACCTCAACCACGATTATCCAACTCGATCCTTTACCCTTCTCCCTCCCCCCCTCCCACCCTCATTCGTTGCTAAACCCTTACGCCGCGAACGGGAACACGCATAATAAAGCCATCACACCGGGGCTGCCCGCGGTAGGAGCGCAATCAGCATAAGCGCACGAATGTGTTACAATATTAGACGTTTTCTCAGCGGAGCATCCTCGACTTTCTGCAACTCTTCCTTCTTGGTGGTGGAATTCCTGCCGTAAAATTCCTTTGTTAAGATATTACGGCAATTGTTGGCTTTGCTGGTGTGGCACTCCTTTGGGTGCCTGTGGGAGTCTGCAAACAACCTAGTGGTTATAATATCTCAAATACAACAACGCGGTTTGTTTGAATTATAGTAAAATGATTGTAACGTTGAGTGATAAGAGAGAGGGGGTAAATATACTTCGTTTGTTGATCTAAATATATCTGTTTGTTGATTCTAGTGAAAACAGTTAAGGATGAAGTGAGGCAATGGTGAATATGAGTGAGGAGATGATAGAAAATTGATATGAGAAATGTTTAAATTCGGAATGTAAAGTTAGGACTCGCAGAGCAATTTATAGGACTGATAAGACATATAGAAAAGAAGAAACATGTAACCTGAATCTAAAAGAGATGAGGCGAGAGGGTTTAAGAAGTGTAACCATGAGGCATAAAAGAGAGGGGAAGCGCAAGAGGGATTAAAAACGGATAAAGGGAACAGTAAGATTAAAACAGGTTGAAAATTAAACATTAGAGAAGTGAGTAATCTAAAGGCGATGATGGCCAAGGGAAGGCATATTTATGGCCACAGTAAGTGAGAAGCAATTAGAAGAGGATAAGACATACGTTTTCATGAAAGACAGAA
>NW_028234406.1:7267172-7269672 GCF_977035675.1 Penaeus japonicus
GCAGCCACTCCACACTGCTAATTACAACCTCTCCAGTTAGGCCCGAGACCGGAGGAGGAAGAAGGGTAGGGAGAAGATGAAGAAATGAGGAAGAGGAGAGAGAGGAGAAGTAGACGTAGAAGTAGGAGTAGAAGTAGGAGAAGTAAAAGGAGGTGGAAGAAGAAATTGTGGAGTAGAAGTAGTAGTAATAGAAGAAAGAAGGAAAAACGAAAAAGAAGGAAGAGAGAGAGAGAGAGAGAGAGAGAGAGAGAGAGAGAGAGAGAGAGAGAGAGAGAGAGAGAGAGAGAAACGAAGAGATGGAGAAACAGAGGGGAGGTAGTAGGAAGCAACTGAAGAAAAAAAGAAGAATGGAGGTAGAGGAGGCACCAGAATAGAAAGTAGAGGGGAGCCTTCATTGTATCCACTAAAGGCACTATACTGTAGAGCTCGCTAACTGTGTGGTGTCTATCGGCGGCTGAAATCTTTACGGCAGCCTCGCAACCCGATGGCCTTTAAGTTTGTTCCTGCTAATCGCTTCTGGAGAGCCGCGAGATGAGGAAACGGGAATAGGTTATGTTGGTTAGTTTGACTTTTATTTATGAGCAGTATAGAAATATGGACGTGTGTGTGTTTGTGTTTGTGTTTATGTATGCATATAGTATATAGATATCGTAAGTATTTCCGTTTCCATCTCGCCTGGTTTCACATGGTCCTGGTTGACGTGTTCTTCTTTCACTTGTTCATTACTATATTCTGTGTTTTGGGACTAGTGCGCCGTCCGGGCCGAACCCTCGTCTTTACTTCTCTTTCCTGTTTCTCTCTCTCTCTCTCTCTCTCTCTCTCTCTCTCTCTCTCTCTCTCTCTCTCTCTCTCTCTCTCTCTCTCTCTCTCTCTCTCTCTCTCTCTCTCTCTCTCTCTCTCTCTCTCTCTCTCTCTCTCTCTCTCTCTCTCAGGACACTTAGGTAGTTATATGATTCAGTTAATACCTTGGAAGAAATTACCCAACGTCGCACAAGGAAACAGTTTAGTTAACTTTGTTCTTTCATTTTTTGCCACACTTAGAACTAGGTAACTTTGGTGAAAATCATTCTTCGAGGTTGATGGAAAGCCTTGATGATCATCTCGTCAGCAAATGGAAACTCTTCATTAAAAATAATAAGGAAGGTAGAAAGAAAGAAAGAAAATAGGCAGTAGGAAGGAAGAAACGAAAGAAAGTAAGAATGAAAGAAAGAAAAAAGGGAGGGGGGAAGGAAAGGAAGAGAGAAAGAAGGGAGGAAATAAGGAAAGCAGGAAAGGAGGAAGGAAAGATGAAGTGAAAGAAGGAATGAGGGATGAAAGGAATAAAACAGCCCCCGCCCCCCGAATGGAAAGCTTGAGCGATCAAATAAACTTATGATCGTGAGAGACCTTGAGGAAATGGTGTCTTGTGCAAAGTTCGTGCAAGATGGAAATGAAATTGCCATTGCACGAGTGTTGAATATGAATGGTATATTTTGAACGAGTACCATTTCATGCTGTCTTAGTTTTCTTCTTCCTTTTTCGATATTGTTTTCTTATTGTTATACATGTTTTTCACATGGATCAGATACCAATAACATCTCTATCTAACCTTATTATATTTTCCCCATCTATTTTCACAGAAGAAGACCTTTTTCGCGCCTTCACGAAATGGCTTCCAACTTAGCTGATTCCGGGATATCAAACTACCACAAAACTTTACATTTATTGCGTCACCGTATGAGCGACTTTCCTTTTGGGTAGTTCCCAGTGGTCTTAGTCATGGTCTTATTCCAGTTGGTCGTAGGCACTGAGAATATAGTATTCTGAATATGGTTAATGTGTTTGTTTGTTTGTCAGGGACTCCACTAACATTTTTTCTTGGTTGTAGGCGCTGATGATATAGTATTCTCACTCAATCTGTCTGTGAGGAACTCCTCCAACTTTCTTAATTTTCATTCTGACTTTGACAAGATTCGGCATCTAGTTTCCTGTTTTTTTCCCCCCCCCCCCCACACACACACACACCCCGAATAAAAGTTCGCCACGCCAAGAAAATCGCTCGTTCTAGCGAACGAGCCCCATAATTTGCCTAAAGTTCCGCGATATTCATAATTATATCTTTGTTTTGTTGAGTTCCTTTGTTGGGAGTCTGGACATAACGAGCATGGGCGGGGTCCTTTGCTGTTGGGTCTTCCTGTTCCTTTGATGGCGCTCTGCTTTCACTCTCCTTTAAGAATTCTTGCTTCTCCTTTGTCATCCTCCCATGCCATTGCAACTTTTTTCCGTTGCCCTATCGCTCCCCCCCCCCCAACCCCTCTTTCGTTTGTATCTCTCTTAAGTTATTCTCATCATCAACGCCCCTCTCTCTCTCTCTCTCTCTCTCTCTCTCTCTCTCTCTCTCTCTCTCTCTCTCTCTCTCTCTCTCTCTCTCTCTCTCTCTCTCTCTCTCTCTCTCTCTCTCTCTCTCTCTCTCTCCTTCTCTCTCTCACTCAATCTCTCTTCTCTCCATATTTTCCATTCT
>NW_028234406.1:7274672-7279672 GCF_977035675.1 Penaeus japonicus
ATGTTTCTTTCCTCCTCCTTTTCTTTCTTCATTCCTTTCTTCTTCCCTTCAGCCATCCATCCATCCATCTATCTATCTATCTATTCCTTCATTCATTCATTCATACATCATTCCTCCCTACCTCATTCTCTCCCTCTTCCCCTCACTCGCTCTCCCTTCCTTCCTACATTCCTTCCTTCCTCCCTTCCCCCCCTTCCCCCCTTCCCCCCCTTCCCCCCTTCCCTTCCCCCTTCCTCCCCCCTTCCCCCCTTCCATTCTTTCTTTCATTTTTCAAACCTCCTTCCTTCTTCGTGGTCTTTCACCCTTCTTCCTCGACGTATTTTCTTTGACTGCGCTGTTATCTTAGTGAGCAGGTGGAAGGCGTTTGATACGAAGCTTTTTTTTCTTTACTATAGCTGTTATTTCGGGAATATTCGTACTTTTTTCTTCTTCTTGCGACGATAGAATTGTATATATCGGGCGTCCGAGAGAGAGAGAGAGAGAGAGAGAGAGAGAGAGAGAGAGAGAGAGAGAGAGAGAGAGAGAGAGAGAGAGAGAGAGAGAGAGAGAGAGAGAAAAAAGAAAGAAAGAAAGAGAGAGAAAGAGAGAGAATGAGAGAGAGGGAGAGCGAGCCAGCCAGCCGCATCCATCACTGAGCATGACAAGGAGCTGATGTGTCTACTCTTCTCTTTTTATTCCTTTTCTTCTTTCTCCTCATCCTCCTCGTGCTCCTCTTCCTCCTCAACCACCTCCACTTCCACTACCACTTCCGCTTTCACCTCCTCCACCATCACCTCTCCTCCACACCCCACACCACCATCTCCCTCCACCACCACTTCTCCACCACACCTCTCCACCACACCTCACACCACTATCAATCTCCACAGCCTCTCACAACTACCACCACTTCTCCACCACCAACTCTTTCCACCACCATCTCTCTCCACCACCACTACTCCACCGCACCTCTCCACCACACCTCACACCACTATCAGTCTCCACCGCCTCTCACAACTACCACCACCTCTCCACCACCACCTCTCTCCACCTCCCTCCACCTTCCGAATGTTCATTGCATTTTTCTTCCTCACCTCGGCGTCCGCGACACCTCAGCCGAGCGGGGCCAAGACGCGCGCGGCCATCTGTCACAGCTGCGGCGAAGAGGGAGACGAATCGAGAGATAAATCAGTAGATAATTTGATGTGCGGATAAATTATCGAGCTTGATGGATTGCGAGGACGATAAATTAAAGGACAGGATGGAAGGAGGGAGATGACGGGGAAGGATTGACGCCCCCGGGAAGGACGTCTGGAGCGAGAGCAGTTTTCTTTTCGAAGTTATTTCTTTTATCTCTCGCTCTCTTTCTTTATTCATTTTCTTTTTCTCTCTCTTTTGAAATCGTTTGGACTCCGGTTTGTTGCAGGATGTTGCAAAGGTGTCTTATATGCCATTACATTGCCTGGGTGTTGTTTCGACCCGCGACTGGAATATATGAAATGTAGCTTTGTTTTGTTGTCTGATTTTAATTTCCATATTAAGAGATGTTATATATCTTCAGCATCTTCATTATCATTTTTTTCTAATCCTTGTAATTATTATTATCATCATCATCGGTAGTAGTTATATATGTTAATGATATTTTTCTTCTTATTTCTATGTACGTGCGTGCATATTTTTATTGTTTATGTAAAAGACCACCAGAGATCGGGGATTGAGCTGCCAGTCCAGTTACCTGTCATGGCCACATATGTTAGCGAATTGAGTTCACGAAATAGATGGGAACATCGGCAAATCTGTAACTCTAATTTGTTACAAAAAACTCGATTGGCTGATGGACAAGAGGAGAAAGAGCACGTTGACAACCATTCTCTCCCTCTCACGTTGTCAATAATTGCAACAACGCCACGTCACTGTGCCGAGGGTATCTCTTCTATTTTTTTTTTTCTCTCTTTCTTTAAGAGTCCTGTCAAGAGAATAAATGTTAGCACTCCTCAGAAGTGTTCAAGGGGGGAGGGAGGTGGGAAGGCGGGAGGAGGGGGGTAAGCATTCTCCCCCGGATCAAGGCACCAACGGGGATTTATGGTCCGGATTTGAGCATCGGAGTAGCAGCGCCTCCTGGGGATTTAAGAGGAAGGTGGAGCGTTGGGACTGGCTTACCTGCAAATAGAGAGAGAGAGATAAGAGAGGGGGGGAGAGAGAGAGAGATAAAAGAGGGGGTGGAGAGAGAGAGAGGGGGGAGAGAGAGAGGGGGGGGAGAGAGAGAGAGAGAGAGAGAGAGAGAGAGAGAGAGGGAGAGAGAGAGAGAGAGAGGGGAGAGAGAGAGAGAGAGAGGAGAGAGAGAGAGAGAGGGGGGGGGGAGAGAGAGAGGGGAGGGAGAGAGAGAGAGGGGGGAGGGAGAGAGAGAGGGGAGAGACAGAGAGAGAGGGGAGAGACAGAGAGAGAGGGGAGAGAGAGAGAGAGAGGGGGGAGGGAGAGAGAGAGGGGAGGGAGAGAGAGAGAGGGGGAGGGAGAGAGAGAGAGGGGGGAGAGAGAGAGAGGGGGAGAGAGAGAGGGGAGGGGAGGGAGAGAGAGAGAGAGAGAGAGAGAGAGAGAGAGAGAGAGAGAGAGAGAGAGAGAGAGAGAGAGAGAGAGAGAGAGAGAGAGAGATACTGGAAGGGGGGCAGTGGAAAAAGAGAATGAGAGGAAAGAAAAGAGCAGGAAAAGAAGCAGGAAAAAAGATCCAGAAGAACCACTCAGAAGACCGAAGAGATGGACATCAGGATAAGTGGCAGGGGTGGGGTGGGGGGGAGGGAAGGAGAGGGGGAGTGGGGGAGGGGGGGTTGACATCTATGCCTACTTGTATACTGTCACTTAAATGGTTGCTGTCGTTTAAAGGAGAAGAGGTGATTTGTCTTCTGTTTGCCGTTTGCATCTCTGTCTGGGTTCCTTTATCCGGCTGTTTCTCTTCTGAAGAATGGGATGATTTAAGTATCCACGAGTATTTGCATACGCTTATGTATAATCTAAGTTTATGTAAAATGTGTTTGTGCTTGTTTATCGGAATAGGGGGCAAAGCAAATGCAAATAAGAATAGATAAACTTGAAATAGCGAGAAGTGAAATTAGTTTTAAAAATTAAAGTCAAGGGAAATGTGGAGGCTGCAGCGCGCTCTTATCACGAGCTTCTTGTGATGTAAATTTTGCCGCGGAGTCGTATTTATAAGCGTGCAGAACTCGAGGGGACTCCGGGACAGCTTAAGGATTCCTCTCCCAGAAGTTCCGTGAAGGATTTATTTTCCGTCCGCTTCCAAAAATTAGCGGGGCATACATCCGGTTAAACGTTTTGCTCTTCCCCGTCTCCGAAGTTTGTCAGCGTCTTGGAAAATAGTTTATCGAGAGAGAAGGAGAGAGAGGAAGAGAGAGAGAGTGAGAGTGAGATTTAGAGGGAGAGAGAAAGAGAGAGAGAGGGACAGATAGAGAGAGAAAAAAAAAAGTTTATCGAAAGTAAGGGAAAGAAAAAAAAGTCTTGTCCAAACTTTCAAATTTCTGCTTGTCTCTACTCGCGTCGAAAGATGTCGAGGGTTATTTTATCTCTTATCGTTGTTGACATTATTGCGCTTTCAGTTTCAGTCCCGTGCAAGTTTAATTCGTGCCGGGCGATTCATGCTCAGCTTTTTGCCTCTTGCGGGACCGTTTCTTTTCATCGTGGGAGAAATGCACCAAAATGTCAACTTTTAGCGGACCACGCTCCGTTGGTAGAAACAAATACGGTCTTGTTGCCAAAACGTTTGATCGTTCTCTGCATCGAGCTGGTTTTGTGGACGCAGTTAGTCTCGTATGTGAAGCTGCTCTACCGACCTCTCTCTTTCTCTTTCTCTTTCTCTATCTCTTTCTCTTTCTCTCTCTCTCTCTCTCTCTCTCTCTCTCTCTCTCTCTCTCTCTCTCTCTCTCTCTCTCTTTCTTTCTCTCTCTTTCTCTCTCTTTCTCTCTCTTTCCCTCTCCCCTCTCCCCTCTCCTCTCTCCTCTCTCCTCTCTCCTCTCTCCGCCCTCCTCCTTCCTCTCTCCCTTCCTTCCCTTCCTCTTTATCCAATTCTCTCTCTTTGTCTCAGTCTTCCTTCCTTTCCGTCTTTCTCTGCCGGTGACCCTCTAGATTAGTGTTCCTCTACTTCTGCCTTACCCCCACCCTTCCCCCTCCCTTAAATAAACCTTGAAATTCAAAAGCCAAGGAGAATCTTTTTTCTTTTTCTTTTATATTTTTTCTCTAAAAATAGATAACTATTACAGATATTAACAAAGCGAAAATTTTGTCAGGACAGGCGCGAACTCCGTTTTAAAAAGGTTTACTTGTATGGTGGAAACGGAGGGGGGGAGGGGAGGGAGGTAAAAGGAAGGCAAGCCCGCAGTCTTAGGATTGTGATATTTTAAGGGCCTGCTTCCTCTTTGGATGGATTGAAATCGACCTTGGACTTCAACTCGTGAATTCTTGAATGCACGAACTTTGGATCTGATGAGTAACTTTATTTGTTTTTGGGTGTAAGTTTTTTTGTGTGTGTTTTTTTTTTTTGTGTGTGTGTGGCTGAGACTCTCTTTTTCCTTACACAGGTCAATACAGGGGGAGAGTTTATTGATGTGTATATTTTGTTTATGGTCAGTTGAAGTGTATTATTTTTTCAGGATATATGGGAGGGGATGGGAAGGGAACAGAACCGAAGGGGAGAGGCGAAAGAAAGAATAGGAAGAGGGAGGGGGGAGGGGGAGAAGGAGTGAGTGAGTGAGAGAGACAGAGTGGAATTGAGAGGAGGGGGCGAGGAGAAAGGCAGGAACGGACGAAGAAAGGAATTGAGAGAGAGGACAAGAAAGAGAGAGATAGAGAGAGGACAAGACAAACAAATACAGAAAATAAACAAATACAGAGACACGTCGACAGACAGACACAGACTAAGGGCCGTTGAATGAAAGAAAAAAATGTAAAAATAAAGAAGAGGACGTCCCAAGGGGGAAGAGGAGGAGTAAGAGAGAGAGAGGCATGGGGGGGCAGGGGGA
>NW_028234406.1:7289672-7292172 GCF_977035675.1 Penaeus japonicus
TGTCTCCCCCCTCCCCCACCCCTTCTTCCTGCTCGCGCCTCTCTTCTTAATTCTCTCTCTCTCTCTCTCTCTCTCTCTCTCTCTCTCTCTCTCTCTCTCTCTCTCTCTCTCTCTCTCTCTCTCTCTCTCTCTCTCTCTCTCTCTCTCTCGATGTAAGTTTTAATTACTGTGTATATAAATCTATATATAAATCTAACTTTCTTTCCTCCCCTCTTTTGTTGTCTCTCTCCTCCTCTCTCTTACAATTATCCGACAGCTGAGAGAGAAGCATTTAAAAAGTATAACTAGTTAGGTCTTACTTCCCGGCGAAGCTCGAGTAATCGCGTGCAGTTAGACAATCCATGATGACGCTTTAATTGGTAGTCATTGGAGAGATTCTTAAGTGCGGGTTGTTATCTCTTTCCCTCACTCACTCTCTCTCTCTCTCTTTCCTTTCTCTCTTTGCTTCTCTCTTTCTCTCTCTCTCTCTCTCTCTCTCTCTCTCTCTCTCTCTCTCTCTCTCTCTCTCTCTCTCTCTCTCTCTCTCTCTCTCTCTCTCTCTCTCTTTCTCTCTTTCTCTCTTTCTTTTCTGTCTGCCTTTCTTTCTTTCTTTCTTTCCTTCTTTCTTTCTTTCTTTCTTTCTTTCTTTCTTTCTTTCTTTCTTTCTTTCTTTCTTTCTTTCTCTCTCTCTCTCTCTCTCTCTCTCTCTCTCTCTCTCTCTCTCTCTCTCTCTCTCTCTCTCTCTCTCTGGCATATATGCGATCTACTTGAAAGACAATTCAAGGGAAAGGATAAAGAATCTAGAAGAAAGAAAGACAAACAGAAAGATGAGCGCAATTTAGGCGTCCATATCACTTTAATAGAAGGATCATGACTGAGCCTTTAAGTCTGTTTTGCGCACAATTTAAGCCGAAACGGAAAGAGAGAAATGGCAGTACTTCACAAGACGATGGCCAGCGTTGGAGAAAAGGCATTTAAAACAAGCATAATTACCTCTCGTTATCAGATTCATAGAGATCTTGTCGCACCGTGGCGTGTACTACGAGAGCGAATGTTCGGAATAGCTGTCGTTTTTCGGTAGTTCGTCGGTTTGAAGTACTTCCATTAGTTTTGGTAAATGTGCATTCTGGTTAGTCCCCGCCCCATCTGCTCGAAAGCTTGATTTATTTGGTTTTTGATGATGTAAACTGTTATTAGTATTGTAACTGTTAGTGCACTGTGTTTGTTGATTATATTTTTATAAGTGCTGATATTACTATTATTGTACAGTTAATGTTGCTGTTATTATCATTGTGTTAATCATTATGACTATTTGATTTGCTATTATTATTGATATATTTTTTTTTATTATTGTCGTTATCAAAACCTCTTCGCTACTGCAATGCTACATCAACACTAACCTTTTGAAGCCTGTTACTTTAAATCCAGCAGCATCTCTTTCGTTTTACCAAGGTTAATTGATACTTTGACAACTGTTTAGAATCTTCTACATTAAGTGTTATTAATTTTCCTCATATATGTTTACTGTATAAAAAGTGGCGATTAATTAATTACATTTAATATTTTATGTAATTATTTTATTTTTCGGATTCGGAATTTAGAGCTGTTTGCATCGGCCTAAACACGGGGCATATCAGTTGTCATCATCGCTTTCATCATGTAATCTGCTTAATGATTCATAATAAATATGGCTTCATTTTTTATAAAGTAAATTGAGCACTCCTGGTAGGGCAATTTTAATTTATTATTTATTTATAGATTCATTTATTTTTATGAGGATCAAACATTTTCAATAATGCTTTGTTTGAGTCTGAAATATGTTGTTGGTCCGGTGCCAGGGGCGATAATGTGCATTTTTTTTTTACATGATCCTTATAACTACTGCCGTTATAATAGCATTTTAGAATTCTTGATATTTGCATATATGCTAATTTTATTGCCGTTGGCATTTGCGTAACTACGTGGCATACGAGAGATTATTATTAGGGGGAAAACAAAGAAGAAAATTAAATTGATCCTTCTTCTATAAACTAATTAATCGAAACGTTTTTTTTTTTTTGTGAAGTTCAAAATCTGTCAAGAAAAAAAATATCTCTGAATATGCTGTCACGAGTTTACATTAGATGCATTTATTTGCATCTGATTATATCAGCAGGATGGTATTACCTCTCTCTGACTGTTAATGACAACTCTGGGGACCTGGTAGATGTCGGGGAGCCGCGCTGGGAAGCCAATCTCGATAATAGCAGTGATTAGCCTGAGAGTTGCGCTGGTGACCCTCCGATGCCGCCGTCAGGAAGCCGTGGGACCTCGCCCTTTCGCAATGCCGCTGTCACGTGACGCAGCTCCCTTCCCTTCCCTTCCCTCCACTCCCTTATGCACTCTACCCTCTCTTCCTACCTCCTTCAGTCCCTCCTCTCTCCTTTCTTTTTTTTCACTTCTCTTTTCTTCTCTTCTCTTCTCTTCTCTTCTCTTCTCTTCTCTTCTCTTCTCTTCTCTTCTCTTCTCTTCTCTTCTCTTC
>NW_028234406.1:7309672-7314672 GCF_977035675.1 Penaeus japonicus
ATATTTATATTTATTTATTTATTTAAATATGTATGTGTATATATGTATATGTATGTATATATATATATATATATATATATATATATATATATATATATATATATATATCGTATTTTTTTCCGCACATATGTGTTTTTCTGTTTCCTACATCAAAGTGTGTATTTTTAAAAAGTATTACTTGTTTTGAAGGGCATTCAGTTCATTCTAAAGAGCTACACGAAAGGCCAACTCCCCTACTGTTACCTCTACGTCACCCTACACCCGCCTCCTCTCAACGTGCCCTGTGCTCACCCGCACGTAGCGGCAAGACAACAGCCTATAATCACCAATGATAGCCTAGGAGCACATATATCTTGTATAAAAGCGCTGTAGAATACGTCTTTTCCCCGTCTGATGCTTCCGGCATCTCATGGTCATCGGCAGTAGGCCTACCTTAACGAAAGTGGTGTTCCCTAGGTCTTAATAGTTAACTTGCGCTGCGTAGCCCGTAGAGGTTGGGAATATGTGATTCAGGAACAACAGAAGTAATGGTTTTATTAATGATAATGATGATAATGACAGTAATGATAATTATGGTGGTGATATTGATCATCGTGGAACGAAGATGTTTTGCTTTTAGCGCGAAGGGCACACAGTATCAACTTCCCTTTTGACTTATTACCACCTCTTGCCGTTCCAAATGCGAAGGCGCCCCCTATCCGAGCGGAACATTGGCTCGGTATCGCCCAAGTTTTGTTATTAGGTTCTCCTGCGTGCGCGTCAAAAAGGGTCTCATGGCGGAGGCACACCAAAAGAGAAAATGAGACATGTACCGTAAAGAATGATTATCTTGGTCAATGTTGCACAGAGCGATGCTGCAACGCTGCAACCGGCCCTTTGATGCTGTAGAGATCAAAAGGAGTCGTGTGTGCCGATCCACGTTCGAAAAGAAGTCAGTCAAAAAACAAGCTCTGCCCGGAGGAGGAGGGTACAAGTTTGCCTTTGCTTAGGGAAGGATGACACTTCACTGTATTATAAGGTCGGTCGCCTGTACCCTCTTGCTGGTATCTCCTGCAGAAAGAAATGTTTGACAATTCTGGTGCTGCTGGATCTTTTCTTGTATGTGGATTAATTTATTTTATTATTGGTCGTTTCGTGTTTTCCAAAACATAAATAGTCGTTGCTGAGTTGTTATTGTTATTATTGTTGTTAATAGCATTGTGGTTATGTTTATGTATATTCAGTGCTGGTCATGATTATTATTGTTACCATCATCATGGTGCGTTTTGTGTATAAAAGCAGAAACTGTATTTATTGAAGGCCAAGAATTGCTTTAATAGTTGCAGTTGACATGAAATGCGTGCAGTGTCCGGAACTGCAAATGAGACAAGTCTTGAACGAATTCCTTTTTTAGTTAGTTCTCGCCGGGAACGCCGACAAGGTCTGCGTCAGTCCTGCACCGTCAGTCTACCAGTCATGCGGCCTTCATCAGTGCTCCGTTAGGGTATACGAACAATCACTTAAGGCCACCCAACTGCCCGGCACGCCCTCACTCCTCATACACGACGCCCACACAACCCCAGTGTCATGCTCCATTATTTACATCCGCCCGCGAACACCTGCGTTGCCTTCGCGGCCCTAAAATGAGTACAGATCATCCTGTATCTCGCGGTTATTATCTAAGCGCCCGACGCCACGCCCAAGCCAGGCCACACTGTTACTTCATTCATCGCGCGTGTTCACGATTCCGTCCGCGGAACGCCGCTGTCGCCCGCCCTCACCTTGCTCAATCTCCCAAGACGCAAGTGTTAACTTAAGATGAGGCGAGGTTTGCGTTGGCGAGCTTTTCTTTTTCTTTTTTCTTTTTTGTCTAGCTTTGCGTTTCTTATCCTTACTTTGTTTCTCAGAAATATCTTTCGGTTTGTTGATGTAGATGAGAGTGAGGGTTCAAAGAAAGTTGCACCCCCTTCAATGCTTTCGGATATGTATTTTACTCTTTTCATCCCTTCCCTTTTTTTTGTATTCGTTCTCCTTTCATCATCATCTCCATTTTTTTCTGCATTCGTTCTGTTCTCGTCCTTCTTTTTATTTTGTGTCATTTTTTTCACTTCTTCCCTTACCTTCCTGCCACTAACCTTTTTTTCCACTCTCCGTTATTCTTGCGCTTTCATTTATTTCGCCCTTCAGCGCCACACCCCGTTTTACAACTTCCTCTAATTCACTTCTTCCTTTCTCTTCCAAACGTGTTTATTTTACCATCATTTTTCCGCCAAGTTTGTTCACTTCAGAAGAAATAGGCATGAATAAATGATATAAAACTAATGCATAATTCTAGCAGTCTCTCGCCTTCAGCAACCTAACAAAGCCGTTGCATTCATCCCAGTCGCTAGTATTTGTTCGTTACTCTATTTTCCCAATTTAGTAATTGTGTTTGTCGATTTTTTCGTTCTTTTACTTTTTTCCCCGACTTATCTTACCCATTGGGTATTATTATAGTTTTTATAGTTATAATTATTATCATTATTATTATTATTATTATTATTATTATTATTATTATTATTATTATTATGTATATATACAAGTGTCTTTCCGCTGATGCTTTTGACATTATCGATGATGATGTCAACAAGCCAAAATAAGCGGCCGAGTGACCTGTTGCTTCGGGGAGACAACAACCGCAGTTAAAAAATAATTAGCTCATGCACATAACTGCTTTTCCATGAATATCCAATAACGCTCGCTCTTTCATGCTCTCCGAACTCGGCTAATGTTACAAGCATCATGCGAGGTTGATAATGAGGTAATGGAAACATGCCGTAAGTGCTGTTCGATAGCTTTGGAGTTACGCGAACTTGGGAGATGCATATGCAGATGCAAGAATGGGGGGGATGCGGCGAGGGTTCACAGGGAGTTTGGAGTTATTGTGAGATTATTCGTTGTGTTCTCGCAGTGTGATGGCATTCGGGAGAAACAACTTCATTTTGGGAAAGAGATGTGGAGATTATGGAAATGCATGTAATGGTTATAGTGTCTCTGTGCCGAGTGTAAGGACGCCATTGACTTCGAGAATTAGATGGTTATCTGTGTTTTAAGGCTGCTCCCTCTGAAGGCTTTACTGGCCATGAATTACCCTTGGTATTATGCCTTATGACGCCGTTGCAGGAGTTTATGCCCGTGGCCTTATTCGCTCTTACTTCCTTCCTTCGTCTTTCTTTCTTTTCTTTCTTTTGTGTGCGGAGGGGAGGGGTGGTTGCGGCTTTGCGCCTTTGTCCCTTTGTCGTTCAGGGGAAATAAAGGGATACACGAGCACTTACGGAGGGTGGAGGCTTATTCACTTCTAGCAAATAAACAAGTCTAGCATTCGTGACGCAGGTTAGCAAGAAGTGACGAGAGTGATCAATACGGAATATATATCACCCTGGACGCGCCTCCAGTCCCGTCCCGTCACGCTGCTGGGCTGCGCGGTAAGCAGGACAGCAAGTGTGGCAATTAGCTATGCAAATGGCGCGGACTCTGCCAGTTGTCACGGGTAGTAATGAAGGTATTCGGCGTCTCTTTGGGACGAGCGCACACATACAAACACACATAGGTGGGACTAATAGGTGCGCGCGTGGACTCACGCACTCACACACACACACACACACACACACACACACACACACACACACACACACACACACACACACACACACACACACACACACACTCCCTCACACTCTCACTCCCTCACACTCTCACTCCCTCATTAACTCACTTTCTAATTCACTCTCTCACCCTTTCACCCTTTCGCCCTTTCGCCCTTTCGCCCTTTCGCCCTTTCACACTCTCACTCACTCACCAACCCACCCACCCACCCACCCACCCACCCACCCACACTCACTCACTTACTCACTTACTCACCCATCCACCCACCCACCCACTCACTCACTCACCCACTCACTCACTCACTCACTCACTCACCCACCCACCCACCCACTCACCCACCCACCCACTCACCCACCCACCCACTCACCCACTCACTCACTCACTCACTCACTCACTCACTCACTCACTCACTCACTCACTCACTCACTCATTCGAACAGTCGCCCACACACTTATATATGAATGCATGACTGTATGACAATATATACTCAATTCGTATGTATGAAGGATAAAGAGACATTATAGGCGCACTTCACGCGTCTCTGCCTAAAAGGAGCGTGGGATGGCGTGTCCCTTTGTTTTGGTGATAATTAGAGGGTATTGGTGATCAGCAGCCGGGAGTGATTCGATTATCTGTGATTATTGTCCTTCCCGGGAATAGACTATAATTTGGAGCTACCGGTTGAATACGGCTATCAGCCACGTTAATGAATTCCTTTGGCGTAATTTAACTGGAGGAGCTAGCTCAGGGCCGCGAGACAGTGGACAGGGATTGAGAAAGCGAGGTGGATCGATGGCCGAGAGATTGACACAGTGGAGGTGGAGAGGCGGCTCGCGGCTCGCGTGGATGCTGAAGGAGATGACGCGCTGCCCATCACCACCAGGAGTTTAGGCAGTGGGATGGAGAGCTCGTTATTAGTGCGCGCCACGTCGCGTCGCCGGGGGAAGGAAAATCGATGTGGTGATAAAACGGGAAGGATCATGTCGATAGGGAGTTCCGGGGATCATGTCGGCGGTGGAATTGAAGGGATCATGTCAGTGGAAAAACTGCAGGGATCACGTCCATGATTAATGATGATCAAGAACAGGATGTTAAAATTTCATAGAACACGTCGCCGGTATGATAAGAGGTCATGTCGATAATGCAATAACAGAGATCACATCGGCCTACCTTTAATGACAATAAGCTAATGGAAGAAGACATTGCCATTCATGAATTAATGAAAGGGAAGAATCTAGAAGAAATATATTTAAATCCTTGTAAAATAGGATTGACTTCACTGTGACAAGCAGTTTGATAAATCATTACTAGCTAGAATGTTACTGGACACCGCCATGTACGTGCCTGGTAATTGGATGATAGTTATGGGAAGTCTG
>NW_028234406.1:7329672-7334672 GCF_977035675.1 Penaeus japonicus
TCTCTCTCTCTCTCTCTCTCGCGTGCGCGCGTGTGTGTGTGTGTGTGTGTGTATGTGTGCGTGTGTGTGTGTGCGTGTGTGTGTGTGCGTGCGCGCGTGTGCCCCTTTTCCCTCAATCCCTCCTAGAATCCTCCCATTCCCCTCCCACGCTGTCTCCCAAACGGCGAGTGATTCCAAAGCACACCGGATGTGCCTCGATAGTACCTCCTCTATATGTGTCGTGTGCCGAGGCTTTGATGCAAGGACGGCAGCAGCTTAAGGAGCCCCTTTTCGCTATAAAATTAATGGAGGGTTATCTGAGTAGGCCATTATGGTAATTGGAATGGAATTCAGCTTTGATGGAGCAATGTTGATTACCCAGGTAGAGCGACAGCCATTGAGGTATGGATAATACCCGTGTAAGTGGCGCTCTTAAAACTTTTATTGTGCTTGAAAGTGAGAGCTAAGTAGGAAACGGGACTCAACAGGGGATAAAGGCCAATTTAGCCCATGTATGATGCGGGTTTATTGATGCTACTGCGGACAGGTTTTTATATGGAAAGACTCGCTTTTTTTATTGCGCTTCACAACACTACGTTTGTCCAAAAAAATCCGGAATTCTTTTTCCCCTCTTAATGATTTTATGGCCAATTTAGCGAAATAATTTCCCGTCGCAAACAAAGCGGATCGAAGCAGATCGTACTCTTGCAAGAGCCGCAGAGAATATTCAGCGTTTTTCTGCATGTCACTTTCTACTCGCAGGGAAAGACTTTTAACAAGAGCCAGATGGCGTTGTCACTCCGCCACTCTCCCTCGGAGGCATAAGTGGCAGAGGGGCAGTGGGCATCTTAGTATACAATCATCCCTCTGGCATGAAGTGTCATTAGATGAGCCGGGCACCGGTGCGTGGCGAAGAGAGATCACCGTGTGCATGACTGAAGCCACCGAGAGATGCTGCTGTCGCAGACAACAGTTCCGAAGCCTGATAAATATGCAGCGAGCGAGGGAGAAAGTTATGAAGACTGCGGTTAGTCAGAAATACTTGCACTTATTCCCACAATTAATAAACATACGAGCCTCGACGGAGGATGTTGTTGCTTACTGCAGGTCTCATTCTTGGGGACTTAATATGATGCAATGAATATGTGATGAAAGCCAAGTTGCGAAGTTGTATGAACGGCGATTTTTTTATGTTCCATTTCAACTTTTCGTTACATATTTTTGGTTACTCCGTTTTTTTTTCTCTAAAGTTATAATGTAATACACTTTGAGGGGTGTAGCACTTTGTAAATATGTTTCCCTACACAGTTACCTCCTCCAAAACTTGAATAACACACTTTAAAGTTTGAAGTTAGTCTCGGGGAATGCTTTGGGGGTCAGCAGAGAGCGTCTTTGGTTGCTGGGTGTTCCTCGAGTGCTACGTCCTGCTACTTACTTGGAACTGGTTTTCTCCTCTCTTTCAACTGCACTTTCTGATTTATTGTTGTTGTTAGCGCTTCGTCATGCCATGAGTCGTATCCTGAACTGTGTGCCTTGTTTATTATGATCCTTAGGAGCGAAGCGAAAACAGTGGATTATGCGCTCTCTCTTTCTCTCTCTCAAGTCTCTCTCTCTCTCTCTCTCTCTCTCTCTCTCTCTCTCTCTCTCTCTCTCTCTCTCTCTCTCTCTCTCTCTCTCTCTCTGTATAAAAACGACACCATGGAAGGGTTGTGCGTCATTCATTTATTATTAGAAACAGAAACAGACGATACCCATTTTCTGTGTGCAAATTAAACTCGGGATTAAATGGATATGATAAGGGAAACTTTTTTTGGGCTTTGTTTTGTTTTCCTTGGCGAGTTGGCTTCCAACATTTCTCCTGTCAAATTAATGAAGCCAAGTAATCAGAAAATGCGCCGAATCAGACATGGCACGTCTCTCTATCTTTGTGTGTATGTGTATATATACATATACATATATATATATATATATATATATATATATATATATATATATATATATATATGTATATATGTATATGTGTATATGTATATGTATATATATGTATATATGTGTGTGTGTGTGTGTGTGTGTTGTATGTATGTATGTATGTATGTATGTATGTATAATATATAAATATAATACATATATATATATATATATATATATATATATATATATATATATATATATATATATATATATATATATATACACATATACACACACATTTGTGTGTGTATGTGTGTGGGGGGGTGGGTACGTGTATAAGTATGTGTGCGACTACGTGCGTGCATGTACTTGCACGTGTACCTGTGTGTGTGTATGAGGAGTCATATGAAGAAAATGAAAATAAGACAACTGTCACCCAAAGGCAGAGTATATAGAAAGAAGGAGCGGGGAAGGAGGAATGAGTGTGCGATTGTGTACATGCATGTGCGGATGTACAGTGAATGGCTTTCATTAGGTAGAAATCCACCTTTGCTGCTATACTTTCCCTCTTTTTCTTTGCGGGATAAAGGTTTCTCGACGCTCTGTACTGCTCGTCTTGGTAATGTGACCCTCTCTTGGCTAATTATGTTTCAAGTTCCCGCTGGTCTTTTATTTAACATTCTCATCTTCGCTTCTTCTCGTATGATTAATGTCGACAACGTGTACCTTAATTAAGGTCAAGAAGCTCTGTTCTAATTCAGAATTATGGCTTCTGCGGGGAGAATTTTGGAGTGTGTCTGTCGTTTTTCGTTTTCTGTCTCTCCCTTTAGTTATATCCTTTTTTATTTGCCTGTCCTTCTATCTCTATGTTTATCTATCTGTTTATATATGTCTATATTTCTCTCTCTCTCTCTCTCTCTCTCTCTCTCTCTCTCTCTCTCTCTCTCTCTCTCTCTCTCTCTCTCTCTCTCTCTCTCTCTCTCTCTCTCTTTCTCTTCCCCCCCCCCCCGTCTCATACATTCCCATTCCAGTTCCTCTGCCTCCACCACCTCCTTAACCTCATTTTCCTCCTCCTCCTCCTCCTCCTTTTCTTCTTATTCCACCTACTCCTCCTACTCCTCTTTCTTTTCTTCCAAGTCCTCTTCCTCACCACACCACCTTTAGTTCCCATGCCCTTCTTTTCAGCCCTGTATTTGTTTCAGTATGAGTAAAACTAAGCCATTATTAAATATGACAAGAGACCTTTAAGAAATTACATGTCGGAAAAGCATTATGCCGACAGTTAACAAGCTCATTTTTCTTTCTCAAAACTTAACGTGGCATTTATAAGGGCACTTTAAGAGTCAAATCTGTCTTTTTTTCTAATGATTCGAGTAAAGTTTACATGAAAGTGAGTGTTTTATGCGAGTCCCCCAAATGTCAGATACACTGCCTGCTGCAGACGCCCGATTGGACCGGCGAAAATTTAGAGTCTCGGCAAAGTAATTGGTCGCAGCGGAGTGTAGAGGCGTAATGGCCGACGTCTCTTGAGTGGACGCTTAGGGGACAGGATGGGGGGGGGGGGTGCTAAGCCCAGATGGATAAGTCGACCTCCAGCGATGAAGGGAAAACTTCCTAGGTTTGTATCTTCAGCTCAATTGGCGCGGACTCTCTTTCTATCTCTCTCTCTCTCTCTCTCTCTCTCTCTCTCTCTCTCTCTCTCTCTCTCTCTCTCTCTCTCTCTCTCTCTCTCTCTCTCTCTCTCTCTCTCTCTCTCTCTCTCTCTCTCTCTCTCTCTCTCTCTCTCTCTCTCTCTCTCTTTCTCTCTTTCTCTCTCTCTCTTTCACTCTCTCTATCTCACTCTCTCTCTCTCACCGCCTCCATCTCTCATTCCCAAGCGGTCTCTGTGAAATGTTTCTGCTTGGGTGGTGGCAGTGAATGGAAACTCTAGTTGGTTTTCTTCTTTACTGACGCATAGTACGGTATAATAGGCAGTCGGAAGTTCACAATGAAGAATACTAGCTTCGACTCCAGTGGAAATGTGTTGCTCTTCCTCACACGGATAAGTGTTTCTGCTCCTGTTGCGGCTGCACTCACCGGTGCTGTCAGGTACGGGGACGCGCGTGTTAAAGTCTGTGTGCCCTCAGTGCACTACAGCACGAATAAGACTGACACAGGCATTTACGGACTGCTCTCTCTCTCTCTCTCTCTCTCTCTCTCTCTCTCTCTCTCTCTCTCTCTCTCTCTCTCTCTCTCTCTCTCTCTCTCTCTCTCTCTTCTCTCTTCTCTCTCTCTCTCTCTCTCTCTCTCTTCTCTCTTCTCTCTTCTCTCTTCTCTCTTCTCTCTTCTCTCTTCTCTCTTCTCTCTTCTCTCTTCTCTCCTCTCTCCTCTCTCCTCTCTCCTCTCTCCTCTCTCCTCTCTCATCTCTCCTCTCTCCTCTCTCCTCTCTCTTCTTTCCTCCCTCCTTCCTCCCTCCTCCTCCCTCCTCCCTCCCCTCACAGACTTTGTACCCACATGTTTGCTGATCGAGAGATAGAAAAAGATTTAATATGACGCTAACGTTTATTTATATATTTTTTCGTGGTTACGGAAAATTACTGGATATATTTATTTATTTTTTACTGCAGAGAACATAGCCCCATTGTTTGTTAAAGGATTTTTTACTTGGCGTTACATCGCTTCTGGCTTTACCACCGATGTAGGCGGTGGTACTACGTGAGAGCGTGGGTAAGGGTGGGGGTGGGGGTGGGGATGAAGTGGGGAAGGAGGGGAGGGGTATGGGTGCGTTCGGGTGACGGAGGTTGAGCTAGTTAGAGACTAGTGTTTACCTTGTGGCTGAGTACCCTCCGTAAAATGACATAGTAGCTACGTGAGGGATTTTAAGACCTTTGTGAAACTGTACCATTATTATTATTATTTATTTATTTTTTTTTTTAGTTGGGGGGTGGGGTATGGTTGATGAGGGCATGAGGAAGGATATGAATGAAGTAGGGTGTGTGTGTGGGATGGGGGAGGGGGTGGAGTAGGAGTTGCTGGTTTACGAAAATGCGATGATCCAACTGACCGGAAGTGTGGGTGGGAATTTCAGCGGCGTTGACATGTACTTCTTCCTCTGTACTTCTTGCTTTACT
>NW_028234406.1:7339672-7349672 GCF_977035675.1 Penaeus japonicus
TTCATATTCATTTATGCTCTAGGTATTATATTATTTTCATCGCATTACGAGAGTACTTCCCTCGTGAAGCCATTTTTAGGCGAGTGTATATTAATAATATAAGTACGTCGCCATGGTTTTATTATCCGCTTTTTCTTTTCATCATTTTCTCCCCCCCCCCTCTCTATCTCTTTCTCTCTTTATATATATATATATATATATATATATATATATATATATATATAAATATATATATATATATATATATATATATATATATATATATATATATATATATATTATACGTATATATGTCCTTCCCTCTATCCTTCCCTTCATCTCTCTCCATCCTTCTCCCTCCCTCTCACTTATTCCCTCTTCCTCCCTCTTTCTCCCTCTCCCTCCCCTCTGTAAGCCACTCAATGCCTAGTTGAAATCCTCTAGCTGCCAGCGGTTGTGATCCACTAGCTTCGCCCATTGTCCCCGTGGATAACACAGACAGACGTTCACATGTCATGGTCTTGTTGGTGGATTCGGTTAATACACTTAGTTCCTGCCGAAGACCGGAGGTCAGAGCTGTTCGCTCTGCCTGTTCTTCTCTCTGTCTGTGTGCCTTCTATGTCTCTCTCTCTGATGGTTCCCTCTGTCTGCCCTGGCTTATGTACGCCTCTTTGGCTAGTTTCTATGCCTCAGGGTTTCCGTAAGGAAACGCAACTGCTAGGGCAGCTGCAGGAAGCAAACATAGGGAGTAGGAAGTGTCAGGTCAAGACTGATTAAAAGCATATAACAGTGAATTATATAATAAAGCATAATCAGTGCCTTAGGTCACATGATATGCAATAAGGGTGCCTTACACCCTCTACCATCGCGCGTCGGGAAGGCAAGCGAGACGTCCTCCCTTCTTCCTCTGCGTGAGATCGCGTCCCCTTGGTTCGCGGCGACGCGGGGCAGGTGAGTGATGGGCAGCGCCACCAGCTGACTTGAAGTTCCAGAGAGAAAGAGTCTTTCCATCTGGTGGTTGGAAAAAAAAGCCGGGCATCCCAGGGTTTCTTGCCTCTATTAAGGAAAATAACTTAATTTGCGAGGCTTGCCTTGAGACGCGGCGTTTTCTAATATAAGATTTAGCCCCGGGCGCAGTGTCTCGGAAGAAAGGATGTTAAGTTTCTCCTTCCATTACATGCCATTCGCCGAGTGGGCGAGGCAGGACACGACAGCAAGGCGGTATAGCGTAGGGAGGCGGGGGGAGGGGAAAAGGAGATCTTTGTCTGAGCGGGATTTTCCTCCTCTATCCTCTCCTCTCCCCTTTCTTTGTCCTCGCGTCTTCCCTTCTCTCCTTTCTATATTTGCTCTCCTCCGTCTCCCCTTTTCTTTCCCCTGGTCTCGCCCGCTTTCGCCATTTGTCCGTTCTCATGGGTGTTCCTCGCTCCTCTCCTTCGCTCCTTCTCGGTAATTGCTTGCACTTTCATTCGTTCGGTCTCTGTCCGTCTGTCTTTCCTCTTGGTTATCCTTCCTCCTCTTTACTCGTTCAGCTTTCCATCTCTTGTTTTTGAGACAGCTGCGTCAGAACGTCTCGGGCTGTCTCGAATTTTCTTTGTCAACACTGTCTGATCAGTTATCATCCGCGTTGTTTACTTTATTTTGTAAGTTTTTTTTTTTTTTTTTTTTTTTTTTGTCGCCTCTAGACAGTTTATGATTTTGCATTTTTTTTATAGATATATTTTTTTCTGCTTTAGCATTTTGTTTTTGGAAACTTGTTTTACATTTTCCTCATTATTCTTGTTTTATGTTTATTATTCCCCTTTATTACTTCATCTTTTCCTCCTCGTCTCTTGCTGTAATTTATTTTTATTCCCCTCATTTTCCCCTTTTCCCGCCTCTAATCACAGTGGTTTATCATATTCATCATTCACCATTTTGTTATCATTCGTTTATCGTTATCTTAACTTTTCCTTTTCTTTAGTATCATTTATTTTTCTTATCCCTCCTTTCAACGTCATTATCGTTAGCCTCTTCTCTTATTCCATCTTCTTTTCTTCTTCGCTTCTCGTTCTTGCTATCTTCTTTTTTCTTCTTGTATTCTTATCATTCTTCTTTTTATGCTAATACTAATGCTTCTACTATTACTACTACTGATGATAATAATCGTATTAATAATGATAAAACGGTAATGATAATGACATTGATAGATATGATAATCATAATGATATTGACAATTATGATAATTCCTTATTTTATTTGTTAATTATTACTATCATAGTCATTATCATTCCTCTTTCTTTCTTATTCCTCATCTGTCTCCTTTTCTTCGCTGTTCTTCATCATCTCTCTCTAACGGCTTGTCATCACACCACCATTCCTTTTGTCCCCCCTATTGTTGGAATCACCATCACTGCCTTCATCAGCCTCCTCATCTCCCTCATCTCCCTTCGCTCCTTCGTCACTCTTCATCACGGTCCTTGACACCATCTGGTCGTCGTCGTCGTCGTCTCTCTCTCTCTCTCTCTCTCTCTCTCTCTCTCTCTCTCTCGTCTTCTTTCCCTCTCTTCCTCTCTTCTTCCTTCTCCCTCTTCCTCTCCCTTTCTCGTCGTCGCCGTTCTCTCTCTCTCTCTCTCTCTCTCTCTCTCTCTCTCTCTCTCTCTCTCTCTCTCTCTCTCTCTCTCCCTCTCCCTCTCTCTCTCCCTCTCCTCTTCTCTCTCTCCTCTCTCTTTCTCCCTTCTCTCTCTCCTCCCTCTTTCTCTCTCTCTCTCTCTCCTCTCTCTCTCTCTCTCTCTCTCTCTCTCTCTCTCTCTCTCTCTCTCTCTCTCTCTCTCTCTGTCTGTCTCTGTCTCACCCGCTTTCCCTCTCTCCTCCTCTTCCTCTCTCTCTCTCTCTCTCTCCTTCTCCCCCTCTCCCTCCCTCCCCTCTCTCTATCTCCCGCGATCTTTGATCGTCTTCGTCCTTTCTCCCTTGCCCCCCCCCCCCCTTCTCCACCCTTCCACTTTACCGACGGCGCTCTCCTCCATCGTCGCCGTCGGTGGGCCGGAACGAGAAGAAAGTGAAGATGGAAGTAATGGCAGGATTTGAATCTATTCTCAGGTCTTATCAGGATCGTGGATCTCCCTCAGCTGTGTCGTGGCGGGGACGGGGGAAAAGGAGGGACTTTAGAGGGGTTAGAAATGAGAGGTATGGGAGGGGGAGGGGTGTAATGGTGGTGGGGTGTAGATGGTAACTGATAGGTGGTTTGTGCATGTGATTTTTTTTTTCATGATTTTTCATGGGCGTATTGTGTGCAAATTGATAGATCGCTGTGTTATTCATCGGCTTTCTCATAAAGCTCTAGGTAATTCCGGTTGACTTCTCTAGCTTTACAACATGATCCCAGTACACATGTACTTACTCAATTACTAAGATGCGCATCTTGTATTTAGCATGTTTTATGTATTTTTCCATCGCTGTACTGTCATCATCTCGAAGCAGTTTCTACGCTAAGTACAGTGAGATAAAGATTAATCATGTCATAAATTGATGATGATGAGACGGCCGACATGTCTGGTGATGCAATGCCTTTAGTATAATGGATGCTTGTAATGTAACAATTTGTACTTCTCGTAATGGGAATATATCATAGGATTTCTAACATCAAGAGTGGAGGATATTAAAATTCCGACATTGAGTTTATAGGAGTAATTATATAAGCGAGGTTGGGAAACGGGGACGGAGATGAAATAATAATAGTACCTGTTCTTCCCTCCCCCCTCTTCTCCCCCCATCCCCTCCCCTCCCCTCCCGATATTCTCAGTGAAGCACGTGGATTCTGGGGCAGGCAAGAAACGGGTTTGATTAGCACCGGTGTTTATAACGAAGCTTGTGAAAGAAGTGGTAATGACGAGTGCCGGTGAATGGTGTGGTGGTGTGTACTGCCGTCATTACCACATTCATTCATCTTGGCACTACGAGGCAGGCGCGAGGAAGGAAGGGAAGGGGAAGGAGAGAGGGTGGGTGAGGGGAGGGAGAGGCAGGGGGGAAAGGAGTGGGAGGGAGAGGGATGTTGATACAGGAGAGAGAGGGAGAGAGGGAGGGAGGGAAGGAGGGAGGGAGGGAGGGAGGGAGGGAGGGGGGAGAGAGGGAGGGAGGGAAGGGGGGAGAGAGGGAGGGAGGGAAGGGGGGATGAGGTGGACAGCGCATCACTTTTCTGACGTAGAAAGTTTTATTGTTATGAAGGAATTTAAGGCTTAGGTCCGAATTGGTTTTCGATTTCGTGAAAGGAAACCGTCGATAGTGTAGTCGCCAACGGAGTTAAATTAAGTCTAATACGAGCTACTTTTTTCTTTATTTTCTATCGGAATTTGAATATTTACTTATTGGTTCACTTTGAGTTTTTTTAAGTTATTAAACGTCATATCCCAATATCAAACAATAGCTTTTATTTTCAGCTGTGAATATTTACCTTTTAATATTTGATTCCATTTTTGCTTGTAGAAATATCCATAATTACACACATATGTAATATGTTTAATGGTCGAAATGCACTTTTTGCACATTTACCCGAAAATGTTTTATGTATAAAAAAAACGAAATTTCATTTGGAAAATGGTCCATTTCTCAACCATTTCACCGAAGAATTAATGTTGAATATTGGAGTTGGAAACCCCATCCCCAAACTTTTGCAACAAAAATGCAAGGCAACTCTGACAGTCCATGATAAAATTTGTCATAGCCTTTTAAGAGGCTTCGAGTTCCGACGCCTCAGTGAGGAGTAGCGTACTGTGACTGTAGAAGTTGGTCGGGCGTGTCGGACTGTCGGTCGGCGGTCGTTCTCGGCGAGCGAACCTGTACAAATGGTCTAGAGTTGGTGATTATTGGGACAGATAATTGACGAAAAGTTGTTAATTTACGTATCCTTTTCCCTCGATCTACACTTTCCTTTTCATGCTTCTGTTGGGGTCAGGTTGGGGGGGGGGGTCTATGTGTAAGGGTTCTAGGTCGCTTCTTGAATTTTACCGACGCTTCAATTCCTTCGCTGAATAGTTGCTTTCTGATGCGACAGGAGTTACGATCCTAGAGCTGCCATCTCTCTAATGAGATAGTCTCTCCGTCTCTCTCTTTCTTTCTATCTCTTTCTCTCTCTCTCTCCCTCCCTCCCCCCCCCCCCCCCCTCTCTCTCTCTCTCTCTCTCTCTCTCTCTCTCTCTCTCTCTCTCTCTCTCTCTCTCTCTCTCTTTCTCTTTCTCCTTCTCTTATTTCCTCCTTCCCTCTCTCTCTCTCATTAGTCCCCCCCCCTACACACCCTACACAACAGATTTGGTACCCGATGGTGCGGCCGATCTGGTAGTGGTGCAGGAAATTGGTTGCGGGGATAAATAATGTTTTTGTCATCGATGAATAGGAGCGCCAGTTTTCGGAAGGTAAACAGTCATAAATTTCACATGAGAGTTTGTTTCATGGCCATCTTGATTTTGTTCTTTAAAAATATGTGTTGGCCTTTGTCCAACATAAACAGTTACTATTTCATTCCCCATTGTTTTAGAATATATCAGTTATGTCGAAGTGATAACAATGATTTTTCCTTTTCCTTTATAGCTATATATTTTTTTTGAGCGAAGCATTTTTCAGAGAGACTCTTCTATATTGAAAAGAAAAGGGTTTATATATATATATATATATATATATATATATATATATATATATATATATATATATCATATATGTGTGTGTGTGTGTGTGTGTGTGTGTGTGTGTGTGTGTGTGTGTGTGTGTGTGTGTGTGTGTGTGTGTGTGTGTGTGTGTGTGTCCCGGCGGTGTGGAGAGTTGTAGCGCCCGTCTAAAAAATTGATTGTTTGGGTCGAGGGAATTAATCATTGTTTCAAGACTGTACGCCGTGGGACCGTGAATTAATACGGGGAAATTTGTTCTGCTTGTCTGGAGATATGTTTAAATTCTGGCCGTTACTGAAGCTGGTTTGTTTCCAGGAGTGCGCACTTACAGAGGTGGAAATCTCTCTCTCTCTCTCTCTCTCTCTCTCTCTCTCTCTCTCTCTCTCTCTCTCTCTCTCTCTCTCTCTCTCAGCTAAGGAATTGTCTCAGTTCTGGAGTCTTGGGCAGCGACATGTGTCATTTTGAACTTTACGCGGTTGTTACATAGTTTTGGAGATTAAAGAGAGGGTAGTAAGAGACAAAGAGAACAGCTGCCGGGGAAGAGGACAAGGCAAAAGCTCTCCTTGAGCAATGAGGTCGCTACATCCGGAGTAGCGGTGGCTGACGGAAAGGCTGACTTGGAGAGGCTTCAGCATCAGGATGGCTGGAAGAGTACCGACACGACGCCTAGGGGACCCATTCCCCCTTGTAAATTACCCCTGAGGGACCATCGCTCGTCAGCTCCCACTTGGACATTTGTCAACAGTTACCGACACAGAATTGATGTCGTAACGATTTACGTTTTCCAAGATAAGATTCTAGTCATCAACGGGAACTTTCGGGGAAGGCTTAGTTCCGATTACCATTGTGAAGAGAGCCAAGTGACGGCCTCCCTCCTCCCCCCAACTTTCCCCCCACACTCCTGCTGCGAGGCAAACAATGGGCGACTAACAAGCTAGTTTTCATAATTTTTTTCCGGTGCGAAGAAATGATGTGCAAGCATGAAAGATCCGTGGAAAATTAATGCCGAATGGCTGAGGACGCGTAACATGAACACCGTTGAACAGTAGGGAAGCGGGGCTTGGGAGTTGGGTGGGGGGGGGACACTTTAAAGAGACCTTCATCAGGCTAGTGTCAAGGCTTTCCTCAATTTGTCTTCCTATATTGTAAGTTTCTCCCGCGCGGCGCCTTTGCCTTTCTCTTTACTCCCCTCCGTCATATTAGTTTGGCATGTTGAAGGAGTCGTCGCCCGAGATAGAAAATCTGCACTCGTTTAAATTAAACCACCCAAACAATCACTTCTGGTTCGACAAATTCATCATTTTGAGAGACGAGCCACTCTCCTTAACTATATTTCTTGAAGATGAATATCACGGGGAAGTAATGTCCGTGGTCATTAAGTAAGGTAAACCGTAGGCTTTGGTAGGCGTTCTTTTTTTTTTTACAGAATAAGAATGCTTTGTTATAACGCAAAAATAACACCCTGGAAAATGCAGTTTTAGGATACATCCTTTTGATCCTAGAAGTATCGACGTATTTAAAGGGAGGTCACCGCGTTGTAAAGGATCAGATAATTTGAATAAAGAGGTTTAATGCCTCCAGCCTTTAACAATCGCTCTATTTGTGGGGAAAAAAATCACCACTGCTGGAATTATGCTGCAGATGCGTCGGTTATACTATAGACCAACGGAAATAGATAAGTTCGCTACGGTTCCCCCATTTGTTCGACTGAGATGAATGCGTATCGTTAACATAGTTGTATTGCCAAGAGTAGACCCATTGCCTGCCATCAACGAGCGACCTTTTGAAGTCGACCTGATGGGAGAATGAATTGGAACATTGGAGTACTGGTTTTACATTGAATGGATTTTTTTCTTCTGTGTATATATATATATATATATATATATATATATATATATATATATATATATATATATATATGTATGTATGTATGTATATATATACATATTTATATATATAAATATATATGTTTGTGTGTGCGTGTGTGTGTATAGTGTAGTGTAGTGTAGTGTAGTTTATGTATGAATAATAGATAGATTTAGATATGTATGTATATTCCTTTCATTTATACATATTGATATATCTTTTGATCAACGTAGAAATGTAAGCTTACATCTGCAATAGATACCCAGTTAATTTTTTTTCCAACCATTTCATATACGGCAGATAGCGAACCTACTTATACTTGCTTCACAAAAAAAAGTAAACGGTGATTGAAACACTTTGTTGAACCGGCGGATGTCTCGCCCGAAAAGGTCTGATCAGAGAACCAAATCCTCCTCTCGGTATCCGAAGGCCATCACAGTCTCATCTGGCTGATCCGTACCGTAACGAGCGACTCCGTTTCCCCTCAGCCACACTCGCCCGTCCACGCCGACGCATGCGCTTCGCCATCCCAGACCCAGCTGAGACTCGGCTTCGGGAAGTTGCGTATTGGCGATCGTGCCTTTTGTGGGCCATTTCTGGAGCTCTACGTCCTCCTGGGCTCAAGGGATGAAGGGGGCCAGATAGAGAAAGGGGAAAGGATTGATCAGTTAGGTCCAAAGGACATAGAATCGTTGAAAAAAAAGGAGAAAGAGATAGAGAGGGAGACTTTTTGACTTTGACAATTTTATTGAGACAAGTGGTTACTTGTATCTCAGAAGGATGAGGTAACATAGGACATACGAGAGACAGAGAGAGAGAGAGAGAGAGAGAGAGAGAGAGAGAGAGAGAGAGAGAGAGAGAGAGAGAGAGAGAGAGAGAACAAGAACGAGAACGAGAACGAGAACGAGAACAAAATTCTTTTTTTAATACAGTACAGCGTTATTGGAGGATTGTTAGCGTTGTAATTTAGTTGTAACTCCAGAGACTTATAATAGTGTGAGTGTAAGGCATGACCTCAGGGAAGGCAAGCAAATGGTTTCGTTGGTCTCTAAAGGGTGATCCATGCGGTGATCGTGTATCTCGCACTGGACCTTTATTAAGATTTAAGAGAATGGAGTCGTTTGCAGTTGGAACCGTGGCTTACCCTTGGGTTAGTTTTGTAACAAAGAAGAGGTCAGATAAAAGAAGGAATCTCAACTTTGAGATTTTTTTTTCTTTCTTTTTTTTATGTTTTGTTGATAAAGGCCAGTCTCGTATTTGTTTTGCTACTGCTATACTGTATATCAAATACATTTTAATTCAGACGTTTGGATATCATCTTTAATACCTCTGCGACGAGAGGCAAGGATATATATTATTGTTGTTATCATTATCGCTTACAAGTTGTCGGAAATTCTCGACTCGGATGTATCATTTATGTATTACTGATGTATTGGACTTGTGTCATATTTGATCTCATTATAACTTCTCAAGATAGATATGAGGTCGTGCGTGCGTGCGTACGGACGACATGACACGCGCAGCATTACCCAGGACGGAGGAACACACACAAGAAACATATGTTACGCAGTCTGACACTCGGTAAGATTGATGGTTGCCTCGCGTGCGAAACTTGGGTCTTCTCGCTTTTCTTTGTCTGTGTCTTTGCGGGGGTGAGGAGGGAGAGTTTTGCGATTGATTTATCTGGGTCCTCTCTCTTATCCTTCTTCTCCTGTGTATTTATTTTCTTGATTTTTTTTCTCTCCCTGTCTTTCTCTCTCTCTCTCTCTCTCTCTCTCTCTCTCTCTCTCTCTCTCTCTCTCTCTCTCTCTCTCTCTCTCTCTCTCTCTCTCTCTCTCTCTCTCTCCTTCCCTCCCTTTCCCTCTCAATACCTCGCTACTTCTCTCACTCTCTACCTCCCTCTCTCCTCTCCATCTTTCTTTTTCTCCTTCCCTCACTCTTACCCTCTTTTTTTTCTCCTTCTCTCTACCTCCCTCACCCTCTCATTTTTTCATCCCCTCCCTCCCTCCCTCTCTCACTTTTTCTTCCCCTTTCTACGTTTTTCTTCCCTGCCCTCCCTCCCAATCTCTTTTCCTCTTGCTTCTTCTCTCCCTTTCTGTCATTCCTTTAGGGTCTCTTGCATACACCAAACGTAAATTATAAATTTAAATCACAAATGAAACGAAAATAGCAGTTTAAAGCCAAGACCATGTAACCGCTAATGAAATGTTGATTTCTTTACTGAAAGTAAATATGAAGACTTGTTTGGTGACTATATTTTTTAGATTAAATAGCAGATCAATTATGCATTAAAAACGTGTATTTTGATGTTTAAATTCCAGTATGCGTACGTGCGATGTATATTATTTAATGATATTTTTCAAGAAGATTGACATCGTTGATATCATTATCATCGCCATCATTAGTCACTTTCTGTATATATATCTACGTATCAATAATTGTCGAGAATATTCTGGTAAGGTGCTCATTATGTGGCTGAAACGAATTCCAGGTGATAGTTAACTCAAACTCAAGAACGTGTGT
>NW_028234406.1:7362172-7374672 GCF_977035675.1 Penaeus japonicus
TTATATGCTAAGATCAACTTGTAACGTAACATGAATATTATAAAAACAAATGTTAGGACAGAAACAGCAATACCATTATCTAAGAATATAAAAAATGCAACAAGAAGGGAAACGCTTCGATGGTGTATACATATGTGTTTCTACTATTTTATCTTATCCAATTATGGAACACGCAAAACGAGGTTACGCAAATGAGAAATCAGAATGCTCCTGAGTAATATAAAACGGATTAGTTGAGTAATTATTCTGATTTCTCATTTGTGTAACCTCGCTGTACGTGAACGAAACGGGATGAAATAAATGAAACCATAGACGTACATATGTATATAACTAAGCACGACAGACGGCATTATTCCTGTCGTGTTAGTTAGTACCTCGTCTTTGTGAAAAGGAAATAAAAGAACAAGAATAATTTTTCATTATATTATGAACCAGTTATTTCCTCGCTTTCTTAGAAGGTGCCTCGGGGATGATCTAGTTATTGGCATCTCTATTTCTTTTATTCTATTTTGCTTCATACCAAAATATCGTGCATTATAACAAAATCTCTCATTCCGGGGATATTCGCGATTTTTGATCGACATATCTGACGGATCAATCTCTTAGCATCAATTTTGTTGTTTGTTGTTCAAGTTCGTTAGCCATTTCCGTGCACACTTAAACGATTACCCTCCGAGTGAGACGTCAGTTCGAACCGCAGTGCTACCTGGAAAGGAATACCCGTTTGGTTATGCGACACCTTCCCCCCTCGGTAATAGCACAGGTAATGAGACCTATCGCCCATCCGTCGTTTTGTGTCGGCCATCACTGTCATCATGAAAGTCAGCTGTTAGTGATGGATGACTCGCCGGCCCATTCGTCAGTGCCCGAGGAAGGGGGCGGGCGAAGGGTTGGTTCGTAATTCGGGTTGGCTTTTGATGAGATTCGGGTCGGCTTTGCAACGTTCGGTTAATTGCAAGGATGACGGTGATGGTGGTGATAAGGATGAGGATAATTGAATAACCGCTGGTAATGCTAATATTGATAGTGATAATAGTAGCAGTGAAAATGATGATGATCATGATAAAAATGAGGATGATAATGATGGTGATAGCAATAATGCTAGTAAAAATGGTAATGATAAAAAATATAATAATGATGATGATAATGATTATAATAGTGCGAATGGCAATGATAATGATAGTAATAATAATAATGGTAATTGTATTGATTATATAATAATGATGTTAATGATATTAATCATGATGATTATAACAGTAATAGTAATAATGATATATAATGATGATAATGATAGTAAGATTCATAATGATAATGATAATTTTATTATTATTATCATCATCATCATCATCATCATCATCATCATCATAATTTTTTATAATCATTATTGTTATCATTACTATTAAGATGAATATTGATGGTAGTATGATAGGAGCCACATAATACGAGCCACGTGGCGAAATCGCCAATAAGGCATTTTCCGCCGAGCAGTTCTAAACTAATAGCGGCTCTGTAGGCATTTATGAGGACACGCACCATAATCCCCCGCCATTACTGGGATGCTGAAGTTCCCGGCGCGAGTAATAGCCCCTTCATCCCTCAGGTGAGGGGGGGGGGGTGGAAAGGCAGGATGAGGGAGATGACGGTGACATGAAGGTGAGGCAAGCAGGAAACGCAGTCCCTCTCCTTCTCCCACTCTCTTTCTCTCTCCCTTCCTACCTCTCCCCCATTTACCCCTATCCCTCCCTCTCCCTCTCCCTCTCCCGCTCTCTTTCTCTCTCTCTCTCTCTCTCTCTCCCCCTCCCTACCTCTCTCCATTTGCCTCTATCCCTCTCTCTCCCTCTCCCCCTCTCCCACTTTCCCCCTCTCCCCATTTCCCCCCTTTACCCATCTCCCTCTCTTTCTTTCATTCACTCACTCACTCACTCACTCACTCACTCACTCACTCACTCACTCACTCACTCATTCTTATTCACTCTTGTATATGTATTGAAAGATTATCATACGACGAAGACTTACAGACTGGCAGCCAGAAGGCATTGCCCGATCGGTAACATTAACAGTTAGCAGGTGATTGTATTCTCATGAATACAATGCGTCGGTTGTTGCAATTGATATCCTGCTGTTTGTTTCCAAGATAGCGTTTGCATCATTGACGAGTCGGCTTGCTTATACAGATTAAGGCAAATGAGCCGGAGATGTTTCAAAGCGTGGAATAGTTTCCGGCGGCGGGCGCGGCCAAGGTCGGGAATGAAAATTGAACAGTGAATTGGAAAAAAGAGGTCGTTTTTTAAATTGTTTTTTTTTTCCGCTATTAAAGAAGACTCTGGAGGGTTTGTGACGCAGATATTTCGTTATTAGATTGATGTCATAAATGTTGACCTTTTGTTATTATTATTATTATTATTATTATTATTATTATTATTATTATTATTATTACTATTATTACTACTGTTGTTATAATATTAATAATAATAATAATAATAATAATAATTATTATTATTGATTAGGCGATTTTTCAATTATACGTGATTTTTTACGATGTCAGTTCGACAAGGGGAGGTAGATAATTCCAGGGATTATTGTTGTTACTCTGCGACTACGTTTCTTGTCTTCGCGATACTTTAAAAATCTTTTAGAAACTTTTCATTTCTTGTTTCCAACGCAACTGTATATTTTTTCTTTTGCAATTGTTGTTGTTGTTGTAATATTGGTGCATTTTCTTTGTTTTCTCTTTGAAATTGAGTCGTTCTCTACCGTGTTTCTGTTTATTTTTTTTCGCTTTTCTGCCGGTTTCATTTCGCTTACTTAGTGCCTCTGGTTAGGGCAGCGTTATTATGCAAAATCCTATGTAACAGCATTACTGCATGTTTATGCATGCGGCTGTTGTGGTAACATTGCTACCTCACATTATGCGTAGGTGATTTTGCCTTGCTATCAGTGTTGAATTCCACACGTCATGGAGATTGTGTTGTTTTTGAGATACATTTTTTTCTGAACTTCTATCAGTGATGATTTTTTTTGTGAAGATAAAATTCCATGAAAGTTGCAGTGGGAGTATTATGAGAAAATAAGAAAAATGTGAAAAAAGGTCAAGCCAGGTTGCGTTAGCTTTGCTGCTTTATTGTTTTAAAATCTATCAGTTATAGTTATTCTTCAGTGGGTATAATGCAATATCAATCTATATATTGATTGTCAGATGTATAACGTAGGTGGAGATAGAGATAGAAATATGAATAGAAGCAGGCAGAAAGAGTGTATTTACATATGAGATGTAGCTTATCTATTCCTAGTTCCCAAAGGCTGCATGATACGTCAAAGTGAGGCCTAGAGTGTGGCAGTTTTGGACAAGCTTTTGCCTCGGCAATGCTTCTCAAATGATGAATTGCAGCTTTATAGAACATCTCATGTGGATCCCCGGGAGAAACGGAGATTTGCGGCAGAGAAAGTATGTATGTTGGGGACGGTAGAGTGAGCGATTGAAACGTAGTATAGGATAGAGAGACATGTTTACTTGAGTAATTTGTTTTTGTTTATATATTCATGAATGTATGTAAAGGAGATGATATATAGAGAAAGAGACAATTTTACACACATAACATTTCGATGTTGGGACTGATAGCTAGAGAGAGGACAGAGAAGGAGTAAGAGCATATTCATGACTTGGAACTTATTATTGATTTAGTAACAGAATCGTATAACTTTTTTTTATAAATTGATATCTATCCATAAATGAATGGGAAAGCTTAAGTCCCAGGATTAAGATTTTACACCCAGATGGAGTTCGATTTCTAGTTAGTATGCCAAAGGCGCGTATGGTTTGCAACCGATTCCCTTTTGCGTCTATATCATTTTCAAGTTATGATTATTTATTTCTTCTTTTTCTAAGCATTGGTTCGTTGCCTTTATTCCCCATGGCCTCTTTGAAAAAAAATGCATGGTTTAAGCATAAATGTTGTGGAGATTGTGTAAAAAAAATGTATATTGACCTCTGAATGAGAAGAAGTAATGTATTTTTACTTTAGTTTTACACTTTCGCATTTATATTTCATACCAATGAAAATTTGTTTGAATGCTCGCCAATTTCACAGAATTAAGCGCTTTTGCAGTTTCCCTGCCCTTGGTAAAACGCTGGAGTGATTGACAAAGAATTTTTTTACGTTGTATATCTTCGCCCCAGATGCCAGAAACCAAGTTATGCTGTTTTTATTAATTTATATTATTTACTTCGTCATCCTTTTGGTTCCTATTTCATTTATTACTTTTATTTCCTATTACGACTGAGATAAGCCTCATTTTTACCTGTTTAGGGAAATTCCTTTTTGCCGTTTATATCTAGGAGATGGCGGAGCATCCCGTTCCTTCTCCTGTATGATAATGAAACTGAACGCGTGGGGATTGCCTTGATCATAATAACAGTGAAATATTACCCCTCTCTTCGCCTTTCTTTCTCCCTTTATCCGACTCCTTATCTTCTTTCTTCCTTTTGCTCCTTTCTCTTGTCCTTTTTGGTCTTCCTCCTGCTATCCCCCTCCCTCATCTCCCTACATCCCTCCCTCCTCTTCTCCCATCCCTCCCTCATCTTCCCCCATACCTCCCTTCACTTCCCTCCTCCTCCTCTTTTCTTTCCTCATCCCTCCCTCCTCTCCCTGTGTCCTTCCCTTCACTTCCCTCCCCCTCCTTCTTTCTACCCTCATCCCTCCCTCCTCTCCCTGCATCCGTTCCTCCCAGCATTTCCCTCTTCCTCCTCCTCCTTCTCCTTTCTTCCCTCCTTCTCACCCTCCTCCTTTCTTCCCACATCCCTCCCTCCTTCCCTCGGATGGAATTGCGCTTCTTGTCGTTAGCATTCATTGGTTATCCGGGTTTCATTGTCTCCTTCCTCCTCCGCCCCGGCCTTATCCAGCTCCTCGCGCATGCAAACAAGCACCTCGAGAGGACGGATTGCGTCATTTGGCCCGGGGTATTAGCGACGTCACTGATGGAGCGGCGCACACTTGTTTGACCATTATGCTGATTGGGGTTGTCGTTGCCCCAGGCATGAGGTGTCTCGAGGGCGTCGTGCCCTGGGGGAAAGGGAAGGAGGGATGGGAGGGAAGGAGGGGGGATGTGTTTGTTAGTTTTATCTGGCTCTTTGGTGACTGAGCTTCCCAATTTTTGTCATTATCATTATCATCACTAAAAACAACACACCCTCATCGTCATCGTCACCACTATCTCCATCGCCGTTACGTGTTAGTTATTCGTGTGGTTATATAAAGGCCATTGGCTGTGACCCTTTCATTGCAAAAGTTAACCCATAATATATTAGCACACAATACATGTAGTGAAAATAATGGGATGTTATTGCTGATTATCTGAAATAAATCGCTCAAATTACTGCCGATAAAGTAGGCAAGGCATTTATTTTGTGTCGAGGTTTGTTCACTGTGCACTTGTATTAAATCATGTTAAAAAAAGAAAAAAAACATGTATATAGTATAAACAGTTTGCCCTCCTGTGTTGTAAATACATCCCGTGTTTATATGGGTTGAGTTGCGGAATTGCCTTTCGAATAAAGGCAAAGAGCAAAGTTGTGTAGTTTGCATTCAGAGTTAAAAGAGAAAAGCAGTGGGTGATGGTGAATGGGAGTCTCGTGGTTGTTTGTGTGTGTGTTTGTTTGTGTGTGTGTTTGTGTGTGTGTTTGTTTGTTTGTTTGTTTGTTTGTGTAGTTTCATGTGTATTTTACATAATCATTATTCTCTGGTCATTAGTAAGGTCATAGTTCCGGAAACTAAAAACACATTAATGAAATCACTAGAATGTTATTGTCTGTGTGTATCTTTTACAATGCCCATGAACATGAGTTGGTGTATCGAGTATATTTCGTCAAGGGAAGGTGAAATGTACTTTAGTAATTTTAAAGAAGGGGAGGACGAAGGAAGGTAATTAACCTGTTGGCCGGAGCTCATGCAGATTAAAGAATGAGAGACCCTTTGCGTTTATATTGTTGCAAAGAAAACCGCTGCTAACAAAGGAAAGTCTTGAGTTCCTTAAAGCGAACCCAAATGGAAGATGTAAAGAAAAGGACGATGCTGGAAAACAGAGCAACATTTCCTAGAGAACAAAGCACCGTGCTGATTACTTCCTGGAAAAAGTATGATGTGGGGAAAACGCCAGTCTTGCAATGATGCATAGCCATATATCAAGGATTTTGTCACGTCAGGTTTGATTTATTTAATACCAGTCGCCTTAATCACCTTGCTGTCTTGCTCTACATCTTTTATTCTATCACCTCTTTTTATTATTCTATTTCCTCGGTGTCTCTCACCTCCTCTCCCACGCCCATTTCCCCAACTAAGAGAGAGTGAGTGAGTGAGTAAGAGAGAGAGAGAGAGTGAGAGTGAGAGTGAGAGTGAGAGTGAGAGTGAGAGTGAGAGTGAGAGTGAGTGAGAGTGAGAGTGAGAGTGAGAGTGAGAGTGAAGTGAGTGAGAGTGAGAGTGAAGTGAGTGAGAGTGAGAGTGGAGAGGGTGGGGGTGGGGGGGGGAAGGCGTGAGATCGAAGGAGAGAAAGAAGGGAGAAGGAGAGGGAGAGAGTAATAAATAGAAATGATTCCACGCCTTTTTGATTGGGAAATAGGCGAGGATCATGTTTTATTCACGCCACAGACTCGGATGAAACGAATACGGTCGCCGCTCCCCGAAAGCATATGCAACTGTAACCGGAGCGAGTGCGCATTTCGGTGGGGCTCTGTGGTCAATCAGATTACCCAGAGGAGGGGGGGGGGAGATCAGCAGAAAATTTCGGATGGCTTGAAAATGATCTTAATTCCTCGGGACATTGAGTGATTCCCTGAGTCATCCGATAATCCTGGGAGTTGTCAGGGAATCTCATGAGTCATCTTAATCACCCCTCCCTCCTCTCCCCCTCTCTTCCCCCTCTCTCCCCTCCCCTTCTCCGAACACGGTCATGCAGGAATAGTTGCTTTTTCATCTTTTTCATTTCTTAAATTTGAAAACACCAGAGCTTTGGTATGCTTGTGTCTCTATGACAATTTCCAAGAACAGAAGGGCTTGGGTATGCCCTTGTCTTTCCCTTTTTTTTGCACACGCTTCTCTCTGATATAATTTTATTATTACTATTATTATGACAGTTATGCGTGTTTATGTATTCATATGTCGGATTAAAAAATGGCACTGGGTCGGATGTATATAACAGAGGCTGAGATATGTCTGTGTAATCAAGTCTCCTAGGTGACGCCACCTGCCTTGCAGCGCGATTGTTTTGCACAACCAACGCAAGTGCAACTAGAAGTGTAACCCATCTGCTATTTATGAGTTACGGTTGTGGAGTTGTTATTCTTGGATTTGGGGGATCCTGTCAACCCCTTGTTTCCCTTCAGAAACCCCATAAAAGACACTTGCCTGCGTGTAATTCCCCAACTTCGAGTGAGGAAAGACTGTGTAATCTCTGTATACACTTAACCTCATAGCCCCCCCCCCTTATAACCCCACAGAATCCAGGCAGCTGTTGATTTTAATGAGCAAACTCAACAACCTCGAACGGGTCGTTACTCTCGCATAGCTCCCTCCCCTCCCCTCGCAACCTCACGCTTGTTGCTCATAGTGCATTAACCCGAATTTATCCCTTTGAGCGTTTGGATTAAATTATAAACACTGATAAGGCAAATTGTTTTGTAGTATTTTGCGAAATTATTTTGGCTTTGGGGCATAGATGCACCCACACAGACACACATATATATGTATAGGCACGCGCGCGCGCACAGAGGTCATTGGTGAGGTATGTAAACCCTAGAAAAGGTGAAAGGTCAAAGAGGAAAGTCGCACCAAAACGGAAATGAATTCGATTACACGTACATACAACTTCTTGCCGTTGTAGACCTCGCCCCTGTGAAATTGAATGTGTTTTCCTTTTTTGTGCGTAGGTGTGTGCTTGTTTTACTATTTTTCCCAAGCGTTTTATATGTCCGCCATATTATTTTTTTTCTTTGGCATTCACTGAGCAGCTCAAGGAGGGAACACCTTTCATGCAAACGTGTTTAATATTTCTTTCTCGCAGCGCAAGTCACCCACGTCATACCTCTGACGTTTGGCAAGATCAAGGAACGCCAATAAAGCTCACTCGACACGCCGAACATATATGATTTTTTTTTTTCTCTATTTCTTTTTTTTTCTTTTTACGTCTTTTAAACTGCTCGTCTGATGGGGTCTCGGAAAAGCAATAACAGATGTCGACTCCTAGCAGATGCTGTTGATACGCCGAGTTCGTATCCGAGGCGTGTTGTTGCATCGTGCAAAGAAATTCCATTCGAACATTTAGGGAAAGGCAGAAGGATCGGGCTGGAAATCGACTTCGCTTTCGAACACGTCTAATCTCATTTGTAAATTCCCAAGGAAGAAAAAAAAGAGAAGGAGAACCAGAAGATGAAGTTGCCATGTGATATCGGAAGGGTGAATTCGCCATGTTACTGTGCAGGAAGAAAAATGCCTAATAAACAGACAGACATATACAGCGTGCGAGAGCGTATGATAGATACGCAGATAAATGGATTGGTTGGTTAACCGATTGATAAATCGATATTCATATTCAAAGATGTAATAAAGTCGTGAGAAAACATCCTCTCCTGCTTCAGATGGATTGGCAATGTGTAAATAGGAATATTCTTCTAATCGCATTCCCCCTAGTCGTATGATAATTCCCTTCTGATTAGATGAGCCAAATCCCCGTGTAAAGGTAGGGTCGACGAATCCCTGTGATTGAGAAGGCAGCCTGTGATTCACTATAATTATCCCATTTTCGTGATGTGCAGATAAGCCTGAACATCGGGTCCCATTTGAAGCCGTATGTGAGCCTTCCCTTTTGCGCTGCTCCCGCTCTTCCCTTTTCTTTAAGTCCCTTTCTTCCCCAAATCCCTTTGTGGGTAATTTGCATTCATGCGATGGTGTGTATTTGATAATGATATGCGTATAGCCTTATTCGTGTACCCTCGGTCGTAATCAGAGGGGAATGACATTTTAAAAAAGTATTATTGTTATTAATTAACAAGTCTTTGAGTGGTAATACTGTTCAAATTACGGTTCTTAGTAGCGTTCCGAATAACCATGTCTTTGAGCTGTAATAAATGTACACGTTAGCGTTCACAGTAGCGATCTCCCTCCTCCGTCATAAGTGTATTTCAAAAAATAACTCGTTGGAGCGAAAATACATTTCACACCTTGTCGACTCGACCGTCCCACGTGACGCCTGGTGGGTTGCGTCACAAAGTGGGTGAATATTGTAAAGTCTAAGAGTGGAGGGAGGTTCTTGGCGTGGGAAGGTGGGCGGGTGGGTCAGGTGGCAGGTCATTGACACGGCCCTATTATCCTTGGCGTGTAACTTCAGGTCGCAGAAGGTTCGGGAGATGAGGAAACCGTCTGGGAATGTAATGAAGTCATTTTCACCTTCGTGGATTTGGGTGTTTGGTTTTCAGGGGAAGTGGAACACAGCTGATCTTCTGCTTTTAAGGGTTGTATTTTCTTTAAGCCTCGCTCCTTGTTTTATTTCGTTGTATGTATGTATGTATGTGTGCGTGCTTGTGTGCGTGCGCGCGGGCGCCAGTGTCACATGGCTGAGCATTTTCGTTAGTCGGCTTGAAACCAGGGAATGCTAATGCAAAAGTTAGACAAACCCTATTTTTACATTGATTTATTTATTTCTTCCCTCTGCCATTTTGTGTCAACATATTGGGTTGACTTATGTAGCTGTCTCCCCTTGGAATACTTCTGTTTTGGGGCCATCTGCTGGAAACCCGGGTAATCGGCTTGCGACCGTCGGAATTTATTATGTATATTTTACGTATATATATAGGCATGTATTTATAGGTATATATATATATATATATATATATATATATATATATATATATATATATATATATTGATATATATATATATAATAGGTAGATAGATGGATAGATATACAATCATGTATATAGATATATATACATATACATATTCATAGACTCACTCAAACTAGGACGTTGTGTGTCATTTATTTACCTTCTATATGTATATGTATATGTGTATATATTTATATATACAGGTTATCACATAAGCATATGTATATTCCCATATACACACTGTAGGCAACAGTATATACATTTTGTTTGTTTTATCGGTGTGAGTTGGATAGGTCTGGAATGTTGTTGTAAAAGAATTTTTTACTTTGGTTGAGGAATTGCGCTTTTAGAATTGTTTGTTTATAAAGCAAAGGATTTGGATTCATTTTTTTCTGCTTCTTTTAGTTCAGTGGAGGAAGAGTGCTCTGGTGGATTTACCGAAGCAATATCAGCAACAATATCCACAGACCAGGGAGATCATTTGTATATTTGTTCATAATCTTGACAGTGTTAGATGAAATAGTCTTGCTTTGTTTGTTTGTTTGTTTGCATAGGTGTTTTCGTGAGTGTGTGATGCCGCATTCTGAGATCCTGGACTTTTACACAGCTCTACAGCAAGAATTTCTCAATTGTATTGCTCACTCGAAGGAAGAATTTTCACAATAATCATATCGTCTATAATTTGACTTTCCGGTGAATGGCCAATCATTGGTTTGACTGTAATTGTGGATTCGTTAATGAGGAGAACGCGAGGTTCGATGATTATGGAGTTGGAATCTCTGGTTTAGTCTGCTCTGTGTGTATGTGTTTTTAAAATCATATAATCACAGTGGATCGGGTTTGTTCACGTTTGTGTTTGGTGCTTTAAACAATGGAAATGAGGCTTGCGGTAACAACGGGGTTGTAAAATATGCCATTTGTCATGTTCCGGGTATCAGTCAGTGATGGTGCTTGTCATAACCCAAATACCTGTTATGTGACCGAGTAGTGTATATTGAATGGGGAAAGGGGTATAGGAATGGAGGTGTGAATTGTGGCCAGCGGGGAGAGGGAATGGTGTTTGACCAAGAGTATGCTTACACAGAATCGAAAATTCCTGTCATCATGTTGAATGTTCCTTGTTTGAACAATTTTTAATGCTGAAAGTGCCCGAGGGTAAGATTACGTCAGGTAAGAGAGATTAATACATAGATGCACATTCTTTCTTCGAAATATAATTTATCAGCATTTACAGAATCACTATCATGGCTTCCTCGGGTAATGTCCCCTCATGATCGAATTTCATAGTAGGTGAAGACATGGATAGAGAACGAGAGGGAGAACGAGAAGGAGAGAGAGAGAGAGAGAAAAGAGAAGAGAGAAAGAGAAGGAGAATGAATCACCACCTTAGAGTTGTAAACAGGTGTGATAAATGCGGTGCTTCTACCGAGCAGCACCCGATGGCACCCGAGCCGATTGTGTCGGATGTTGTCTCGCTAAAACCCTTTGCGTTTAGAATGCCGTTACAAAAAAAAAAAAGAAAATGGCCGACCAGAGTCGTATTTGTCGCGCCCTTGACGAAGTGCAGGTGTTATTTTCGGCCAGCTGGATCGCACAGGTGTTATGTACTGAAAACATGGGCATGGACGGGTAATATAGTATTGTGCGACGCTGGGAATAGTGTATGTGTGTGGGAACGTATGGATTGGATGCCTGTGGATGTATTTTTTATAGACATGTTTGTTCGTGTTCTCATTTTTGTAGTTTTATTGTTATTATTTTCGCTATAATTATTATTTTTGTATTTTTTGTTAGTAATATAAAATTTTGATATTTCTCTGTGATGCCCTCGTGTTTTAAGCGTGTTGTGAAATGAATCGTCATGCAGCGCCGAGTTACCGAATTATCAAATATTATCCTCTCAGGCAAAGCAAATATTTGCCGCCGAAATTGAACGGGAGCGCTAGATTGTTCGGGTTCCTCTTTGCGCGGTTAGTGCTGATATACCGACAGTCGCGACGTCGTAGATAAAACGGCGACGGTTCTGTTCGTCTCACGCCCACAAATGAGATACGCGCACACACACACACACACACACACACACACACACACACACATACACACACACACACACACACACACACACACACACACACACACACACACACACACACACACACACACACACACACACACACACACACACACACACACACACACACACACACACACACACACACACACACACACACACACACACACACACACACACACACACACACACAACACAAACACACACACACACACACACACACACACACACACACACACACACACACACACACACACACACACACACACACACACACACACACACAAACCAGTACACACACAACCATAGGACAGACCGCATATCGGTAGGCCGACATCCCCCTTCCTGCGCCCACCTCCACCCCTAAAAAAAAGAAGAGATGGAGTTTAAAAAAAAGGCGGTGCTGACTCGCTTGGAGGGTCAGGGTTCGGGTGTTGGGCGAATGGCAGGGAAGTACTGGCTCGGTGTTTTTACTTTATTTTTATGTTTTGTTGCCAGTTTTCTCTTTCTATATTTCCTTGTATTTATATAGGAGGGGGAAGTTTTTGGGAAGTTACA
>NW_028234406.1:7379672-7384672 GCF_977035675.1 Penaeus japonicus
TTTCATTTATATATTGTTGTGTATTCCTGTGCCCTATTGATATGGAGGACTGAAATGTAAACACTGCTTTGACCTCTGACACCTCCAGTCGCAGTTGAACTCCACATTGTTGAATGTCTATATGTTGTTTGTTGAACACACTTAAGTCAATTCTTCATGGAATTGATGTTGATGTTGGTACGCTAGAGTCATTTCCATGTGGCTACATAATGGTGATGAAAGGCAAGGGTATGTGCAGTAGCCGTAGCGATAGAGTAATTGCCAGAATTTCCGCATTTATTCTATCGATTGTGCGTTATCCGATGTGATTTTAAAAACGGATTGGCGGATATGCGGTGGTGAGAGTCCTCGTTTTCAATGTAGATTTCGAGGAGCTAAGTTCCTTAATCCCTAAACACTAGTCAGCATTTTCCTTTATTTTAGCTGCGTTTCAGGGATCTATATTTTGTGAGCGCAGATGAACCCGGAATTCCCCCCGTGGCTTTGGTTAGATAAATTGTTTATTTTGTCCCTTAAGCTGGTCATAGTCGCGTGAAAGAGTGCGAACAAATCTTTTCGGGTTGTTAATCAGTGAAGAGTGTTGGAGGATTAGGATTGGGGGAGGGGAACCCATATTGGATTACAACATATGGAAACGGCATTGGCGGATCTTTTTTCTTTTGCTTTCATGTGGAAAGATACTTTTTCACTTCGATTTATTCAGTTGTTATCATTGTTATTTTATTGTATAGGAAATAACGATAAGCAGAATTTGAAATATGAGTTGTACATATAGGCAAGTATCACGTTTATTTACATATTTAAGATTCCATGGTATTTTTTTTTACATACAAAAAATTGGAACCAGACAAAACATGTTTTTTTCATCGTGCTCAATTTAGGTAAAGATGCTTTTGTTGAGGCGGGAGAGTGACCTAGAGTTCAGAGGCAGTGCTGGGGTTCGTGTTGACAGAGTTAGACCTTGCATCAAACATGGGCTGTGATGTGAACGAGGGAAAGATAACATGCTGCAACATTGTATGACCTTATAGCAGGAGAAGCAACCCCCTCCCCCTCCCCCTTCTCCCTCCAGTAAATACTTTGTTATAATGCGCGTGTTTGATACTACCTTTATGGTATTTGTTCAAGTTGGGTTAGTATGCATAGAGAGAGAAATCAACTGCATAAACATTTGCCGCAGGTTTCATCCAATCCGATTGTGAGGGACGGTTTGTGAGCGATGCTGTTTCCCATGTCCCCGAAGGCAGGGGGAAGGGGACGCTCTTTGCTGAGCCGGCGGATGGCCGCTTTGCTCGATGGAATATTTACGTGCGTGGTAGTGCTGTGCCTTACGATATCTGGGGAATACACTCAGACACCCACGCACACGCACGCTCGCACGCACACGCACACGCACACGCACACGCACACGCACACGCACACGCACACGCACACGCACACGCACACGCACACGCACACGCACACGCACACGCACACACACACACACACACACACACACACACACACACACACACACACACACACACACACACACACACACATATATATATACATACATACATACACACACACACGGACACGATGTTGAGCATAACTGATATTTTACACGAGAAATACAGCGCTATCACAGATGCTCAGCGTCTTCATGTTGATAGATTCTTTTGTTTTTTTTTTCCTTTTCTTTCACAAATATCTTGGGCAAGTCATTGTTCTTTAATCCCACACTGTTGCATGTCGGCGCAGAAGCTGTTGATTTACGAGAAGACCTAATTGCTAGTCTGAGACTTCTCTGAGAGACGGATGGGTTCGCCTTTTCAAATGAATGGTTGCAACCCACGTAAAAAAGATGCTTTGTTTCCAAATGTATTTTTTTCTCGTCGGCGCCATGTTGTGGGAATGAGAAGGGGTCGCACGATAAATCCCCCGCACCGCACCGTAGACACCGCTTGTTCTAATTAACGGAACGGAACGGTCGATTTACGTCCCACATCTGCACTCGGGGTCCGGCTATGGCGCGGTGTGTCTTGGTTGTTGGTGCGATTGTATTTAGTTTTTTTTTTTTTTAATGAGATTCTTGAATGAACGATGCGAGATTTCTTTTTCAATTCTATGTGGTGTTGTTAGTAAGTCTTTCTGTTGGTCGTCCCGATAACAGTTCATTCCTCTGTTCCTGCGTGTGATCAGAGGAATTGTCTCGGTGTGTGTTCCGCCGTGTTTGTTCTAGAGGTCGAGAAATGGGAGATGTCGTGTCAGATAAGGTCACCTGATAGAGGTCGTCGAGGTTGGGAGTCTTTTGTCGGCGTGCCTTATCTGATAAGTCACTTGACCTGAGTGGCCCGAGGACCGGAACGGGGCTGTATTGTTAGCATTAGTTTGCGCAATCTCTCCTTCATTATTCTCGCGAGATGGATGTCACGCGTGAAACAAAGTGTGTTTGTGATGTCGCGCAGACATTCCACGTTTGTCCGCCCACATATTCAGCCGTTATGCATCTTAAGAAAAGTTATTCAGTTGTATACACTATTCATTATACAGGGATAATTCAACTTATTTTCAGCTTGTGTATAAAATGCATGCCATGGGAAAATATAAAAGAAAGAAAATGCTCAAATGATAGTTCATGTAGATGTTTCATGTAGTTTAGTGAAATTAGAAATATTCTCTCAGTAGAAATAGTTAGTAAATGATATGAATATTAATTATTTTCTATTTCTTTTCTAGGTAAGTGCCGCCACCACAGTCCAGCAAGAAGCAACAAGAAACGAGGTAGTATTTTTATGTTAACGTTAATGTTGTGAGCTGTATTACCATGGGTTTATTGATGTGTAGATATTTATTTTGACCTCCAAACATTTAGCTATTCAAACAATTACAAAAGGTCATGTTGGCAAACTACAGGTTCTGGGTGTGTTGTAAAACGCATATTGATTTAAAACGGGCTTGCAAAGAGAGGAGTTCCGGCTACGGAGACGTTGCATAGACATTGCTAAGCAGTTTCCATGACGACGTGTGCTAGATGTCCTCGCTGGCTGGAGGTCTGGACTTTAGAAGCTCTGACACATGCCAAAAGATCGACTGGGAGAGGGGGAAGGGAGGTAAAAGCAGCAATAAAAAAAGAGAGAGAGATTCACAACACTCACGAGAACAAGACGACACGGAGATATTTCGCAAGACGCCAGCCAATATCCCGAGCCTTCTCCCCACGTGTTAATAGGTCGGAAAATTTGGATTTTTCCGAGACGATTAGAATTACGCGAGTGGCCTCCTTTTCCCAAACAACTGTTCAGTGAAACGCGGAACGGGCTGTCCCTTCATGTTACAGATACCAAGCGCAAGTATTTTTGCAGGTACAAGTGTAGAGTCAGGGTCTGTTTTTACACAGACACACACACACACCTGAGAACGAAAATTACGAGTCTCGGAGCTTACGTGACTCGAATTTAGTGGCTGACATGAACGGGGAAATAGATTTGTATTCTGACAGAGGAGACAAACTTTCCTGCGGTATTAGCTTCTCTTAGCGGTATGATTATTTTTAGATCTAATAGGGGGTGGGAGGCAGGATGTTATTTGTGGTATTGTTGGATGTTTATCTCTCTCTCTCTCTCTCTCTCTCTCTCTCTCTCTCTCTCTCTCTCTCTCTCTCTCTCTCTCTCTCTCTCTCTCTCTCTCTCTCTCCCTCTCTCTCTCTCTCTCTCTCTCTCTCTCTCTCTCTCTCTATATATATATATATATATATATATATATATATATATATATGTGCGTGTGCGTGTGTATGTGTGTATATGTGTGCGTGTGTATACATGTGTGTATATTTGTGTGTGTATATATATATATATATATATATATATATTTATATATATATATTTATATATATATTTATATATATATATTTATATATATATATTTATATATATATTTATATATATATATTTATATATAAATATTTATATATATATTTATATATATATTTATATATATATTTTATATATATATTTTATATATATATTTTATATATATATTTTATATATATACATATACATATATATATATATATATATATATATATATATATATATATATATATATATATATTACACGTATGTATACGAAATGTGTTTATGTATGTATGTTCACATAGTATTTCTGTTAATTTTCTGTTTTGGACTGAAGGGAAAAGCAAGCTTATAGCTGGATAGAAGAGAGACATTGCACAGGGTTGCTTATATATATTGCAGATAAAAAAAGAAGATCGCGAAGCAACACCGTGTTACATGTTGTGGGTCTTGAAAATACTTTGGATCAAGAGGGAACAACGGGACTCCGTGTGGGAAGCGACGCGAAGAATGAAGGTTTTATGGGAATTCAGGAGCTGCGTGGCGACAGGGAACGGCGGCGTGCAGGCGCTTTCGGAAACAAGAGCGCATTTCCGCCACCCCGAGGGATCCCCTGTGACTCTTCGGCCGGCCTGGCTCTCCCCTCCATAGCAAGGATCCATTGTCAGCGTGAGCCCGAACGACTCGCCTATTTTTCCCCGGCGGCACGGTACGCGTCTGTTAATGTCGTTTCGGAGGCCAGTAATATGACGTGCAATGGCGACAGTCCTTTTCTGGAATGGCATTGTTGTTACTCCGTCTCTCTGGACTGCTGGCGGCGGCCGCGGCGGCGTGCATGCAGTTGAGAGTGATGTCAAAATATTGTCTTTCTTTTGGAACAATAACGTATGCTAGTTCAGCCGCAAGAGGGAAGGGACACAAAACGTGGCGCCGCTTGTATTGTTGAAGGCCAGGGAAGGGAGAGAGGAGAGACAGGTCCGGTAGGAAAGGAGGAAGAGGAACGGGGCAAGGGTGATAAAGGTAAACAAGCAGTGTGTAAATTGGAAAACGGCGTTGTTTAGATATAACCCTCTTTGTTTTTGTTTTTTTGTTTGTTTCTAAAATTTTAGTGTTTGTCACGCCTTCGTTAGTTTTACTTTTCGCACGATGTAGCAACTGCCCCTA
>NW_028234406.1:7389672-7392172 GCF_977035675.1 Penaeus japonicus
TGCTAGTGGGTTACGTGAATTCTGAAAGCGTTCATAAATAGCGGTGTCTTGTAAGACGAGCTCGTGCATTGACTTATTTTTGAGATTTTTTTGAGAATTCGCCAGTCGACTTTTTAATCAGATTTTTAACATTGTTCATCTATTATTTTTGCGTCCAAGAATGCCAGGCTTATGAAAGATCTTTCAATAATGGGTATCACTCATTCGCCACAGTGTATATCCCGTTTTATGTCACCTTGGAAATGGTGCCAAGAAGCTCGTGCTCCCATAGCATTTTCTTAGTAATTAGATTATTGATTTCCACTATTGATGATGGATACTCAAGAAGACATCCGTTCGAACGGTAAAATTTCTTAGCTCGATGATGTGGTTATCATTTTCAAGTTAAGCGTATGCTATATTTGCTTACATATATTCGCGCGCGCACGCACACGCACACGCATACACACACACACGCACGCGCGTGTTACTTGTTAACACAGAGAGAGAGAGAAGACACACAGCAAGACACGAGACAGCGACACAACACACAGAACAGAGAGAGCACGAGAGAGAGAGAGACACAGAGAGAGAGACATGAGACTATAAGAAAGTCGCTCGTGAGAAAGAAAAAAAGAGAGAGAGAGAGAGAGAGAGAGAGAGAGAGAGAGAGAGAGAGAGAGAGAGAGAGAGAGAGAGAGAGAGAGAGAGAGAGAGAGAGATTGTGATATTACCTAAGACAAAAGTGCTTCGGCCTTTGTATATATCACGACCTGAAATTCTCTCTTTCTCTCTTTGTTTTCTATCTTCTTTCGTTTCTGATAACACTAGCGTATGTAATTTGTCGACAAGCTATGGTTACCTTGACGCAATGCCATCACCAGAGGCATTTATTCAGTAAGCATACATTAAGTAGCGTCATAGTTCAGTAGATGTGTTCCGGACGTGCGTCCCAGGCTTCTCAGTCTCCACCGGACTGACACATAAGATCGGTCGATGTTATTATCTGCGTTTCCTGTCCGAGTAAGGCTTAACGAGCTCACCAACACGGCCCCTTTCTCGGTCCAAACTGGGACAAGGTGCTTTGGGATACGTATTTGAGTCAAGCTTGTTTTAAAAAAATGCATGGGGAGAAATGCGTATATAATGAGGGAATGTGATTTCAGGAGCATCTTCTCGCGTGAGAATTAACCAAAATGTGTGTGTGTGTGTGTGTGTGTGTGTGTGTGTGTGTGTGTGTGTGTGTGTGTGCGTGCGTGCGTGCGTGCGTGTGTGTAGCCGCGTGTGCTCGTGCGTACGTGTGTATATTTTCTTTGTTCCAGAAAAAAATAACTTGCTGATGTTCCGTGATCATTGAAAGCGGGATTTAGCAGATGGTACAAATCGAAAGCCTCCCACCTACGCCCTGTGAAAGCGAAAACAAAAGATTGTGATATTACCGAACACAAAAGTGCCTCGGCCTTTGTATATATCTCACGACCTGTCAGGCCACAGATGCATTAATTACCACCCTCTATCCTTCACGTGTCAGTCAGGTGAGTAAGGGCGCACGGCAGCCCTTGTGCGTAGGCGTGGGCGTTACCTCGTGCTGGCATCTCACCGAGCGTGTACAGCGCCGTGTTCAACGCCATCACGACCCGCTTGTGACGCCATCCCTTAAGTAGACACGGGCGTGCATTAGTCAGCGAGAGGGTGTACATTAGTCAGTGAATGGGCGTGCGTTATCCGTGGAATTGTTGCAATCAAGGTTCAAGCCAGACCTTTCTCTTGTTTTGCTGTTATTTGTTTGTTTGTTGTTTTGCAGGCTTTGGTCGTAATGATAACACAGTTGATGTACAGTTGCGTTATTACAGCTGCAATTCGTAATGTTTTGTTAAGTTTTGCGTTCACCTTTGTTTTCGGTATGTCTGTAAAAATAGATATACTGTTATTTTTCTTCGAAGTATTTTTTTTAATGATGATTGTTCGTTGAATAGTGAGACTTTTTTGTAATATATTCCATTGTGCAACGTGCACTGACTAAGTGTAAAAAGTACGGGAAGTCATTCAATTTCAGTTACAGTTTACGTTTTTTTTCTTCATTGAATGTTTGTTACTTTTTTACTAGAGGTCATTATTGTTTGCAGAGTCAATTACCTCTATAATGATTACTACAAGTTCCGGTCCTTATTTCGAAATTTCAATGGTTCATTTGAAACCACCCTCCTTAATGAAAAAAATACAACAAAGAAACAGTTTGACATACAGTCAGAGTGACCGCTTCGAAATCGTACATGTTTGCACTAACGACATAGCCGTCGGGCGGATGGAACTTGCGGTTGCGTTGAGAAAGCGTTGTACATGTTACTAAGCTGAAAAGTAAGTGTAGGTCTAACTTTCATGTGATGGTGCTTGTGGCAGTGAAATGGCAGTGAAGCGAAGATTATACGAGAGAAATGAATACCCATTATTCTAGATCACTTGTTATTGCTCTCCGTTATTTCGTTCGTCTCCATTTCCCACAAGGCTTTCCCAGAGGCAC
>NW_028234406.1:7409672-7417172 GCF_977035675.1 Penaeus japonicus
GAGAGGGAGGAAGGGAAGGAAAGGGAGGAAGAGAAGGAAAGAGAGGAAGAGAGGGAGGAGGAGGGAGAGAGGGAGTGAGAGGAAGAGATGGAGGGAGGTTGAGGGCCGGGAGAGCAAGAGAAAGAGGGAGAGGTCACGCAGTGATTTCGAAAAGCGGAGTATAACCTGAATGTAATAAGTCTAACGTCTTTATTGGCCATAAAGAACGCTACCAAGTGTGTGATGCTGTGTGTACACTGCAACTAACGACTATCTTACTTTAGCAAGTTATATGTTGCGCACATCGTTTTGTAGACCGAATTGTCTCTTAAAATCTTCACTGGAACGTATTTTCTTCTACATTTTACCTCTGGATATCATTTTGAGCGTATGTTTATCAAACTCTCTTCCGTGAACAGTGGGATGAACAAGAAACAACACTTAGCAATATACTCAGATGGATCAACATTAACTAAGCTGACATAGTATGTATAAGTTTACTCATTCACTGTGATACCGATTTTATTCGGCATCTCGGTACACCCACAGATATGTATTTTAGAAAGTCACAACACTGGCCTTTGGAAGATTCCTAAAAGAATGGCCGGCAGGCACGCGGTTCAGTATTGAAACAAGAGAAACGCATTTCTTGGTGCCTCTGAGGTATGTACTCTTGCTCATGTTTCCTCCGAGGCCAAGAACCGAGAGGAGGGGGGGAGGGTCCTGGGGTGCAGGTACGGGGGTGCTTTTGATGAAAGGGCTCATAATTTCGCACCTTTTATGTTTTACAGCCCTATTTTGGCGAACGCAAGGAGAGAAAGATAAAGAATTTTTCACTTTTTGTTTATAGTTTGCTTGCTATTTTTTGTGGTGTAAATTGATATAATTAGTTTTGTCGACAGCATATTTATCTGACATGTCGGGTAATATTTTGCATAAGAGAGCGGTAAGGTAGAATATTTTTACCGGTTTTATATCCGAATAGCCCGTATAGGGAAAAGATGAGGCAAGGTAAAATTCGTCTAGATGCCTACATCAGTTGTTGCTAATGCTAGAGCTTCGACGGCAGATTACACACAGCCGAGAACACGCCTAATGTACGCAATTTTATCTTGGGTTATTATGCATCATACATTGTAATTTTGTAGCATGTTCGCAGATTGATATAAGAGTCAAGTTTCTCTTTTTGCGACGCGGCTCTGTAGTTATTTTGAGTGCAGTGGTGTATATGCTACCAGTTTGATATCGCAATAGCGTCATTAGAATATATCTTCTTGCGGTTCGAGCACGGTATATTTATGGCTTGGAGATTGGATCGCTTTGCCACGGCGGTATGTTGCTTTCCTCGGAGTTGGAAAGAGGAGCGTCAGGGTAAAAAAAAATAATTGGTTTGTTTAAGAAATGTAATCGAACGGCATATCATGAATATATATAGATATAAGATATAAGTTATATAGATATAAGGTTATACCTCAAATGGAAAAAATACTGATATCAGCCCAAAAGTGCGCTCAACCACGAGCTTGTGCAGCGGACAAAGGAAACCAAACATGAGCCCGGCTTATAAGCTGACTCTCTTGGACCACTACTCGCCGTGAACCCTCTGCTAAAGCCTCTACAGGCGTCGTGAACCCCGCTGTTAAGACCCCAACACACGAGGTTTCCTGCATTGTTCCATTCACAACCTCCTCCCTCGTCACGGCCGCTTTTTGTTGGTACCCATGTGAATAAGGATGCTATCGATCCACCGCCTATTATTTAAGTTTTATTCTACTTCATTTCCTCCGTCCCTAACCCCTCTCATTTTTTCCTTTTTCTTTTGATTTTTTTTCTCTTCCTGAAGATTCCTGAAGGTCTTCGGATGTGAATCTTAAGTACTGGATTTCCCTCAGGTTGTAGAGGATGCTATAAGACTAATTGTATGTCACGTTGATATTCCCATGGTACTTCGAGTGAGTACCAACGCTCCCAGGCAAGAGGGTGTAGTCTGGGATATCCTTTGTGCTTTATGCTTAATTTCGGCAGCTATATTGTTATTGTTTGTTATTCTTTTATTCTCACAAACAGATGTTACATGGCCATATGTTTACGGAATTTCATTTCCTATATAGTATATATATAGGTTTTTTTTTTTTAGGTCAGTGATTATAGACGTAATATGAATATCATTAATTTATGAAGACACGACTTACCTTGTGACGCACGCCAGTGCATTATATTTTATTCTTATTTCTGGCGTTAAATCGACATCAGCTATAGATCCCATAATCCCTAGTCATATTGAGTTCAAATCCTTCTAGCCAAGTACTTAACGTATTGAGTCCCACGCGCCGATTACATAGTCGTCCCCATAGTTGGCGAAGGCGTTGTCACGTTAACACGAACACCTGTCGACACTCCCATCCCCTTTGTTCCCGAGCCCACCTTGACCTGGGATCTAGTGCTCATATCGGCCGGGCCTGTCGAGGGCACCAAGGCCTGCCCCACCACGCGCGACGCCCTGAGCCTTCTGGCTTAGCAGGTTGCCCTCGTTATGATCGTTGTCCAGCAGTGATTTCCGAGGGAGATTGCTCGTTCGTGATATTGCCTCTTCGTGCCGTTGGTATAACCCCCTCGCTCTCTCTTTGGCGCCCTTGAGTCTGTAGAGGTTCTCCACGACAGCTTCAAATGATCTGTCATATAGTGCATGTTTTACTGATCCTTGGCCAGTCCTTCAGGATGACTCGCACGCCTCTCGATCGCCCTTCTTCTCAGATTTTGCACTAATTCCCACCGCAAACACCCGGCATGCCCTTGGTCGAATCTTTAAACGGTCGTAGACTTGAACACAATCCCATTATCAGTCTCCTTGGCCATGACGGCGCTGGTCCTCGGCGATGCAGATCATCACACTGCGTAAATGTAGCTGTTCCGTCGGGAGAAGAAACGAGGGACGCGGTCACCATTGTTCGCGTGTTGACAAGTGTCCGTTATTAATGACCGCGATCCATTGTTTCCGAAGGCCGTGTCATTATTTACCGAAACAATTCTCTATTTTTTCCAAGTTTAGATTTCCGGGAAGAGCCCTGTGGTTATGGCCGATTAAGTGTGGGTTTGTAATTGTTCCGATTTTTTTGTGTTCTCTCGTGGCAATTATTCAAGCGAAGTGATTCCGCGCCGTTGCCAAAATCTCCTTCGGATCGGAACGCGCGATAACATCTGCAACGTGCAATGAAGCAACGGCCGTGTATTTGTTTTTTTTTTACATGGAAAGTGACGCGCGGTGTGTGTGTGTGTATATATATGAATGTTTCTTTGTTGTGTCAACCTTTGCGTTAATGGATTCCTGTTTATTTTACGATGGCGAATCCGTTAGTCGCATGTCCTGTTATGACACTGCAAGAGCCGTTCAATATTTCATGTCCAGTTTCATTATTAAACAACCAATTCGCACAGGTTTGTAAGCAGTTTAATGTTCAATTCTTTTTTTTAGATTCAACTCGTCCAGGGACGCTTGCCTTTGTAAGGGAATAGATAACATGTTATGGTATTGCACTGTTATGACAAAGCATATTTGAGTCCAGGTAATACTATCGACTAATGATAAGGTATGATTACGTTATCTCATGAATTGAGTCTCTTTTTGTTTCAATTTTCCCACTGTATCTCAGATATCCTCTTATTTTGAGAATAAAGGTTCATGCACAACCAAAAAAGTAAAAAATGATGCGAAGATAGGATTGGGAATCACCTCAGCGATGTAATTATCTTCTCCAATCAACAGAAGCTGACTCACGTGACGGGAATTTTAGTAGTGCCCGGCAGTGCATGGTCGCTTGATGACGAGGGATTTTATTTTTCTCTTTATTTTTCTCTTTTTTCTCTCTTGTTCTCGTTTTTTATCATTATTATTATTTATCTCCCACTCTTGTTCTCTTGCTGTCATCATCATCTGATGAAGATAATGATTATGGTGATGATGATGTGATGATGATGATTAGTAGGAGCAGGAAGAAGGAGAAGAAGAAGACGAAGAAGAAGAAGAAGAAGAAGAAGAAGAAGAAGAAGAAGAAGAAGAAGAAGAAGAAGAAGAAGAAGAATAGAAGTTCGAAAGATTCCAGAGGGATAGCGTAAATGGAAGTAACCCTTGAAATAGAAAAATAGGTTGGGTGGTGAGCAAGGTCATTCCGAAGCTTTCATTAATGCGAGACAATATTTTTTTTAAGATCGGGTTTCGAATGTGAAATATGATCGTCCCGGTTTGCGAATGCTGGAAACACTGGGAGACTGAGACTGGTAATGGTTAAGGCTTTGGCCGGACTCAATGGAAACGGTGCATTCGGTGTTTTTTTTTTCTTCTTCTTCTCTGTGTGTTTGTTTTGGAGAGAGTGAGGGAGTGAGCGTATGTGTGTGAATTTGAGTGTGTTAGTGTTAGTTTGAATGTGTGTGTATGTGTTTGTCTGTGTCTGTGTGAGTTTGCGTTTGCATGTGTAAGTACATGTGTAAAGGATATTAATGTATATATGTAGGCATATTTAAACGTGCATATATGCAATATCCATGCATGTATGTACATATAATCGGTTTGGGCCCCCTGTAATAACTTTTACAATTGCTTTTACAGCACCGGATGGTAGTTCACACGTAAAGGTTATATTGGTTCATTTATGGAAATGTGCAGGGATTAGTTTCCATATTGTACATGAATGCATCATGAAAATGTAAGTGCCAAAGATTTTGCAACGTTCAGCTGTGCCAGAGTCCTGAGCTAGAAGAACAAGACGCCAGACTCAAGCGGAACACAAGTATGAGGAAAGAGGGAGTTTCCCCGCCGTGATCCCGAATTAATCGTCGATGTGTCAGCAATAGACGAGATAAACGAACCATTATTAACCCCGGCGATTACGTAGGCGGCGCGAAGGTGTGGGGTGACGAGGGCGTGACGGGAATATCCTCCACGCCCGCAGCCAAGGGTGGTCGCCCCTCTCGAACTCTACTTGGTATGCATGTCGTCTTGGTATTTTTTTCATGTATTTTTCTCTCTATTTTCCATCAAAACTTTTTTTTTCCCTTTGTAGAATCAACAACTGTGTGATGGATGTGTGAATAAGGTTTGGGAATGTGTGTGAACGTTTTCATAAGAAGTTGGTTGTTTAAGGTATTGTGTTATTTGAACTTTTCTTTTTTAATAATATCTAAATTGTTTGCATATGTCCGTGATTTTTTATCTGAAAGTAATGAGGTGGGGGATTCATTTCGTTTCACTTTTGATAGTTGAAAAAGAATGACACTTACAATAGCAAACACAAATACTCGCCGAGCAGTGTCTTCAAAAGCTCCCCGCCACAGGGAATGAGTTCTCGATGTTTTTTATATGCTCATGACAGAAGCTATATGAGAGTTCAAAGAAATTCATGAGGGCGTATCCTTGTTCATAATTCGGGATGAGGGATGGGTGAAGGGGAAGGAGGGAGTGAGGGAAAGTGAGGGGGAGGGAAGGGGTAAATGAGTGAGGGCTAGGGAGGGGGTGAGAGGGCGAGTCAGGGAGCAGGCTCGAGGCCATACGTTATTTTCCTTACAATGGGGCGAAGGACTGTTGGTTCCCTTTGTTCGTGTGTGTAGATTTTTCCCCCCCCCCCCCCCCCTCCACGCTGGGAATTTTGCTGCGGAAAACTTTTGGGAGGAGGCTGTGTTAGCGAAGACATTTTTGGGGGCTGAAGGCTAATTTGGTATTCCAAGAAAACATTTTTTCTTCTCTTCGTAAAATTTGGTTGAAAAGTTGTAACAAAATTGTGGTGTGTCAGCTTTTAAGCCTAATATAATTTGTGATGACTTAGTGAAGTCATGTTTTTTTTACAGTTCTTTTTTTTGTATAAATTCGAGCAAAACACAATGCAGATTGAAGACAAGGATGTTACCAGCGGGCATTCTACAATTAACTCCGAACAATTGAAAATTGTCTATATACACGTGGGATCTCCCACTGAGGCGAACAAAAGAAACAATAAAGGTAAAAAAATGTCAAAAACTCTCTCGGTGAAGGTTAGCGTCGGTGGCGGGAACGAAAACCCATTTCTTATTCGTACATAATATGTCATAAACAAATATGCAAAGGAGTGATGTTGAGAAACACGAGAATAACAACATATATTTCAAATGTTCTTCTATCACTCCACATCCAGCCAATTTGTGCAGAATCAATGTTTGAGTACACACCGAACGGGAACCTCATGAATAAATCGGTATTTGCCAGGTATAGATTGTTCATGCATATGATGCAAACATATAAACCCCTGTTTGTTTTCTTTTCAGGTGAGTGTCCGCTTGTCCATTGCATGTCACGTGGAACTGTCCGAGAGTGGAACAACAACAAAAAAAGGTCATGGTATGTATGTTACCGATATTATGCTTCCGGTCATGGTTATATAAATATGATGTAAAAGAGTTGCCTTAGGAGTTGTGTGCTTTCTCATTCTTTGTTTTTTGAGAGGATGTATTTTTTAAATCTCTAGTCGATGTTATTTTATCAACAAAATAGCTTTTATTTCGAGTAACTGCTACTTTTTTTAATACCAGCGTGATTAAGCTTTTCCTTCCTGTGAAATGAACTTTAGTACTTTTTTTAGTTATTTATGTAATGCAGGAATTACATTCAAAGAAAATGTTTTTGAAACTGTAAATAAATATATCGAAAATCAGTTTATGTTACCGATACCGAGACCTGATTCCGTTTTCTTTGGAAGTGCTCTCGAGAGAAAACGAACGTATGGTGTAGGGCTACAATTCTATTTTTTTGTGTATTTACTTTGCTTTGCACTTATTTTACTTATTAATTAATTAAAGTATATAACTCCATACGCGTTGATGAAATGTATATAGAACTTATTATATTGTTCTTTTTTTAAGACTTGTCTTTGTATGTTGCATTAGGGTTACTACATCCCCAGTAAGCTACAATAACTGGTCTGACATGTCACATGATATGACATCGAGTTTTTATTCCTTACTAGGGACCATAATGAGACTGTAATATTATTTTCATTTAAACAATACAAGGTGTATGTATATTAACGTATTTCAGAGACAATACAATGTTTATAGTAAAATGAATTTCAGAGAAATCACCTTGGCGGAAGCGCTCTATTTTTCTGTGAATTAATTCTGAATGCACTGTTTACATTTTAATTATTTTATCATGCGTTATTCGCACACAAAAATGGTACGAATTACGTCACCATCAGAAATAACAAATGTTTCTCATTTTGAGACCTGGAGCTGATTCTCGACTAAAGGAATGTTGCTATGTATATATTCTCTTTCATTACTCAAATTTATACTCTAAAGTTTAAGAATATATATTTTTGCTCCTGCTTTGGATATATCCCTCAATCAGCATTTTAAGAAGGAATGAGTAGTCTGCAAAAGTTTGTTATTATGGTTACTCCTCGAGAGCTAATTCTCGGAGAGGGAGAGGGAGAGGGAGAGGGAGGGGGAGAGATGATGAGTGCCTCCTCCATATCAAAATTTGTCATGGTATCGATG
>NW_028234406.1:7424672-7437172 GCF_977035675.1 Penaeus japonicus
ACATCCCCACGAGGCAGGTGTTGATATATAGTGTACAACTATATTTTTTGAGGCGCGGGACTCGCCGGGGAGAAATAACTTAATCATTTGTCGTGTAAGGAGGGGGAGGGGGTAGAGTGAAGGAATGGGGAGTTAGTTTTAGTAAGGATTTTTCGTGTTTTTTTACCCTCTCCCCTTGTGTTTTGAGCGTTTTGGGGTTTCATAGTAATATACATGTTTTGCGTCGCAGTTTAGATAGTTATGTGAGGGAATGTTACTGTGTAAAAAGCGTGAACGAATGTGTGTCTTAAAGCAGTTAAGACCAACAGCTTTGTGAGGCGTTGAAGAATATCCGTGGGTGTGCAAGATAGCGTGGGAGAAATGCCGTGTTGATAGAAAGTGAGCTGGCCGCAACTCCTTTCTAGGGGCCGAGTGTTGCTACTTACGGACATGCTACTACATCCACGCGGGTGTGAGCATGCCCTCGGGAGTAACATGATTGCGTCATCTGGATACCGCCAGCTGATCGAAGTAACTCATCACTCGGAGAAATTCACTACCTGAGTAACCGCTTGTCACGAGGAGGGACGAGCGCGCATGGGCGTTTGGTGGATTGTGGGCGGGTGTCTGTTTCTGTAATTAATTTTCTCTCTGATAGGAGAGTGCAAAGAGGGATGAATAGGGACAGGAAGGCATAACGAAAGGGGAAAGGAGAAAAAATAGGACTGAAGATCATGAATTATTCAACTAAAATGTCTACGATTTGATATTTGAATGTGCCATCTCGTGACAGGACATACCAATGGCCATAAATCCACAGTTGTTTGGCGGACTGTCAGAGCTTCCTTTTTCTCGTCATGAGCAGTCAGGTTTGGTCAAGCATGACTCGTTTGTAGCTCATTGTGTGCTGCTGATCGTGAAGGTCAGCATTCACGCGCGTGCACGGCCAAGGCGCCTCGCTCTTGCGTCCTTACGACACAAGCACAGGAATGCCTTTGTCTCCCACAGACCTGATATGGTGTATATGTTCTTAATATCTAGCCTAATTTATTCATGTTTATTTTTTTATCATTTTTTATTTGCATATCTTTTTGTTTTTTTATGACTACAATTAATTTAAAACTACTTTTACCAGTGCTTTTATCAATATTCTTTCTCTGTTTAAAGCTAATGTCATTCTTAAGTACCAGTTTAGGTGCTCCAGTTAAAACTTTGATGAATTACTTGCTTTTGCCAAGTATTAGAATAGATATTTAGCACAAAGAAGTGGGGAAAATATAAATTCAAAAGGGGCGCCCACGATTAAAAGTAAATCCAAAGTACGTAATTCAATTTAGCATTTCTCATTTTTATCAAAAAGCAAAGTCGAACGAACCCACGTAGAAAGGTCCCCGGACACGTCAGTGTGCGTCTGCTCTGAGGTAAATATTTTCTTTTCTTTGGTAGAAAAGGCAGGATTTTTTGTGCTCTTTTTGAATTCTGAAGAAGAGCATCTTCACATCAAGTGGAAACCCTCTCAGCGTTGTGAGGATGGCAAGTTTTCATCTTCAAAAGAAATCGAGTATTTTTAGAGTGCCGGGCTGCCCAGATGTTCCGTGTAAATATTTTTGGTGTTTCTTTCGCTGACTGTTTTATTGCATTATGTACACATACACACAAGATAGCTTGCACGCACGCGTCCACGCACACGGAAAGATACATAAAGGAAGACACATGAACTTTGACAATTGGTTACTTTCATCTCAAAAGGATGAAGTTATCCTCACCCTAATTCCAGACACAGGGAGACGCACAAACAGTGACATGCACTGTATACCGGAAGTGTGCGTAAGCACGCACGTGTGTGCGTACACACTCACACTCACACGCACATGCACACGCACATACACACGTACACGCACACGCACACGCACACGCACACGCACACGCACACGCACACGCACACGCACACACACACACACACACACACACACACACACACACACACACACACACACACACACACACACACACACACACACACACACACACACACACACACACACACACACACACACACACACACACACACACACACACACACACACACACATTTATTTTTTTGTATTGCGAAATTATATACATTATTTAGATATACATCTGTGTATGTGTGTATACATGAATGTGTGAGAGTATGTACGTGCGTGCTAGCTCGTTTCCTGGCGAGTCGCAGAACTATCACAAATTTCTTCACATGCATATTAGAATAAACGTGAGTGATCGGAGTCACGTTTTTCTCTCCTCTTTCCGGATTTTGCTTCAGGAAATGCGCGTCTAGTAGTATGATGTTGATTTGTTTAATGTGCGGATCTTACGGATGGAGCAATCTGATAAATGAAGTGGAGAAGCTACGGCTAGTGTTTTTTTTATTTTTTATTCCTCTCTTAAATTAGAAATTAATTTGTTTTACATATTAAGGCATTATAATTAGATTTGTTTCTATTGCGTTTCGTCTTTCTCGAGGTAGCCTAGTTATTTCTATGAGCCGTAGAGGGAATTATGAAGTTCTGATAGGATGAGAATGATTATCTTTTTTTGATACTGTCATAATGAAAGCAAGTTTCCATTTTGTATGTAAGAGATTCCGTACTTCAGAAACAGCCCAGCCACTTTGACCTGTGGGAATCTGGATCCTCGAGTGAAACCCAGATTGGTAGAAACGTCGCTCGTCACATGTGAGTTGCGGGAAGGTGGGCGGGAGACGTGTCAGCCCCAGTGTTTTTCCTCCTCCCCTTATCCCCCCATCCAATCCCGTCTTGCCATTCCCCCGCCCCGTCACCCCGTATTTCTCCCATCTCTTCTTTTCAGCCTTTCCCTACTTCTCCCCACTCTTCCTTCCGCGACTTGCCGCCGTTCCTCCCTCTCTCTTTACCCTCCTCCGTCCCCCTTTCCTTCCATTCCTCCCTTACCCTTCACACTCCTCCCCCGCCTTCCTACTCCTCCTTCCACACCCACAACCACCGGCTTTTTCCTTCTCCTTCCTTCTTGCGCTCGTTTCGTAAGCCATTTTGAGTAAATGAATCCGCCGCGCAACTTTCGTCTCCGTGTGCAGTCGCTTTCGATAGATGTTCCCTTGGTTTATGCTGGTGAACGATTAGCTTTCAGACCGTAGGAAGAGGGGGGGGGGTTGAAAAGGAGGGAACTAAAATGGAAAGAACTGCCGCGTTTTACGTTTCTGGGAGCGAATCTGCTAGTCACTGATGGTAAATAGGTAGATTGGTAGATAGGTTCGAGACATCCAAAGATAGGGAAAGGAAGTGTCTGAGGCTACCACGTCACCGTGGCACTCTGAGCGCTTCTTAACGTGGAAGAAGATTAAATGGACTTTTTGTTTATCCTCGAGGCTAGTGACTCGGGGGATAATCCTGCGTAATTAACTCAAGTGCAAGAGATATTTTCATGTAATCCCGGCAGTATATATATATATATATATATACACATATATACACACACACACATACTGTATATATATATATATATATATATATATATATGTATCTATATATATATATATGTGTATATATATATATCTCTATATATATATGTATATATATATATATATATATATATATATATATATATATCTATATATATATATATGTCTGTGTCTGTTTGTGTGTGTATACATGTATAAATATGTATATATATATGTATATTTATGTATATATATATATATATATATATATATATATATATATATATATATATATATATATGTCTCTTTCTCTCTTTCTCTCTTTCTCTCTCTCTCTCTCTCTCTCTCGCTCTCTCTCTCTCTCTCTCTCTCTCTCTCTCTCTCTCTCTCCTCTCTCCTCTCTCTCCTCTCTCTCTCTCTCTATATATATATATATATATATATATATATATATATATATATATATACATACATACATACATACATACATACATACATACACGCACACACACACGTGTGTGTGTGGCTAAGGAGAGAAAATTCATGTCAATAGGGACTACCAGTAAGCACGCGTCAAAAAGGGAATCGTGACAGGAAAAATAATTGTGATACTCTCTGAACGAAGACACTGTGATTACAATGTGAGAAAGATATATCGCTTTGAAAGCTGTTACAGGTAACTCAAAAAGAAAATTCATAGAGACACACGTGTTTGCGTCATAATAAGAATAATAATGGTAGATATAATTAAAACTAAAATAAAGATCGATAAAAGATAAAATCGGAAGCGGCTATATCTGTTCTAATTTCTCTATTGTCTGATTATCAAAACGTCTCCGTAAGGAAGCAGGCATACTCGGAAGATATGCATGAAGCCTCTGGGCTGTCCTCGGCGTTAGTCTGTCTGGCATTAATGAGGTCAGTACTGTCGATTAGCAGAGGCATACGCAGCTTTTAAGTTGTTTTGTTTTGTTGTGGGAAGTGTTATTGCTGTTATTGACATTCTGATAACATTGTTTATGATCTGTTGAACTAGTCTCCGTTGTTGCTACTGCAGTTATGATTTTGATTACGAAAACGTTACTTCGTTCATGCTGTTTTTTTTATTGCGAAGAACATCATCATCATCATCATCCATCATACATCATACATCATACATCATAAATCTTCGTCTTCATCTCTTATCATATCTATCTCTTTTATGTATGCATGATATATATATTGCAACATTGAGCTAAATGTTTCAATGCATTTATGAAAGTTCTTACTTTCCTTTTGTGACTTGTATTGTGGGATCAAATCAGCTGTCACAGTTGTAATGAAAACGTTGACCTGAATTGAATGTATTTATCACCTTAAAACTGAAGAAAAGAAATCCGAGAGCAAATTCTTGGAACGGATCTGTAAAAATTAACGTCTGATGAATTTGTGCACCAGCAGACAAAGAGTGATTGCAACATTGTTTAATTATATATATTTATCGAGTCGATTCGTCGTCACTGTTAAAGACAGCTGGAGGATTTGCTGGAAAGAGGTTTCTCTCTTCTGTGTTTGGAAGCGGGGGAGTCGTCTGTGTGGACAGAGACGGATTCTTAGATCTTTCTAAGACTTTCTTACTCGTGATCCGCTTTCTAGGCCAGTTCTAGAAATATTAAATTGAATGGAAGTTTGCTCTCTCGCGCAACTGTCGGTCTTCTGACTCTTATAGATAAAATTGGTTGCGTTAAACACTAATGAATTGCTATTGTACTGTGATAAAGGGGATTTTCTCACTGAATTCCCGCGTGGACTTTCTCCCGCGGCATGTTTGTTCAGCGTCCACTGTGATTCAGATGTGTCTTTATGTGGGTGTTTACCTTCCTTCCACCGAGGCAGTCACGGGCCTCCAACGTGCAACACTTTCACTTCGGGCACACGGAGCTATGATGATAAATGATAGAGACGCTGCGGCAGCGATAACAAATGCTGCAGTTGCGCGTCGTCAACATTTGTCGCGGCGACAGCGATAAAAATGGCGATCGTCAACAGCGATGTTTACTCCCGCTGGCTGAAATCGCGCCTATAAATATTTTTGGACTTGCAGTCACGCCGCCCGTTCCTGTCCGATGCCCATTCAGGTTATTGGGTGGGTGGGCGGGTGGGTAGGGAAGGCAGTGGTCATGGAGGGTGGAAGGAGGCTGGATCGAGGGGAAAGTGATATTAGATGGTGAAGGGAGGCTGTAGGATAGTGGAGGTGGAAAGTGGAGAGGGGCTGGTCCTATCCTCGGGTTTGTTTTGATGGAGGTGGAAGTTGTTGTGAACTGCCACTGCTGCTTATTTGCGTACATGCTGAGATATTAGTCACTACAGGGACTTTCGCTCTGATTGCTCTAGGGCAGGTTATGCAATGTGTTTTTGACGACCGCGTAAGTACGGTTACTAATAAAGTATGTTTTGTTACGGTCGACGATAGGGATGACAAAAATCTCTCTTACTGTTGTACATTGTCAACAAAGGATTTTTTTTATGAGAGAAACAGCAGTTGCAGCGAATAACAGCTTTCTACTAATAGTGGTGATAATTAGTAATGTCATCGGCGCTAACTCTCGGCCTGTCTTCTTATCGTACTCTCTCTTTCTCTGTGCTTGAAAGATGATTACAAGAAAGAAAGATGCTGATGGAGAGTTTCCTGCGGGCGCGAGGTAGTATACTGAAACATATATTGTGGGTGGATATACTGCGGGTGGATGACGAAGCAGAGGATGGTGGATATGAGAGATACTGCGGAGATCGGTATTGAAACGGGGATGGAAAAGGAAGGAAAAGGGCGCTAGTTATTAAAAGATAAAAGATATTAGAGTGGTAGGACAGATGATGCGATAGAAGTTACGACGACTAAGGAGTTTATGAGGTGGTGGGGGCAGGCAGGTCTACGAAGAGGTTGGGGGTTGATTAGGAAGGAATATGGTGCTGTTGGAGGAAGGGGTGATGTTATGGTGGTGATGGTGGAGAAGAAAGGAACAAACCGAGGAGAGTAAAGTAGGGAAGTGACTCGTAGGGAAGAGAAATTATCATTAGGGGAAAAAATGATTAGAGGCGCTCGGAGGATAGGAGATGACATGGTGGTGGTTTGTAATGTGAGAACCATCTGTAGCCCTTAGCACTAAGCCATCTGTGAAGGTGCGTTTGCCTTGGTTTTATGAACTCGGGGCCCGTCAACCATAGCAGAGAGTGGACGGGCGGAAGACAGGTTGCGGTCCGTTTTAACAAGCAATAATGCGTTAATGCGCAATTTACTCTCTTTCCGCTCGAGGGCCACAAGAAACAATGGAATTATAATTTTGTCGAAATGAACCACGGGTGAAACCGCTTGATTGTACGAAATGTATTATAATTTGGTTGTATAACTACGTGCTATTTGTCTGTTTTTTTGTGTACAGTATTTACTATGTGAGTGTGTGTCTGTTTTTCTGTTTATCTCTCTCTCTCTCTCTCTCTCTCTCTCTCTCTCTCTCTCTCTCTCTCTCTCTCTCTCTCTCTCTCTCTCTCTCTCTCTCTCTCTCTCTCTCTCTCTCTCTCTCTCTCTCTCTCTCTCTCTCTCTCTCTCCTTCTTTCACTCTCACTCTCTCTCTTTCTCTCACATTCACTCACACTTTCGCTCTCATCCTCATTCTTAGTATTTTGCTTATACTCCATTCACCGTCTCAGAAACAAAGAGACATGAGGTAAGAGAGAGAGAGAGAGAGAGATGAAGAGAGATAGAGAGAGATGAAGAGACTAAAAATGCGTCTGTGACGCGAAGTTGTGATATTCTTCGCTTTATAAAACGCCGAGTAAGAAACGGTCATCGGACGACCTGTAAGTCACGCGTTTCCAGAAACAACGACACCTAAGACGCACAAGTCAGCATCACGGGTCATTGCGATCGTTACGGCCGTGTTATGTAACAGCTGATCATCGTCATCCCCGTCACGCGTTATGCCTCGTCACCATTGTGTTGTTGCCGCACGAGTTGAAGTCCGATCCAGAGGGAGAGAGGAACGATTCCTAATGCAGGTTTATTAAGCAAGGATTTAAAAGGAGGTTCACCAGGGTCATGTTATGCGCTGAGGCAGGCTGCCGGGGTGATAGTGTAATCCTCCTGCCGGGTGCTCGATGGGGGACACGCATAGCGCTGGGCGATGTAGTTATTTGATTATTTTTTGTCGCTTCACTATTTGTTGTTGTTAATAGGATCAGGTTTAAAGATGTAATGGATTTCAATTAAGTCTTGTAAGTGGAAATTGAAAGGCTGGAACCACACAGTCAAACCTAAAATTGAAAAAGACTACAATCATTGTGTTGCAGATGTGATGATAACCACACAATGCAGTCGCACTCGAGGAAAGGTCAGTTTTCACCCAACGCGCGGAAATCGTTAATAATCACAGCGAAGAAAAAAAGAGATATCCGTTGATTAGCGTCGACGGTGACAGGGTTCACGGTATCCCGCGTAGAGACAGGATAACTAGATTTTTCTCCTAATTGGCAATATCATGCGCTTGACAACAGACCGACCCTTGGGATGCTCAGTATTTCGTCTGGCGCAGCGGAGGGAAGAGCTTGGGGAAGAGTTTGCTGTTACTCGTCGAGTTTCACTTTCCGTTAGAATTCCGCCGAGGAGCCCAGCTGTATGATGATGTGTAACCATGAAACATTTCCCCATTTAGCAACGTCTGTGCAACTCATGACTCATTTGAACTAGAGATTGTTAATTCTCACTTTCTTTTCTCTATCTCTCTATAGGTGGCCGTCGAAACGCTTGTATTACTACTAGTGGTTTAATTTACGAAAACAGAATTCATCAATTGTTATTATTTCCAATTTGTGTGAGCATTTATTAATTTACAGTATTGCCATTATAGAACTGTAATATAATAATATTTTACGAATATTAGTCTCTCCTTGCTGATATGTGTGTGTAATGGGGGGGGGGGGAGAATGCGTGCACGTTGACGTGTCATTTTGTGTTTGTGTGTATCATCCATCACGTGGGGTTTTACGGCGCATTTCTACCTGAACTCCAGATCAAACATTGATCTATTCTTTCCTTTTTTTCAAATAATTCACTGGAATTTAGAAAACCGATGCTCGCTATTGCATTAACTTTAAGATTTCAGTAGGGTTCGTGGCCTGGTGGCGTTATCGGTAGCTTTTAAACACGGATCCACGGACGAGCGGCCGACTGGTCACGTCTGGAAGATGACTGACAACGAAAAGGAAAAGTAGAAGCGTGTGAATTACATAGCTTACGGTGGGTGGGCGAAGAGAGGAGAGAGGGGAAAGAGGGAATTGGGGAGAAAGGAAGAAGAGGGCATGGAACAGAAAAACCAAACTTGTAGACAAAAGGAATAGGAAAAGAGAGGGAGAAGGGGGGAGAGCAAAGAATGGAGGGGAAAAAGAGCGGATGCGAAGCGTTCTGGAAAAAAAGGAAAGGTTGTATGAGGGAAGAAACTGAAGAAAAGGGGGAACGGGAAGAAAAACAACAGAAAAGAAAAAGAAAGGAAATTGAAATAGGATTTGGGAGAAATACAAGAGGGACATGAAAGGAAAAATCAGAAATGGAAATTGTGTGGACAAGAGAAACAGAGAAGTGAGAAGAAAAGAAAGAGCTGTTAAGGAGAGAGGAAAAAGTTCACAGAAATGAATAAAAACCAAATGAAAGTGAAAGCCCGAAATTAGAGAAATAGTATTGGTAGCCAGAAAGAGAAAGGGAGAGATAGAGGAAAGAGGAAGAAGAAGGCAAGAGCGAAAGCCGGAGAATAATGGGCCGTTAATAACAGGATGTTGACACAAATGAAGGTGATATTCAAGGGAAATGCTCACAACAGGTGCGTATGCTAAGCGCTTACTTAACAACAACACCTAGCGAGGGAACGTCGACGTAGGTAGAACGGCGATGCAGCGACAAATTACGACCGTAGTAAAGGCCAATTTATGCGGTCGCCAGACGAGCGGAAGTGCCTCTGATAACGATTGCATGGCGATAGGCGTACACGGCTGTTTCTCCAGGCACGGCGCGGCGGAAGAGCTCTTTGGCCTAAGTTATGGCTCCGGATTTTCAGATTTACGGTGATGGGGTGGAGGTGGAGGTGGGTGGTGGGTGGTGGGCGAGGGTTGGGATAAGGGTGGTAGGTGGACGGCTATGCGTTCTGGGAGGGATAGGAGGAGGGGGGGGGGTATATTGATGAGTTTGCCTGCATTGGATTTCCAGCTGCTTTAGGAGAAAGGTCCCAACGCGAGAAAAGTTTTGAGGGAAATACGACGCTTTTGTCAGTTTTCATTTTCGTAGTGATGCGTAAAGTTTCGTTTGATGGGATTTGCACAACTGTTGCTGCCATTAGGACGGATTGTAAAGCAGGAATGCGTGATTTTAGAGTTTTAATCTTGAATAAAACGGGGATGAGTCAATTAGTTATCCTTTTGTCTCGACTACTGTATTGTTATGACGTTCTTTTCCGATATCTAAACACAAGGAAGTCAATCACTACATTGGTTTTAGACATATATAGTGGACATAGATCACCTTGGGCTGCAGATGTTAAAAAAGTTTATTTATATGGAAAAAAATAAATAGAAAATTACAAATTTATTTCTGTTTTATTCATTGAAATTTACACTCTCAATAAGAAATACCCCATCGATTGTGCTCCGAGGCAAAGAATGGCTTTGGCTATCCAAGTTTTAGTATTGTCACCCCTGTTTTTTTTCTCTCCCTTGCCGTTTTCTTAGATTGTTTCGTGTCTACACTTCTACATATACTAAACAACTTGTCAGAAAAGTACAGTACTCGTTTTATGTGTATATATATATCTAAGTTTGTATATAAATGTATGTATGTGTGTATATGTATATTCTAGCGTATGTTATATATGTATATATATATATATATATATATATATTATATATATACACATATATACATACATATATGTATATATATATACATATATGTATATATATATATACATATATATATATATATATATATATATATATATTATATGTATATGTATATTATATATATATTATATATACACACATATACATATATATATATATATATATATATATATATATATATATATATATATATATATATATATATATATATATATATAATGTGTGTTTGTGTATATTTGTTCTTATTGTATCATAGATAACAAGCGATATATTTGTTCTTATTGTATCATAGATAACAAGCGAAGCCCCTGGAGCAGGTCGAGGAGGACAGATCCCTCCAGCATGCCTTCTGCCAGACGACTTTTAGACACAAGCAGACTCAGCACGTCGCGGTCTAGCAGTGGGGCTTTGCTTGTTCAACTTTAAAGGACCTCTGAGAAAAGGAAATTTTGGCTCTTGGGGAAGGAGAAAGAAGAAGAGGAAGAGGAAGGGGAGGAGGAGGAGGAGGGGTTGGAGGGAAATATCGCTCTCTCGCCAGAGGTTATGTGAGGTCACAATGAATTATTTTAGGTTGTTTGTTACTGTTCCTCATTAAGTTTCGTTCTCATCAGTCGGGGAGATTTTTCTTTAATGCAGAATTAAAAACGTGTTCAATTTCTTAAACGTTTCGACTAAAAGGTATTTTAGTGCCAGCTGACTTGAAAGAAAACGTTTTTATTTTGCCTTTTCTTTTCTTTCTTTTTCATTAGATATTTATTTTATTCATGAGCCGACGCACTTTGAATGAATACATTTAAGATATATCATTTTCATTCTTGGGCTCGTTCTTCGTGTTGCTCTTATCCTACCTGTTTTCTGCCTTACCGTTGTATGTTCACAGTAAACACCAGGCCAGTGTAAACATTCACTCTGTTGCTCAAAATGAATAATCTGTTATAGTTTATTGGGGAAAAATGTGTCGGTTTTCCAAGGATGAAGAAAATGTTACCGTTGGACTGTTGACATTTATGAAAAAAGTATGGTTATCCAGTTCCTCGAGATAAATGTTGACAAATGTTTATTGTTTAATTTAGAGAAGGGGTAAACTTTACTACAGAAAAGGGTTTGTGTTATATTTAGGAGACTGTTGTATATATTTTTTTTATTATTATTGTTAGTATCATTGAGAGGGGAACTATGTATCATTATATAGATATGTTTTGTTTGTGGTTTTGGAGAATATATACCTCATAAATGAATTAATACTTTGATATTTATAAGAACATATATTTAATTTTGTATACCTAAACAAAAAAACAACAAAAAAACATCAGACTATTTCTTTATCCTAGAAATTCCACTTCTCCGAGTCAATATCGCAGTCACGTAACTTATATTCCTCTTTCTTTTTCTTGAATGGATAGATGGATTTTCTGTCATAGATGAAAAAAAGTGAAATAAAAGTTCGCCGTTCTGATGCGAAAGTCAATGAAGCAGTGTGTTTTGTTCCCATTTTTTGTGCAAAAGTTTGTGTATGCAGCCAAAGAATTAGCATATGATTAGCGGGATCTGCGCTTTCTGGAAGGAAGACGTCTTTCAGTAAACTAGGCAAATTTCGCGGCAAAGTTTTTAATTTGCACAAATACACGGAGAATTATTGTGTATATTAACACCGTATTAATTTGTCTGGTATACATTTCGTCGTGTTTCATTGGTGTATAGTATTCTTCACCTAATGATGACGATATATATAGTAATTATATATATATATATATATATATATATATATATATATATATATATATATATATATATACGGATGTAATTATATATATATGTGTGTGTGTTTGTGTGTGTGTATGTATATATTAAAATATGTATAGTATAATGTATGTATATATATAGTATAATATAATATATATATATATATATAATATATATATATATATATATATATATATATATATATATATATATGCGTGTGTGTGTGTGTATGTGTGTGTGTGTGTGTTTGTGTTTGTGTTTGTGTTTGTGTTTGTATGTGTGTGTATATGTATGTCTATGATCAATAAAAGAATTTCATCGCAGATACATTGGCAACGTTGGTTAGAAGTCGGCTCTTATCTCGATTTGCAGACAAGAGGCCATAAGGAAAAGTTAGCAGCCA
>NW_028234406.1:7454672-7462172 GCF_977035675.1 Penaeus japonicus
GAATTGTTGCTGTAGTTGTGGTTGAGGTTTGTTGCTGGAGTGGTTAGGTCTTAGCTATTGTGTAGCGTTGTATATCGGACAGTGAAGGCCTATATGTTCACATCACACTTGCATGTACTCATGTAGTTTTACACACCCAGGAACTGATCAAACACTCATAAGCATGCACGCACACGTACAAGCATCCACACACACTAATTGCTGTGCTTACAACTTATGTGACTGTCGGGATGTATATATCCGAAAGTTAAACTGCATCAGCATGGATGATGCTAACGACAGTCTACAGAAGACGGCAGTAACCAAACAAAAAAGGTATTACTTATCGTCGGGTTTGTTGTTGGTCGGACTGTCACGGTCGCAAAGTACTGTATGTCCGTCGTTATACTTTCTTCGACCAGTCTAACCATACCTCATTATTCACTGGCTTGTAGACCACGCCGGCCACGGGCTTTCTCGTTGGCTTGTGCTTGCGGACAGGGAGGCGGGTGGCGTGCACAGACTGAGAAATAGGCGTGGGCGTAGTGTGGGGCTTTCGACGGCGGGTCTTTGGTGGGCTGGGGGCGGATGGGGGTTTGGTTGGTGGTAGTGTGGGTTTAGGTGTGGGGGAAGGGTGTGTTGTGGGCTGGGTGGGTTTTGGTGTGGGGGAAGGGTGTGTTGTGGGCTGGGTGGGTTTTGATGTGGGGGGAGGGGGAGGGGGAGGTGTGGGCTGGGTGGGTTTTGGTGAAGGGGAGGGGCTAAGAGGTGCAGAGGGTGGGTAGAAGACAGGGGTGGCAGGGGGTTCGCCTATGTTGTAGACAGGAGGCAGAACTTTGTACTCGAAATCATCTTCTGTATAGACGACGGGGACGAACTGCAGAACAGTCAGCACAACAACTATCTGTGGATAGTTGTCATCTATGTTATCTGTGGATTGTCATTAATGAGATATATATTCATAACATTTATTTCATTGAGAAAATTTCTGGCATAGAGTATGGAATATAAATACATATCATTCGTAGTATGTACCTCCTTAAGAGAAAATAGCATTGGCAAGAGTTAATCGTTAGCGATCGGTGATGCTCTTTTAGTGTTGCAACCACGACTCTCTCTCGCACTAGTTGAGTAAGGGAATTGTAGGGTTGTAACTCTATGTGGTCGACTTTTACAATAGGTCTCTCTCTCTCTCTCTCTCTCTCTCTCTCTCTCTCTCTCTCTCTCTCTCTCTCTCTCTCTCTCTCTCTCTCTCTCTCTCTCTCTCTCTCTCTCTCTCTCTCTCTCTCTGGTGAAACGCTGCACATACTGTTTTGGCATTATGCTACACACGGGAGAAATATTTATTTTGTGTGTGATATGCTTCGTGTTGTGACTTTTTTCGAAGTGTAATGATACATGTTGGAACTTTTTTTCAAGTTGTATGACATGTTTCTTTTATAGCGGTATGATATAAGTTTGACTACTATTTTTTTTTTTTTTTTTGCCAGATATATGTATATATATACATTATATATATATATATATATATATATATATATATATATATATATATATAATTTTATTTATTATTTTTTTTCTTTCTTTTTTTCAAATAACTGTCTCCGTATTATTTCATTTCGTTTTATTTGTCTGTTGTGACAAGCAAAGCTGGAACACTGCTTTTGGAATTAATCTTTTATTACAAATTTTAAAGTAATCCGTTTCGAAACGGTGTCGGGAGAGTTTTCATTTTACAGGAGTTTTCTTTATAATAAAAAAGGGGTGAAAAAAAGTTGGCCTAAATTCACCTAGACATTTATAGCGAAAGTTTTATACTGTAGCACTTTTTGAATAGCCTATGTTGGCCTGGAACCATTCAGACTTTTTTGAAATTGCTATGACAAACCGGATGACTAGGCTTGTAACCAAAGGGAATATCTTGTATGTGATATCCTCTCTGATAACCTCTTCAAAAAAAATGTTAGATGTACAAACCTTTAGGAACAACGAATAGCTAAAACAATTATTAGATTTATACAAAACTCTTCCCTAAAAGTGCTAGCAGATCATAAAACAGAATTTTACAAATGAACTGGAGGTGAATTAGATGTAATGCAAAGACTGCTGATGTGTGTAATATTCTTTGCCGAGATAATTATTTAACATAATTTGCATTGTTTATTGCACTGATATACAGTGGTATATTTCCTCTCCATGTATTTTTAGTATACATATAATTAGCTACACATTTGAAAAGTTTGTTATGAACAGTTATTTGGGTCCTTTAGCTAAACACTGAAATCACAATTTTGATATGCATTATGCTGAGAGAACGTGTCATTAATAAACAAAAAACGAAAAAGAAAAAAAACAATACACAACAAAAGTGTCTCACCATGAACGGCACGCGGTCCATGACGAATCAGTGTCGGGAAGTGAATGAGGCCTCGACGCTCTTGCACTTCTTTTATAGACCCACTCGCGCCTTCGGCCTTCTTCTGTTACCGCCACAGACACCCCACCAAGCATCTTCCCCACATCTCATTAGGCGTTTTCCCCACTTCCCCACGCATTGACTTTTCTGTTATCCTTCAGACACCCCGGTAGACGTTTTCCACTTCTCACTCTCCCTTTTCATTTCGCTTTTGAATCCTTGCGTAATGACCTCCGCCCCTGCCGCCTCCGCCCACACGCATACCCGTAGTGAAAGCAAGCGTTCGATAGGATGAGAAAGATGCTCCAATTCGTCTTCATCTCCCTAGCAAGGGTGTCTATGGTTGATTAAGTATGACACACTAACGAGAGGGGAGTTTGGCTGCACGGAGGATGATGTTGGGATTGACGGTCCGGTTCCGGGTATCCTCGAAGGATTCCCCCGATTGATGGAGATGAGGCGAGAATGAAATCCCCCTTGTCTCGCAGCTCGCTGTAATTGGTTTGGAATTATGTGTCCCTCAACGGTCGCTCTGCATAAGTGATTTTGTGCAGGTGTACAGTTGCTTGCCTGATTTGCATAAGGATTGGTTTCCTTTTTTCTTTGGTGATTGGGAATGATTGGGTCTTCAAGCATGCCGGTTTTATTCACTCGGCATTTTCCTTTTTTCTTATATCAATCGCATCGGGATTTCTTGATCAACATATGCTACTCATTTTTTCCAGGACAACATGTGTGTGATGCAGACTTGACAACAAATATGGTTGAAATTGCATTATCTTGGCGTTAGTTATTATTTAACATCGATTTTTAAAAGTGTAACGTTGCGTTTTGTAACATTTCTTGACTGTCATTTGCAATGATTGTGCAATGCAGAATATCCCCCCCGATGCACCCAGGATGCAGTTCACCTAATTACCGCTGCAAAGCCGATATTGGCTTGACCTGGCTCACAATATACGCAAAGGCAGCGTCTAGCCGTGTGAGGCCAGACGCTGCCATAGCCGCCGCTCTCTCAGGGTCTCTCTCTCACTGCTGTTGTGAGAGGAGGAGGCCGGAGGAGTGTGGGCATTTGCCTGGGTCTCGCAGATATGGAGATGCGGATCATTCGGGCGGATTGCGACGCCCTTTGATGAAGAAATATGTATAGGGCGAGAGCGCGCTTTGGTGAGAGAGGAGAGAAGGAAAGGGCCTTTTTGAAGAGGGGGAGGGGTCGCTGTTCTCTACTTGGATGTTTCTAATAGGTTTACTTTTAACCGAGTTATTTTTCTCTTCGAAATAACAACCAAAAGAATGAATGTCACACAAAATAATGCTTCAGGCTTTTATTCACATGTCACACTTGTGTATTACTAGATGGTCATTGATCACCATATAACGTATGGTGCCTTTATTGTGACGAAATAAAACGATTACCTCTCTAAATGTATCATCGCCGTGAGAAAAAAGAAAGGAAAATAATACGCCTTTTATGTCCAAGTTGCCGCACTATTTAAGTTTTGTAATGTCTTAGAACTGAAGACTTTCTCCTATTCTTAGTCTTGCATGCACTCTTTGTCTGCCTTGTTATTGCCGTTAATAACAAGGAGTGCAAATGTCCGCAAAATTCCCTTTCCCTTTCCGAGTTTTGGTTATTTTAGACTTGCCATTAGAGCGCTGGATCCCATGAATGATAAGCAAGGGGAGAATGAGAGCCTCGTGGAAGCTGCTATTATTTTCCTCTGGTTGAAAAGTAAACTCGCATTGTTTCATCTGCCTGTGGAGAGCAGACGGGGACACATACAGTGCTGTATTTTTTAACAGATCTTTGCTTATGCATACTGATCTAATAACACAATATATTTATTGTATATATATACATATACATGCATGCATACATACATACATACATACATACATACATACATACATACATACATACATACACACACACACACACACACACACACACACACACACACACACACACACACACACACACACACACACACACACACACACACACACACACACACACACACACACACACGTTTGTGTAAATGCGCATTTGTACACGAATACATACACAATTGCATGTGCATTTACCACGTAATTGCTAAGCAAAACTCGGAACATTCTACCCTGTATACAACTGATTTAGACCGTAGTGGTTTTAGAGAGTGAATGCAGCTACCATCTGCTGGTCTGGAGGTTCGTTGTAATATATCTTGTTCCGCGTTGCTCAGATGGGCGCAATTTTGACATTATCCACTCTTAGAAAACAGCGGGATGGAAGGTTGACGGGAGTGAAAGGGGGAAGGGAGACGGAAAGAAGGAAGTGACAGAAAGTTGGGAGAGAGACAGCAGATAAGATAGGATGATAAGGGCTAAGGGTAAAAAGGGTAGGAAAGGATAAGGACAAGAGAGAAGTAAAAATAACAGTTATGAAAATGGACATGGATTTAATTAATGAAAGAGAAATGGGTGATGATTCTAAAATATAATCGTATTTCCTTTTTTAGGAGGCTAGCTTTGTTTCCCGAAGTCTTATCCGTCTGCTTGGATCAATTATAAGCGCTCTAGATAATTAGCCTATTCGCCATTAAGGTTAATTAATGATACGTTAAAAAGGCCCTTTGTAGCGATAGTCGAGCCGTCGAAAGACTAAAGTGTATATATATATATATATGTATATATATATATATATATATATATATATGTATATATATATATATATATATATATATATATAATTTTTTTTTTTTTTTTTTCCGTGTTCTAAAGTCCCGCATCTGTTCCTTTACTCAGGTGTAGAATTTAACTTTTTATAGAACATTTGGTAATATGTATGGACAGGTATTGGGGGGGAGGCAGTGTTTTTTGTATCCAATATGTATATGCATCATATATAATGTTATATGATATGATATATATAAATGTATGTATTATATATAATATTATATAATATGATATATATATATATGTATGTATGTCTGTATTATTGTATGTATGTCGGTAGGTAGGTAGGTATATGCATTTATATTTTTATATCTATGTCACACACACACACACACACACACACACACACACACACACACACACACACACACACACACACACACACACACACACACACACACACACACACACACACACACACTTGCTCGCGCGCGCACGCGCATATATGAATTTATGCATTAGGACTGCATTTGTCTCATGTATAATTTAGAAAGTTTTGTTTAATATGTTATGTTATGCGGACGCAAGGCATGAATAAGTGAAGGGGGAGAGAGGAGAAAAGTTGTGATTTCTAATTACAAAAGAGATTTAGAACTCTGCTGGCATTTGTGTATGCAAGACGTATGCCTTCATTAAGATTATGTATTACACGTTCACATATCTGTTTATGCACCGACGAATGTGAAACATCAATTATCGCGCGGAAATGGAGACGGCAAGGGAAGTTGGGACAGTAACACCACTATATTATGATATCACATTTATTATAAAGCTTAAAACACTTGACTAACGATTGATGTAGCAACGGGAGGAGTTCACGGGTACATTAACGCATTACCAGCATGGTTAACCATTATTCTGAAGGAGAGGAAACATCAGAGTCCTGTTGCAGGACAGATCTAACGCGTTACTCTTCTGCATCGTAGGGGATTGTGGTAGGAGGTGGCGGCGGTGGGGCAGGGGTGGTGGTCGGGTGTGGGGCGACAGAGGGGTACGGGACGGCAGGGCGGAAGGTCACGGCAGGGGCATAGTGGGGAGGGTGCTGGGCGTCCCCCCTGTACTCCACGTCGGCCACGTATCCTACGGCGTCGTCGGCTTGGTACTTGACCTGGTGCGTTGGAGAGGATTTGGCTGGTAATGATCATCGTTATGAGTGTTGGCGGGGATTCTTTCTGCTCACGTAATGGGGGGTGGGAATGATGGTGCTGGCTGTTATTTTATAGAAATGTTGACAGTTGGGATATTATAACTATAATTATATTGTCAAGGCCAATTTTAATTCGTATTACTGATCGTAATATCGCTAATACTGATATTGATATATTTTTATGGGTCGTAAATTAATATTATATACTCCTTTTGTCAGCATCATTACTTTTGCAATTATGGATACATATAAATATATACATATATGTTACAATTTTTGAGATATACGTTGTAATTATCATTGCATTAGTCTAAATGATATCAACACTATTATGTAGTTCTCTGTGATATAATCACATTGTTATGATTTATCGTTATTATTATTGGTGCAGATAATAATGATTTTATGATATGACTAAAAAATATCATTATCACAGTTAGTTAGCATTGACAGCAGGGTCGTAAATATCAACCCAGGTAATCCTATCACGTAATGAGGAGTGGTTAGAGTGAGCATAATTACTGTTTGGAAGCGGCCGTCTGGGAGGGCCACGTAGTAGGAGCCCTGCACCAGTTCCCCGTCGGAGGTTTCGTCGTGCCCGAAGTTTGCGCCAACGTAGTCGTCGATCACGCCGTACTCGAACTTGTAAGGACGACCATTCTGCGGGGGAGAGGGAGGAGAGGTATCGAGGCTTAGCGAGAGTCCAGGCTAGACAGGCCGGGATAGACACTTTACATCTAGTGGAATTAACGGACATCATTATTATCCGAGTTGGGTATTTTGTACAGATGATTGAAAGCATTTGCAGAACGAGTGGCCGTGACCGATACCACGATGTAAGTAGGGTGTGGCGGGGCTCCGTAGGGTGGGGGTGGGTGTGGGTTGACGGATGCCATAGCCGATGCCACGACGACACAGAGAAGCGATAGCGAGACCTGTAAGAGAAGATATTGGGTCACTCGTTGCAGGTTCATGTGATTGCGCCGAGTTTCGATCGTTTAGTGAGCAGACTTATTTTTTATTTTAGTAATTAGACAAGAAATCCTACACTAATTTACGATGCATTTGAGTAGGATGGCGAATTATCGGTAGAACTTCTCTCTCACAAACTAATGTAAACAACACACACTGACGAACACAACCTTAGCGAACATGATGATCTTTATGATGGAGGAGATTGCAGACTGATGCATGGTCATTCTCCTCGCCTGCTTATATACACGTTGCTCATCATTCCCTTCTA
>NW_028234406.1:7467172-7474672 GCF_977035675.1 Penaeus japonicus
AACCGTCATGAAGCTTTCCCAATTCTGTCGATAATTATGAAAGTATTTTGAAAGGTTCGTTTTTTTTTTGTTTTTTTTTAAGGCTACGTCGTGGGAAGCCACGTTTCTGTGTGGCTGTGCCAAATATATACCTGGGAGTTTAATATATAGTTGAATATTACATTTTATATATGCTTATCTACATTTTATGTAAGATAATATATGTATATATATGTATATAAATATAGACACCCACATGCATACATATGTACATAAATACAAAAAGAGATACATAAACAGACAGAAGGAGAAGGGAGAAAAAATAACGTTATATATCGATAAATGTTTTCCAGCCACAACGAAGGCAAACATATTCACAAGAGACGAAGTATGTCCTTAAATTTGTGTTGCAAATATATTTCGTACGCAAAATTTACTTATTATTCAGTTAATACGAATGTGCGCTTTACTAAATTTAGCGGAATGGAAATTTTGACAAATGCTCAATGGAGGCATTTCCGAGAAGAAAGATTCTCTAGTGTATATATAAAGTTGATATTATCACACTGTACGTTTAAATAATTACGCAATATATCTGAATGGAAAGATGAAAGGTTTGGTTTAGATTTTTGAGCAAGGTTTTAATGACCAAGAAAACCTTATTGTAATGGCAAGATATACACCGTCCTAGGCTTATAATAACCGGACGAGCAAGAGCTGGGTGCACCGAAATAATGAAAGAAGAATGATAAACTCACCATTCGTGCTGAAACATTTGGGGCATTTGTAGAGTGATTTTTTGCATTAAAGATCTTGTTAGATTATACTGACAGTGAGAGCGATTCACAACAGACGGTACTTTAGTTGACCTCTCATGTATTTTACAAAAGCTTACAGCCTGTCAACATTGAAATATATACAGAACAAAAAGCGGATCAATCACAATCAATGTTTACATATCAGGATCAATGTTTACATATCAGGAGAGCGATATAACAGTATAAATTATCACCCTCAGCATGCTAAGTCCTCTCCTGAGGTCACATAATTACATACTTGAAAATGTGACGCATATATGACGCATATATGCAAAAGTAAGGTTGTACTATAGCTATGATAAGCAAGAGAAAAAGCTTCATGTAATTTCTTGATCTGGGAAACCCTGACTTTAAATGTCAGTCCTCCTATAGCTCTCCTATTTTTTCCCCCTAAGAAATGCATTTAGGATTTGAAAGAAACACGTTTCTCTTGAAACAAAGTTCTTGGCGAAGGGGAAAAATCCAGCAACATATGCTAAAGACTGCGAGCTTATGGCTAAGAGAAGTATGCAAATGAATAGTAGCATTTGCGTTATAATGATAATGAGTTTGAGTGAAAAATTGGGGAGATAAAGCACGGTGCCTCTTGTCTCGAAGGTATTTTCATTAAGCTAGATTACGAAACCGTACATAAGATTAAGGTTCTTAAAAAACATCAGTTTTGCAAGGTTATCTCTGAAATTATATGAAAGTAACGCTTTTCATCTTGCTTATCTCTCTCTCTCTCTCTCTCGTAAGAAGCGAGTGGCTGTCAATGAAGGCTTGGGTCTTGTATGTTGTCTCCCTGAGGAATTTGCAAATATTGATTAAGATTTCCTTCCTGAAGAAAGTCTGGGATTCTCATTACTCCAGTCCTCAATGTTGTTTTTATCATACGTTAAATATGATTAGATATTAGACCAATTGTGGATGTGAAATATCAGTTATATATCACAAATGGCAAAGTTATACATTGCTCTTGTTTTGATGCAAAATTATTGAGGTTTATGTTAAGTGGAAATAAACCAACGAAGTGAGAACAAAAGAATCTTCTTCGTCTTTAAACTCGATAGAAGCGCTTATTAAGTGAATATTGTTGTTTTTAAATTAAGTTATATTGCAGACTTAGCTCCATTGCAGTATTCCTTCTAATTCTGTTAGTTACGAGATCGGTGGCCTTCACTTAGGTAGCCTGACATGATACGTTCAGAGAATTTTATGATAAGAAAAATAAACAATAAGAATTAAAAAGCTCATAGTTATGAGTGTCGCTGCTCATCTTGATGTATAAATACCGGTCTATACCCAGCACGTAATAACTTGCTTTCGCCACATTTTTGCCACGTTGGTTTAGAGTATAGCCAACTTGTAGATTAAAGAAAATTGAAATAATTGCAACACATGTCTGAAAAGGGAAAGGCTGTTAGTTGTTATCCGCAGTTGAATCTTTCTCTCTCTCTTTCCCTCTTTCGCGTTCATTCTCCCTCCCTAATCCTCATTCCTCCTTCCCTCTCTCTCTCTCTTCCATACGTCATTCTCCCTCTTCCCTCTCTCCTTGCCCCCACCCCCCCACTCTCTCTCTCTTTCTCTCTCTCTCTCTCTCTCTTTCTCTTTCTCTTTCTCTCTCTCTCTCTTTCTCTCTTTCTCTCTTACTCTCTCTCTCTCTCTCTCTCTCTCTCTCTCTCTCTCTCTCTCTCTCTCTCTCTCTCTCTCTCTCTCTTTCTCTCTTTCTCTCTCTCTCTTTCTCCTTCTCTTTATCCCACCTCTCTCCCTCCCTTTCTCAAATGCAATTTCAAGAACGAAACACAACCTACTTGATATGACAATTTCGCAATTCTGCAGTGCTATAGTTACATAGGTTTCTTCCAAGCCAAGGAGTCGAGCCCACGCAATCTAAGTTGAAAGAGCAAAATGAAGAATACATGTGATATAGTTCTACGCTTTGTGGTTGTACTTTCGATTACGTGGGTTCCATTCCTTTTCAGGGAAGAGAGTTTTAAATCGAAATCAGTTCAGAAAGTTATATATACACAGCTTATTTGATCGATCACCCGAAGAGAGGGAAACTAAAGTGGTGGTAGAATCACTGGAAATTTATGGTCTATTTTTATTAGAAATGTTAATTGTATTTCCAGCTAGGAATTAGTGATGTTCCTGGCGCGTGTCTCAGCCATAGTAGCTTTAGATGTAAACAATGATTTCGAATTGTCAGCTTGGATTTTTTTCCCCAGCAATTTTGCAAATCTTTATTAATTATTACTTGATATATTCATTTTACCAAGAGTGGACCGAGAAGATATTACTTGCAGTCCTGCGTTCTGCGTTTATGCGTTCTACAGTGCCAACTCGTTGATGTAAGATTTTCCATACAAGAGAATGTATAAACTTTGTTAAAGAAAGTACCGTCTGCGCAGTGAAAAGTACGAATTCAGTAACAGTCTGGTAAAGCAATTTTGTTGCTGACCAAAATTACGTTTTATGAGCTTGCGTTCTTTTGGTTTAGGGCTATTGAAGGTAAGCCTTGTGTGTAGGTATGTTTGCAAGCGTGCATGTGTGTATATCATTGTGAATTTGCCTGGTGTGTATGTGGTCGTGCTGTTTTGGGTGTTTGTCTGTGTATGCGTATGCCTGTTTATTTGAGCATGTGTATATTGTGTTTGTGTCTGTAGTTCTGTGCGATATGCATCGTTTCGTGTCACTTCGTTTACTTTATTGAGCAGAAACGTTTTGCAGGATTTAGAGAAACAATTCTCTCAGTCCACCAAATAGGCCAAAGGTAATTAATTATACATTTGATTTTTTTTTAACAATTCATTTTATAGCACGCGTTTTTATCCTCTCTAAAGAAAATAGAAGAAAATATATCATATCACTGATGCACATTCAGAGATGTTAGTGCTTTTTTATGACTGTTAGGAATATACGTGTGTATATATGTGTGTGTATTTGTAAAGAATGAGAGAAAGTGATTGTATAAAATAGTGAAGCTAAGTGGTAACATGTTTCGAAAGGTTCCGTTCATCATAATAAGAGAGCGCATCCCGTCCAGATAACAAACAACAAGCAAATTATAAAGACACACATTGTACTTAAGGCTTAAGGATCTAGTTCAAAATGACAAGTTTCATTGTTCTAGCTTTCTCGTAATTGCCATCTTATAATGAAGAGCGTGGCAGTTATCATCTCAGTCAGGTACGAAGGAAATTAGATGTTGTGGCATCCAGCTCTGGAGAGACTTTTCAGCGATGGGAAATGGACGTAATTTCACGTTTATTATTATTGTTATTGTTATTTTCAATGTTAAATGTTTGTGTACATCTTGTGCTGGCCCTTGGGCCAAGTGTGGTAGATTGTAGCAAGTCAGAAAAGAAGTAAGCATGCTATAGCACTTAAAAGGATTGTTCTGTTTTTCTTTATCAAGAGAACTTACCTCCGTCTCTCTATTTTCCGCTCCCGATCTCTGATTTTCTTTCCCTCCCCTGTCATCATTAGTTATTAGTCCTTCAAGTGGAAGTATTTGTAAGAAGCTGCTGTTTCGGAAATTCACTGCATTGCTAAGTAGAACTGATTGATGTTGACCTAGTATTTTTAAATAACTTATGTTTCCCATTCCTACAGCAATTTCTAGGTTGACACATTAGTGTGAATTCATGTTCTTGCTTTCTTCTTCATTTAAGTGTAATTAGTAGTTTTAAAATAATGGATCATTTCATATTGTTTATATTTATTATGTAAATATTATTTACATTTAATCTCAATATCATACATGGAAAGTAAACTGTGAGGAATACTATTAGTGATATCCGCCTCCATTCTGAGGAAAGACGACGGCAGGACCGGAAACTTTGGGGTGTTGAGCCTTGCCGGAGTAGCTGACCTTGGCCACGAATCCCCTGCCGTGGTCAGCTGTATAATCAACCTGTAATTAAAAGGGGATAATGCTGAATATGCAAACTTGAACTAGAAATTGTACTCAATATTAGTTTAAAGAAACGATAACGGTGAGTCCAAATGGGAGATCCATAATTACGATTTGTTTTCGGCCATCGGGAAGGGCGACGGTGTAGGATCCCCACACGCTGTTGCCGTCAGACTTCTCACTCTGTCCGAAGTTGGTTCCTTTGTAAGCGTCGTTCACAGCGTAGTTGAAGCCGTATGGTATCGGTCCCTGGGGGAGGAAGATAGTTGCCTGGTAAAATCGTCGATACACTAAAAATAATAAAAGAGTTTTCGGAAAATAAAAATAAAGTTATAGGGTTACTTACAGAGGCATACGCTGGTCCATAGTTGTCTGGGTAGGCCTGGGCGATGGCCAACACCACCAGCATTACAGTAGCCTTGGAATGAAGTAAACCTTATGTTTTGATACCGATATGGCATGAAGGTAATGTGACAAGAGAATATTTGATTATTTTACGCAATTAATTATATCCAAGGAAGCCTAAAATGTCACTTCATACTGACACCACTGTTACGCAACGAGTTTCTTTTTTCATTTATGAATTCATTAACGCTGAAAATATTTTGATGAAATACAATCTGACTTATTATCACACATTGTGAATGATACCGCATTGCAAACACATAAAAATAATTTGCTAAACATACTTGAAAGATCATCTTGTAAGTTTGAGGTGATGCTCTGGTGGTCTCTGAAGATAGAATGCTTCTGTGTTGTTCATGCGTCCTTTATATACTGGTGATTGTCATTTGAAATGCATTGATGCGATGAAGACCGATTTGCAACCAATTGTTTGATTTTTTTTTTAACAAAGAATTCTCTAAAGTCTGTTTGATATATGCATTTGTTCTTTCGATAAAACTGTTTGTTTTTAGAATTGTGTAGGCATTCACTTGTCAGTAATTTAATTTTCGATTTAAAACACGTTTTATAAACTTTATTTATTGAACTTTTATTTTGCTGTGTTTTGTTTTTGCTTTAACTTTGTTAATGAACTGATCATTAGCAATGGTTTTCCGGATAGACATGGACAATGACAATTTATTTTCTTAATATTTGTCTTCAGGAATAACGATTTTTTATTATATGATGGGGATGATGGTTATAATTAATCATTTCGATGATTTTGATTATCAGTGTTAGAATTATATTAATAATTATTGTTATCATTGTTAGTCAAATTCTTATGAATAGGAGCACTTTGATCATTTTGATTTTCATGATTAGGATTATTTTTATTAGAAAATATGCCTGTATCTTAGTACATTTAACATCCAACAAAAATGTAGTGTTTTCGTTATTGCATGCAACCTCTCTTATGCTTACGTATTAATTTATGTTATAGTGATATTCTTATATACTTATATTTGTAAAAAATGTATTTTCTTAAGATAAAGTACAATCATTTAGTATTATTTTTTGATCGCTTCCTTAGAGAATTTATATTTAAAAAAGTACTTGCAATGACGTCATATGTATGTGTTTGTGTAGGAAGTATCCTGTTATATTGTGCATAAGGGAGGGGAGACACTATACAATTCCACTTTCAATTTATATTCTTGCATTTTAATAAGCTACCCAACGTCACATTTTATCGCCATGACCCTAAAACGAATTATAACTTTTACCAGTCATTAGGCACTCGCATATTCAAAATGCCTTTTAAATAGTCTTGATTATTCGGTGGAGAAAGGGAACGATGGAAGGGGATATTATCGTGAAGAGTGAAAGCTAAATTGAAGTGTTAATTATCATTCTTATTTGTATTATTGTTCCAATTATCATCATCATCATCATCACCGACCTTATTATTTTGATTTTATTTTCTTGTTACTAAATTATCATTATAATATTATAGTATATTAATAACGGGAACAACATTGCCTTTGAAGGAAATGCGCCACGGTCTCCCTCTTTCCCGTGCATAGTGTTCCCTAATGTGGATGTGCAATTTTTTTTTCTTTTTTTTTAAGATTGATCATCTGGTATTCACAAGTTTTGACCTTCCTATTTGGAATTAAGTATCCTAATGTATCCTCCAAACAGCAACGCAATTAGATTTTGTTAACGACTCTGGGCACCCCTATCCTTTTAATGAACAAAATGGTAATGTATCTGTATGAGAGTAAACGCAATACCTGTATAGCCCTCACTACACACAATATTATTAGACTTTATGATATGATTATGATCTACCGTTGGTAATGAGGTATGAGATAAAGTATGTTCATGTTTATATTGTTATCCTTAGACTTGCAGGAGTGTTTAGTCTGGTTAAATGTGTGAAATATTTGGGTATGGCTGTTTTTATCTTTTTGTTGTAGATTAATGTGGCCCGTGTAGCATTTTCATTTACGCAAGAAAAAATCATAATGAATAGTCTTCTGCAATGCTTGTTTATTGCGGCACACTTTTTCATGGATATTTTTCATGTCACATGTCAATGGTTAGAATAAAAGAAAAGTTTCCAGTTTGGTGCAATTTACTTTTTCAACAGGGATATGAACAAATACATCACAGTAATCATAAAAGTATTCCCGCTTAATGGTATCCGCCTCCGTTCTGAGGGAAAACGACTGCAGGACCAGAAACTTTGGGGTGTTGAGCCTTGCCGGAGAAGCTGACCTTGGCCACGAATCCTCTGCCGTGGTCAGCTGTGTAGTCGACCTGTAATTGAGAAGTGGTTATAATGCAGAGTCAGGCGAAGCACTGTGACATTGTTCTGATATATATCATAGTAAACTAAAATGCTAGGAGGATGAT
>NW_028234406.1:7477172-7489672 GCF_977035675.1 Penaeus japonicus
TATGCAGTAAATGAGTTTCTTAACATGTTGATCCATTATAAGAAAATTCTTGAGTTATACTTGGATACCTTTGTTGGAAAAGTTACTGATGTTAATATGAATTTCTTGGTTTTATATTTTTTGAAATATTTTTGTGCGATGCATTTTAAAACAATGTAGTCAAGTTCAGGAAAGATTATATTTCTGCAAACATTCATATTTCTATAATATATTACAATCAAATACCATATTTTAAATCATTTAAGCCCTTGTTAATGGTATCCACCTCCGTTCTGAGGGAAGACGACGGCAGGACCGGAAACCTTGGGGTGTTGAGCCTTGCCGGAGTAGCTGACCTTGGCCACGAATCCCCTGCCGTGGTCAGCTGTGTAGTCGACCTGTAATGGAAAAATATATTATTTTAATTAGTAAAAGAAAAGCTGGGCCTTTTCATGGGTGTTGTTAAGTGAAAGATTTCATACTAGATTATGCAGTGGTAAGTTCCCATAAAGCGAAAATGTCAGATGTATAATGATTACGATTTGTTTGCGACCGTCGGGAAGGGCGACGGTGTAGGATCCCCACACGCTGTTTCCGTCGGACTTCTCATTCTGTCCGAAGTTGGTTCCTTTGTAGGCGTCGTTCACAGCGTAGTTGAAGCCGTATGGGATTGGGACCTGGGAGCGGAAGTGATTTAAGAAATTTAAAGTTCACTTAAAATCGGCGGAGTGCTTCAAGAGAAATACATAACAAGTATCAATAGTCACTTACAGAAGCATATACAGGTCCGTAGTTGTCCGGGAAGGCCTGTGCGACAGCCAACACAACCAGAAGTACGGTAGCCTGTAAGTGAAGAGCAGATCATATTTAACAGTACCGATGTAATGTTGATTTCCTGTAAAGTGTTTACACACACAGACACGACTTAAAATGTGATATATAAAAGTACTTTTTATCAACACAGTGTGGATCTGAAATGAAACATTTTTTCAGTGTTAAACACTTTGAATATACTTTGATGTGACTTATTGCTTTTCCATTGGTACAGTGCCCCGTTTTCTGTTGACACCTTGAAAAGATATAACCGGTTTTCGGAGCAGAACATGCGCACAAGTGTCGAACACGGCTTGTCTCTTCAATTGGATTGATAACCGACATCGATATAATTCCACATACGAATAAATAAGGAAACGCACTTGGTAAATCATCCTGTGAAGTTTGTAGTGGTGCTGGTGGTCGGTCCAGAGGAGGTAGAATGTGTCTGCATTGTTCATCCGTCCTCTTATATACTGCTGACTGTCACAGAAAATGGAATGGTACGATGACGAAGATCGATTTTCCAGTCAGGCTTTTCATTCAGGTTGGATGGTTTAGCCATGCATAATATATTTATATATTTATATCTAAATATGTAGTTATTTTCTAATACTTTGCGTTATGTTAGCACTAGCATTTTTAAAAGTATGAATTAAAACGTTTAGTGTATTGAACTGTAATTTGCGAAAATATTATTGTGATTGAATTAATTATTCAGTCCAAATAAGCATTTACGATGATGAAGTATTTCTAGACCGTTTGCGTTTATTTCTAGATGAATGCCAAACGGATGGAAATATACTCTGGTATGTAGATGTAACCACAACATTAATTATATATATATTTGTTTTCATAATCCTCTTGTCGCTTGTGACATGTCTCCTGTGATTGAATAGACGAAGAGATTTCTATCACATTTGTTTGTTAATAAAAAAAATAATATATTTATATTTGTATATTTATGAATAAGAGATGTTAGTGAATGAAAATAAGCTTACATTCCTAACCTGATATCTGTAAATTGAAAAGCACAAAACATATTGTCTCATGCTGGAAAATAGAAATTAGAATAATGCAATTAATAATAAGATTATATCTGTGAAGGTAGTAGATGAATGGAGCAGATTGAATGAAGATAATTATCACGCTAGACGAAAAGTTCCATGATATACCATAAAGATTTGGTAATTAGAAATGAGACATGCAATACTGTAAGGACATGTTATCAAGTCTAAATCGATTTTCGTTCTTCTCTGTTTTTTATATTCGTATTCTTTTCCAAAGTTTCATATAATGTTTTATCATTATTTCAGAAGTCATTACGCCCGATTCGTATGCGTTGGTAATGCAAATTAGTTGCAACATCTATTTTTTATTTTTCGATCAAGACCTCTTAAAGAAGACGAAATAATGAAGAAAGGAAACAGAATTTGTGTATAAATATTATATGTGTATGTATATGTATATATGTATGTTTGTATATATATGTATGCGTGTATATATATATATATATATATATATATATATATATATATATATATATATATACAAACGTATATACAAATTTATATATGTATATATGTTTATATATCTATAAATATGGATATGTATATTATATATATATATATATATTTACATATATAGATATATATCTGGTTTTATATATATATATAATTATATGATGTATACAATATATATATATATATATATATATATATATATATATATATGTATATATATATGTATATGCATATGATATATGAATTTATGTATATATACATATATACATATGTATATTTATTTGTTTTATATCTATTTATTGTGTCATAATGAACGTTCCCGTGAATATACGATTTAATGAGTTTGCATACCAACAGGAGGTAAAAGTATTTTTCCACACTTATTACTTTTAGTATTATCATCATCATCCCCACCACCATATTACTATTAATAAATCATAATGCCCACCACTATTACCATCACCACCATCATCATCAATGATCATCATCAGCATCATCATCACCATTCTCATCCTCATCCATATCCTCAACATTATCATTATCATTATTTGAATAGCAATCAGCATTAATTTTATGTATGTGTGAAAAAATCTGACGTAAATGTATTTTCATATGTCATGCCATTTTGTCTCTCAAAGGTAACAAAATTCCAATTTTACATGAATAAGTTATGAGCAGAATGAGTTATATTGCACAGTGCAAGGAATGTTGGTCCCTGTAATTTTATGATTATGTCTTTTACGAGGACGTCGAATGCAGTGGATATATGTGTTGGTGGAGAGTGACATAAAGGAGACACGGTATTCTTTTCATGTAGTATTATTGCTTCCATTGCTTTTGTATTTTCGATGTGTAAAATTCTGATGGTAATAAGGATGTCTTATATTGATGGTTACTCTTTTTGTACGCACATTCAAGTTAAAAGTAAATAAGTTATTCGCATCACATTGATTATTTATTTTTCTATATTGAATACATTGTTGAATATAATACTATAAGACATGACTCGTCCCTGTTAGTGGTATCCTCCTCCGTTCTGAGGGAAGACGACGGCAGGACCAGAAACCTTTGGGTGTTGAGCTTTGCCGGAGAAGCTGACCTTGGCCACGAATCCCCTTCCATGGTCAGCTGTGTAGTCGACCTGCAAATGAAGGGAATATACAACATAACATAAAGTGGTTACGTATTGTGATTGTCTAATAATTGTGGTATTTTCTGTGTAAATTAAGTAGAAGATATGTGTCAAAAGCATGAGGATATACTTTTTGTTTGCGACCGTCGGGGAGGGCGACGGTGTAGGATCCCCACACGCTGTTTCCGTCGGACTTCTCATTCTGTCCGAAGTTGGTTCCTTTGTAAGCGTCGTTCACAGCGTAGTTGAAGCCGTATGGGATTGGGACCTGGGAGCGGAAATGATTTGGGAAATTTAAAGTTCACTTAAAATCGGTGGAGTGCTTCAATAGAAATACATAACAAGTATTAATAGGCACTTACAGAAGCATATACAGGTCCGTAGTTGTCCGGGAAGGCCTGTGCGACAGCCAACACAACCAGAAGTACGGTAGCCTGTAAGTGAAGAGCAGATCATATTTAACAGTACCGATATAATGTTGATTTCCTGTAAAGCGTTTACACACACAGACACGACTTAAAATGTGATATATAAAAGTACTTTATATCAACACAGTGTGGATCTGAAATGAAACATTTTTTTCAGTGCTAAACACTTTGAATATACTTTGGTGTGACTTATTGCTTTTCCATTGGTTTTCTGTTGACACCTTAAAAAGATATAACCGGTTTTTCGGAGCAGAACATGCGCACAAGTGTCGAACACGGCTTGTCTCTTCAATTGGATTGATAACCGACATCGATATAATTCCACATACGAATAAATAAGGAAACACACTTGGTAAATCATCCTGTGAAGTTTGTAGTGTGCTGGTGGTCGGTCCAGAGGAGGTAGAATGTGTCTACATTGTTCATCCGTCCTCTTATATACTGCTGACTGTCACAGAAAATGGAATGGTACGATGACGAAGATCGATTTTCTAGTCAGGCTTTTCATTCAGGTTGGATGGTTTAGCCATGCATAATATATTTATATATTTATATCTGAATATGTAGTTATTTTCTAATACGTTGCGTTATGTTAGCACTAGCATTTTTAAAAGTATAAATTAAAACGTTTAGTGTATTGAACTGTAATTTGCGAAAATATTATTGTGATTGAATTAATTATTCAGTCCAAATAAGCATTTACAATGATGAAGTATTTCTAGGCCGTTTACGTTTATTTCTAGATAAATGCCAAACGGATGGAAATATACTCTGGTATGTAGACGTAACCACAACATTAATTATATATATATATTTGTTTTCATAATCCTCTTGTCGCTTGTGACATGTCTCCTGTGATTGAATAGAAAAAGACATTTCTATCACATTTGTTTGTTAATAAAAAAATTTAATATATTTATATTTGTATATTGATGAATAAGAGATGTTAGTGAATGAAAATAAGCTTACATTCTTAACCTGATATCTGTAAATTGAAAAGCACAAAATATATTGTCTCATGCTGGAAAATAGAAATTAGAATAATGCAATTAATAATATTATATATGAGAAGGTAGTAGATGAATGGAGCAGATTGAATGAAGATAATTATCACGCTAGACGAAAAGTTCCATGATATACCATAAAGATTTGGTAATTAGAAATGAGACATGCAATACTGTAAGGACATGTTATCAAATCTAAATCGATTTTCGTACTTCTCTGTTTTTCATATTCGTATTCTTTTCCAAAGTTTCATATAATTTTTCATCATTAATTCAGAAGTCATAACGCCCGATTCTTATGCGTTAGTAATGGAAATTAGTTGCAGCATCTATTTTTTATTTTTCGATCAAGACCTCTTGAAGAAGACGAAATAATGAAGAAAGGAAACAGAATTTGTGTATAAATATTATATATGTATGTATATATATATGCGTGTATATATATATATATATATATATATATATATATATATATATATACACACAAACGTATATACAGATTTATATATGTATATATGTTTATATATTTATAAATATGGATATGTATATTATATATATATATATATATATATATATATATATATATATATATATATATTTACATATATAGATATATAGATATATAGATATATAGATATATATGGTTTTATATATATATATAATTATATGATGTATACAATCTATATATATATATATATATATATATATATGCATATGATATATGAATATATGCATATATACATATATACATATATACATACGTATATTTATTTGTTTTATATCTATTTATTGTGTCATAATGAGTTAATGAGTTTGCATACCAACAGGAGGTAAAAGTATTTTTCCACACTTATTACTGTTAGTATTATCAGCATCCCCACCACCATATTACTATTAATAAATCATAATCCCCACCACTATTACAGTGACCATCACCATCATCATAATGATCAGCATCAGCATCACCATCAACATCATCACCATTCTCATCCTCATCCATATCCTCAACATTATCATTATCATTATTTGAATAGCAATCAGCATTAATTTTATGTATGTGTGAAAAAATCTGACGTAAATGTATTTTCATATGTCATGCCATTTTGTCTCTCAAAGGTAACAAAATTCCAATTTTACATGAATAAGTTATGAGCAGAATGAGTTATATTGCACAGTGCAAGGAATGTTGGTCCCTGTAATTTTATGATTGTCTTTTACGAGGACGTCGAATGCAGTGGATGTATGTGTTGGTGGAGAGTGACATAAAGGAGACACGGTATTCTTTTCATGTAGTATTATTGCTTCCATTGCTTTTGTATTTTCGATGTGTAAAATTCTGATGGTAATAAGGATGTCTTATATTGATGGTTGCTCTTTTTTTACGCACATTCAAGTTAAAAGTAAGTTATTCGCATCATATTGATTATTTATTTTTCTATATTGAATACATTGTTGAATATAATACTATAACACATGACTCGTCTCTGTTAGTGGTATCCTCCTCCGTTCTGAGGGAAGACGACGGCAGGACCAGAAACCTTTGGGTGTTGAGCTTTGCCGGAGAAGCTGACCTTGGCCACGAATCCCCTTCCATGGTCAGCTGTGTAGTCGACCTGCAAATGAAGGGAATATACAACATAACATAAAGTGGTTACGTATTGTGATTGTCTAATAATTGTGGTATTTTCTGTGTAAATTAAGTAGAAGATATGTGTCAAAAGCATGAGGATATACTTTTTGTTTGCGACCGTCGGGGAGGGCGACGGTGTAGGATCCCCACACGCTGTTTCCGTCGGACTTCTCATTCTGGCCGAAGTTGGTTCCTTTGTAGGCGTCGTTCACGGCGTAGTTGAAGCCGTACGGTATTGGTCCCTGGGATCGAAATTGGAAATTAAAGGGGATTTGCTGTTAAAACGATGCAGCGTTTCAGAAAATAAGATTTCGTTAATCACTTACAGAAGCATATACTGGTCCATAGCTATCAGGGTAGGCTTGTGCGACTGCCAACACGACCAAAAGAACGGATGCCTGTCAATGAAAAAGATCATCTAATGTAATTTCGATTTCCCACACGTACAGATAAATGTCAATTATTGAATTTCTTTCGTAAAACTTAAAGCTCACTAAACTTAACACCGGTACTGTTGTGAAGTAGATAGTCCCATATTTGTTTTTTGGATATTGTGTCATATTACATTTCAATGGATCTACATTTTCTGTGTTTGAATTTGATATATTGCACCGATTTCTAACATCTTACAATGAACACTGTTAAGTAAACACACTTGGTAAATCATCTTGAGAGTATGTAGTGGTGTTGGGCTGGTGATCTTTGGAGGTAGAATGGCTTTGCATTGCTCATGCGTCCATTATATACTGCTGTCAGCTGTCACCTAGAATGTCATGATACGATGACGAAGATTGATTTTCCAGCCGTGATTTTTTTCAGGATTGAGAAGTCATTTCGATTTGGATTCGGTGGTTGTCGGTGAACTCCCTTTGTTCAGAATTATAGATTTTTTTTTTTACTGTTTCCGATCAGTTTGCATTGACATATATTTTAATAGAATTTATTATAAGAGCTGTTCCAATTTACAACAGAAAAATGTTTCCTGGTCAATATATATATATATATATATATATATATATATATATGCATCTGTATATACATATATATGTATCTGTATATATGTATATACATATATGTATATGTATCTATATATTTATATATAGATATGTGTATGTATATGTATATATCTATATATTTATATATAGATATGTGTATGTATATGTATATATATATATTTATATATAGATATGTGTATGTATCTATATGTATATGTATATGTATATATATATATGTATAAGAAGTGTATCTGTATATATGTATATGTATGTGTATCTGTATATATGTATATGTATCTTTATGTATGTATATGCATCTGTATATATACGTATATATTTATATATGTATATATATGTATATGTATATATTTGTATATATATGTATATATATGTATATGTATATATATGTATATGTATATATATGTATATATATGTATATGTATATATATGTATAAGCGTTTATATGTATATATGTGTAAGTATTTATATGTATATATGTATGTATATGTATATATGTATGTATATGTGTATATGTATATATATGTATATGTATATATATACTTATATGTTTATATGTATATACATGTATGTATGTATATGTATATATATACTTATATGTTTATATGTATATACATGTATGTATGTATATGTATATATATACTTATATATATACATAGGTAGATATAAACATATACATATAAATAGACACACATATATATTAAACTGATGAAAATGTTATATGTTATCATATTCATATTTAAGGTTCCAATTTTATTTTTGTTGTGACTGTTTTTAAGTTTTTAGGTTATAGAATACATTTTGCTTAATAAAAATATACTAAATTTGGCTATATTAATATCATCTCGAAGTATCGACTAAGACTAAGAGGTTATAGAATACATTTTGCTTAATAGAAATATACTAAATTTAGATACATTAATATCATTTCAAGTATCGACTAAGACATTGTTTTATTTTATGGTGTGCTTGGCTGAATCAAAAGCACAGTATAAACAGATAGTGAAAGAATAATGACTCGAGTTTGAAATTAAGATCTCATGAAATTAAAATCCTGATTTCATCGGTATTATCCCCTAAAGCAAAACTGGCTAAGAATCTGTAAACAACTTGTATATTCATAATGTCATTAACCCGTACAGTCATTGGTGTGGGGACGGTACAGCTTAAGAGGGTGTTTTCCCTTAGCGAAGAAGTATTATTAGCTCATTATCACTGATAATGGGACGTGGTGAAATGAAGGGCATTCAATGTAGTTTAATCATCTTTTAAAACAAATAATTTGTAGATATATATATATATTTTTTTTGATACCTTAATGTGTTTTAGTTGAAAGAAAGAGACCATATTGTATTGTTTTTACAGTGATCCCCAATTTGTTACTGCTTGATGTTTATTAGTTATCGTCTTTAAATGATGTAAAGTGTGTTATTATATTTATGGATTTCGATCTAGAAGTCTGATATTTAGGCGTGATTGTTTTCCTTTTTTTGTTTTTGTTTATGGTTGAATGGTAAAAAAGAGATTGGCTTTTCTCTGAACATTTACATTTTTATTGGATATATCATGAAGCAACACCAAAGTCAAGCAAATTATCATTAATGGTATCCGCCTCCATTTTGTGGGAAGACGACGGCAGGACCTGAAACTTTAGGGTGTTGAGCCTTGCCAGAGAAGGTGACTTTGGCCACGAATCCCCTTCCATGGTCAGCGGTGTAATCAACCTGTAAATGAAAGGAAATCTTTTTAGAACGGAGTTGCATTGTACTTAATATTAATTCATAATAACGTTTGAATGCTTGATATGCAAGGGCATTATGAACTATGAAATAAAATGTAAAAATGGAATGAATAATGTAATTCTTAATTACGGTTTGTTTGCGACCGTCGGGGAGAGCGACGGTGTAGGATCCCCACACGCTGTTTCCGTCGGACTTCTCATTCTGGCCGAAGTTGGTTCCTTTGTAGGCGTCGTTCACGGCGTAGTTGAAGCCGTATGGGATTGGGACCTAGGAAAGAAAGATATAAGGCAACTCGTTTTCTTATGCTTAGAAATATAAGAAGAAAAAAAGAGTGGCAAAAAAATCCCAAAAACTTACAGAGGCATATACTGGTCCATAGTTATCAGGATGGGCCTGCGTAACAGCCAACACCACCAGAATTACAGTTGCCTGTAAATGGAATAGATTATATGTTACTATTAATTTAGATTGCTAATGAACTCAAACAGTTTTTATATGTTCATTTATATATGTTTCTATCAATAACGAACTAATATCCATTTGTTGCAAAACAAAATATATATTTTATTGGTTGCCAGTTAAGATATTTTTGATATGATGTACTGCATTTTGATAATTAAGTATGAATTTTCATACAAAATATGATATAAACCATTTTTGGAAATGCATTGCCAACACATTCAAGCAAATAGTCGAACACACTTGACAAATCATTTTGTGACTGTGAGGTAATGCTGGTGGTGTCTTTGGTGGTAGAATGGAGCTGTATTGTTCTTGCTGCCTTTTATAGTCTGCTGACTGCCACTTGGAATGTGATAATAAGATGACAAGGGCCGATTTTCCAGTCACGGATTGTTCAACCTTGATTAACTGACGTCTATGTAATGTGCGTGTGATGTTTGGAGAGGAACTCGATTTCTTTGGAGACTTGTTTGTTAGAAGTCAGGTGTGTGTGTGTGTGTGTTTGTGTTTGTGTGTCGTCAAGCCTCATTTTGAGATTCCTAACAAAATCATTTAGGAATTTTGAATTTTATTTGCTATTTGTCTGAGAATGCTGAGTTGTCTACTACAATTACATCAAAGTATTTTTCGTAATTGTTATATTTTCCTACTTGCAAAGTTTTCATATTATCACAGATAATTCTTGAACATTTAATTAATTGCTGTGCCATTTTACTACTGTACTTATATTTTTTTAAGTGATGACCGAAACTTTTTATAATTTCATGATTGACAAATTCAGTTGGTAGATCAATAAATTAACTATAAACAGTCCGAATAGTCATAGTGTGTTAACTTGTTAAGTTTAATTACCATACGTTTGAGTGGAATGGCTCTAGAGAAGATGAACATCGTGTTCAATAAGGGATAGATTAACCCTCTGATAAGGTTGTCAATGATCATCGGTAATGTGACAGATGATATTCTTTGAGTCTGTAATTAGGAAGTCTAGTTTTCTTTTTATATCCATTTTAAGGTTCATTGATACTCACCTCATTTTTATATCTATCGGTAGACTATTCTATCTTAACTTGAGTTCAGTTGCTATTAATTTTCATATATTTTTTCATATGTAGATATATGAGTTGGAAATATATATATATTTTCATTTGGTTCATTTGCATTTAATTATTTATTACATACATTATGGGCAAAGGAAACGTGGTCAGCTGTGTAATCCAGCCTGTAATCGGGAAGTAGTAATACAGATGTTATGTAGCATTGCCCAGGCGATAAAAAGAGAGAATGGTTAGGCATTGCCTCTAATTACATTTTTCTTGCGACCACCGGGGATGGCAACGGTTTAGGAATTCCACACGCTCTTTCCGTCAGACTTTTCAATGTGACCTAGTCTCTTTTTAAGCTTTGTGCACTGCTTTGTTGAGAATGCAGAATGTAAAAAAATAAAGGTCATTTGGAACTCTATATGCTTATTTATGAAAAATCAGGATGAATATCTTAATTTGCAAGGTTGGCAAGTGTAACAGTCAACGCCACAAAAAGTTATTTTGTATATTGGATGATTGATACTTTATATATCGTCTTTGCAAGACTTTGAGCATAAATTAGGTATTATGTTTAGAATTGCGCAGTGATGTAATGCTTAACTCAAATGCAGGTAAATAAGAATAATTCTAGTTATGCACAGGTAAATTCACAAGAAACTCACTTGCTAAATGATATTATTTATCCACGAATGAGCGAGACTGCTGACTGGCGCGAGAATGGCTTAACGCTGATCTATATCACTGACTGTCACCGTGAATGACAGTCTATTGACAAAGATCCTGAAGTTTTTGAGTTTTTCAGCTTTGACAGTCCGATTTTGCGATTTTGGTTATAATGTTTTGGGAAAACTTGATGGAGGTAGTTTGGGAAAAGGGAAAATTAGTTACGTGCTTTAGTGATGTATTTCGTTTTTTGCAGTTATGTCGATAGAGGTATTGTGAGGTTTTAATTTTTGTAATCCATAATCGTCATTTAGCGCTGTAGAACAAGCGACTGTACACTATTTTAATTTCACGTTCACTTTAATTCCCATTTATATTTCACGTGAAATGGCGTGTTTATGTTCCTTTGTAGGTGCATGTTTCACCGTTGATGTCAAGGTAAACACACACACACACACACACACACACACACACACACACACACACACACACACACACACACACACACACACACACACACACACACACACACACATCGAAACATATTTGTGTATACGTGTATGATAAAACACAGTTTTTACTGCTTTTTCACTGTTTCATCAACAGTATAAACTAATATATATATATATATATATATATATATATATATGTATGTATATAAAGATATATATATATATATATGTAGATAAATATATGTATATATATACATATATATGTATATTATATATGTATATATAATATATATAATATATATATATATATATATATATATAATATATATATATATATATATATATATATTATATATACTTATATATACTTATATATATACATATATATAATATATATATATATATATATATATATATATATATAATATAATATATGCATATGATATATATATATATATGATATATATGATTTATATATATATATATATATATATATATATATATATATATATATATATATATATATATATAAAACCCCCTCAACCCACACACTCTTTAAATATGAAGCGTTCTCTCTCAAAGCGCATCCTGGTAATGAGAAGAATGGTTAATG